>NC_140617.1:27888741-28438741 GCF_057381915.1 Diplotaxodon limnothrissa | reverse complement strand
GACGGCCACTAAAACTGATTCAGCAAAACTAAACATCTCTTAATACTCTGCCTGCAAATAAACAGCACTGTTACACATTTACACATGTTCAGTGTTAATGAAATCCTGAAGTGGGTGCACAAATTTCAGACGTATACATGCATACAGGTTCAAACATATACTTAAGTATATATACAGTGGGGCAAAAAAGTATTTAGTCAGCCACCGATTGTGCAAGTTCCCCCACCTAAAATGATGACAGAGGTCAGTAATTTGCACCAGAGGTAGACTTCAACTGTGAGAGACAGAATGTGAAAAAAAAATCCATGAATCCACATGGTAGGATTTGTAAAGAATTTATTCGTAAATCAGGGTGGAAAATAAGTATTTGGTCAATAACAAAAATACAACTCAATACTTTGTAACATAACCTTTGTTGGCAATAACAGAGGTCAAACGTTTACTATAGGTCTTTACCAGGTTTGCACACACAGTAGCTGGTATTTTGGCCCATTCCTCCATGCAGATCTTCTCGAGAGCAGTGATGTTTTGGGGCTGTCGCCGAGCAACACGGACTTTCAACTCCCGCCACAGATTTTCTATGGGGTTGAGGTCTGGAGACTGGCTAGGCCACTCCAGGACTTTCAAATGCTTCTTACGGAGCCACTCCTTTGTTGCCTGGGCGGTGTGTTTTGGATCATTGTCATGTTGGAAGACCCAGCCTCGTTTCATCTTCAAAGTTCTCACTGATGGAAGGAGGTTTTGGCTCAAAATCTCACGATACATGGCCCCATTCATTCTGTCCTTAACACGGATCAGTCGTCCTGTCCCCTTGGCAGAAAAACAGCCCCATAGCATGATGTTTCCACCCCCATGCTTCACAGTAGGTATGGTGTTCTTGGGATGCAACTCAGTATTCTTCTTCCTCCAAACACGACGAGTTGAGTTTATACCAAAAAGTTCTACTTTGGTTTCATCTGACCACATGACATTCTCCCAATCCTCTGCTGTATCATCCATGTGCTCTCTGGCAAACTTCAGACGGGCCTGGACATGCACTGGCTTCAGCAGCGGAACACGTCTGGCACTGCGGGATTTGATTCCCTGCCGTTGTAGTGTGTTACTGATGGTGACCTTTGTTACTTTGGTCCCAGCTCTCTGCAGGTCATTCACCAGGTCCCCCCGTGTGGTTCTGGGATCTTTGCTCACCGTTCTCATGATCATTTTGACCCCACGGGATGAGATCTTGCGTGGAGCCCCAGATCGAGGGAGATTATCAGTGGTCTTGTATGTCTTCCATTTTCTGATGATTGCTCCCACAGTTGATTTTTTCACACCAAGCTGCTTGCCTATTGTAGATTCACTCTTCCCAGTCTGGTGCAGGTCTACAATACTTTTCCTGGTGTCCTTCGAAAGCTCTTTGGTCTTGGCCATGGCGGAGTTTGGAGTCTGACTGTCTGAGGCTGTGGACAGGTGTCTTTTATACAGATGATGAGTTCAAACAGGTGCCATTCATACAGGTAACGAGTGGGGGACAGAAAAGCTTCTTACAGAAGACGTTACAGGTCTGTGAGAGCCAGAGATTTTCCTTGTTTGAGGTGACCAAATACTTATTCGTAAATCAGGGTGGAAAATAAATTCTTTACAAATCCTACCATGTGAATTCATGGATTTTTTTTCCACATTCTGTCTCTCACAGTTGAAGTGTACCTCTGGTGCAAATTACTGACCTCTGTCATCATTTTAGGTGGGGGAACTTGCACAATCGGTGGCTGACTAAATACTTTTTTGCCCCACTGTAAGAGACTTTGGGAAGGCCATTCCTGAAGCTTAATGCTAGCCTGCTGTATCCACTCGAACCCCAGTTGTGATGTGTGTTTGGGATCGTTGTCCTGCTGTAACATCCAACTATGTCCACATTTCAATTTGTTGGAAGCTGCTGATTAGAGGTGAGGTTCAAGATTTTGGAGGTAGTCCTCCTCCTTCATTATTCCATCAATTTTGTGCAAAGTGCCACAGCAAAACAGCCCCAGAGCATGATGGTACCACCACCATGCTTAGCAGCTGGTATAGTGTTCTCAGGTTTTGAGAGCCGTACCTTTACTCCTCTAAACATCTTTTCATTTTGACCAAAAAGCTCAATCTTTGTCTTCTCTGACTATAAAGCTTTTCTCCAGAAGGTATTTGGCTCGTCTATATTGGAGCAGGGGCTTCTTTCTGTCCATGGTAATGTAAAACTCACTCCGCTGTGGACGGTGACGCTGGTGTTCCAGATGTTTTCAGTTCATGACAGGTTTGAGCCCTGGAGTCATCTTGTCTTCTTCTGGCAAATTGGTGACACGTCTGAATTACATGTACTTATTATTGTTTGATCTGATGATCTTGGAATCTGCAGTTGTTTTGAAATGGCTCGAAGAGACCTTCCCAACTTTTGTAAATCTACAATTCTCCGACATTAATTCAATCTTGTGCCACCAATTCTTGTTTGTTAAACTTGTTTGTTAATCCGCTAAGAGCAGATCCAGACCTTCTGTTCTGTCTGTCTCTCCACCTGCAGGAAAGTACGCCATGCGGGATCTGGTGAACCGGCTGCCTGGCGGCAGTCCCACTGTGCTGTCAGACGACACGGTGGCATCAGTCTGTTGCACGCTGCATGAAGTCATCAGCCGCAACATGGAGAACGCCAAAGCTTTAGCCGACAGCGGAGGCATCGAGAAACTGGTGGATATCAGCAAAGGTCGAGGGAAAGGGTAAGACGTGACCACCTCCATGTTTTTATTATTGAACTCATTTCGCTACGTTTATAATGAACATCTACCACTGTGACAGGTGATGGGTGACAGAAAATCAGGCACTCCTTAACTGGTTTAACTCATTTTATTTTACATACTGTGTGTGTCACAGATATTCGATGAAGGTTGTGAAGGCAGCTGCTCAGGTGCTGAACACCCTGTGGCAGTACAGAGAGCTGAGGACCCTCTACAAACAGGTGGGTACGAGCAGACACATGTGGAAGAACTCACACTGATGGAATTAAAACTCCATTTACACCTCAAGAAATTTAAAGGCTCTTTCAGGGAGATGCTGATTATCTTTCTTATCGTCTGTTTGTAATTCAGGGCACGGTAATCATTCAAGGCCTTCATTATCCAAAGTCTCTTTCAGAAGTGCACTCCCTTCTGTTAATCTGACTTCATTGGAATGAGAGTCCCTTGGTCACATCTATCAAAATGTGGGTGCTAAGATAAGAAAAGGCTATCAGCATATCACATCCCTCAGTAAATGGTAGATGGACTGGTTCTTATATAGCGCTTTTCTACTCTTCTGAGCACTCAAAGCGCTTTACACAACTTGTGCATTCACCCATTCACACCCATTTGCACAAGCACATTTTTCTAAGTGCTTTCTAAGTAACATTCACATACACGATGGATGCATCGGAGAGCAATTTGGGGTTAGTATCTTGCCCAAGGATATTTGGCATGCAGACTAGGGGAAGCCAGGAATCGAACCACCAACCTTCCGATCAGTAGATGATGACCTGCTCTACCGCCTGAGCTACAGCCACCCAGTTGTGATGTGTGTTTGGGATCGTTGTCCTGCTGTAACATCCAACTGTGTCCACATTTCAATTTGTTGGAAGCTGCTGATTAGAGGTGAGGTTCAAGATTTTGGAGGTAGTCCTCCTCCTTCATTATTCCATCAATTTTGTGCAAAGTGCCACAGCAAAACCCCAGAGCTGTTTTGCTGTGATAAAAGTGTGATAAAAGTGACCTATGTACTGTGGAGTCTTTAAAAATTTGAAGCGACGGGACAAGTGGAGGACAAAACAAGAGGTATCGGGCCTAAATATATATATATATCTAGAGCAGATGAAGAGTGTCTGGAAAAAAATGTCCTTAAGAAAGGAAAAAAATCAAGCACTGATCATCACAATGATCCCAAACACACTGCCAATGCAATAAATACCTGGACAGAAAAACACACAGTGGAACACTATCAGTCATGGATCGGCCTCCCCGGAGCTCGGACCTCAACATTATTGAAGCAGTGTGGGATCATGTTGACAGAGAACAGAACAAAAGGCAGAAACATCCAAAGAAGAGCTTTGAATGTCCTTCAAGAAACCTGGAGAACTATTCCTGGAGACGACTTAAAGAAATAACAAGAAAGAGAGTTCAGACTGTGCTGAAGAATAAAGGTGGTCACACCAAATACTGACTTCCAGCTCGTTAGCATGGTACAAACTGTTTTTCCCTTATATGCTTGTATTTACATGTTTTTGCACATGCTTCAATAAATCGCTCTTCCTGTTTCAACTATAAAGAAAGGAGAAACATTCACAGCTGAAGGGACATGTTTCGTGCCATGAGGATGACTCATGATGTAGGATCTGCATAAATGACACATGCTGTAAAAGTCTCATCTTATATGATTCTTAGGAAAGCCAGATTTGAAACGGCAGCCACTGATATTACCAATTAAACACAGCAGCTGTTATGAAAGCCAAATTGACAAAGAATAAAGGAATTCACCACTGACTGTTACAGCCACAGGCAAAATTCGTAACAAACCTGTAACTCTTATGCGGTAAAAGTGTTGTGGCACAGGATTCAAACTGATGAAACCTTCCGGTCCAGTTGCGCCACCAATTGTGGTCATGACTTTTATGGTCAGAATTTCTAGGAACAGCCAAAGAGTGGAGGGTCTCAAGATGTCATCTCAGCTTTTTGCAGATTATGTGGTTCTTTTGGCTCCGTCGGGGGATGGCCCCTGTTTGCTTTGGGGTGGTTTACAGTTGAGTGTGAAGCAACAGGGGTGGGAATCAAGTCTGAGGCCATGGTTCTCTGACAGAAAATTTAATTCAGTTCAAATTATTATATAGCAACAGTTGCCTCAAGGTGATTTATATTGTAAGGTAAAGGACCCTACAATACTGTTCCCCACAGGAGATCAGGAGGAGGTGGTCAGGGAGGTCTGTGGCAGAAGGTGAATGGATGAAATCTACGTAAATGCAGTAGTTTAAGTACATGTAGGTCCTCAACCATTCCCCCAGCAGGTGCTGCAGCAATTTGAGCATCTAAATTCCAACAGCCTTGGAAACGTTTGATGTTTTTTGTTTTTTCCAGTATCCATAGCCTAATTCCATAAGTCTTTTGTCTATTCTATAGAGCCAATTTTGTTTTTTGGGGGGAGGTTTTAAATGTATGTATTCATATTAAAGAAACCCTGCAGGAGCTCCTACATGTGTGCACAAGCATGCCTCTTTATTTTCTTTTTGTCGTACATGTGAACAGGATGGCTGGAACTACACCCACTTTGTCACCCCCGTCTCCACTCTGGAGCGGGACCGATACCGCTCTCAGCCGACCCTACCCACCAGCCCAATGCAGATGTCCCCCGTCATTCAATCAGGTGTGAGAGACATCAAACCGATGATCATATTTCAGTAATAGATTGTTGGGGGGGAAACAGGATTTGGTTTAAATCATATCACTGTTTTATTTTTCTGGTTGGCTTTGTTTTCAGGCGGTAGTGCAACATCCTCGCCAGCGATGCTCGGGATAAGAAGACACAGTTCAAACTATCAGAGGGCCCAGTCATCTATGCAACTCGACACATATTATGGAGACAACAGTTTACACAAACGGCAGTACACAGGTTTGTGGCATCCCTCAGGGATCTGCACACGTGCCGCTGGTGTTTTTTCTCAAACAACCACCATTTCAGTTTGGAGTTATATTTATTTTACTCTCTACTTATGGATTTTTCACCTCAGGGTCAGAGAAGAAAACCCCATATTTCATTGGGACCTATTCCTCCCAGTCAGGAGAGGATCTGAGAAGATCCCAGGTAAGAAGCCTTTTGTTGTTTCATCATACAGTAATGTCGTGCTCAATCATCCAGGTAAGGATGTTTTCTCAGTTTGGTTGATTTTATATAGACTGACTGATTACATTGTTTTCCAAGCACCCAGAGCCATTCTACGACGAACCCGACAGGAAGAACTTCAACAGCTACAGAATGTACCTGTCGTCCCCACAAGGCTACGGCGAGGAGCACTTTGAGGACGAACCGGCCCACCTGACCCCGTCTTCTCCCGAGGGCTACGCCACCCAGTCGCTCCGATTCAAAGCCAACACCAACTATGTGGACTTCTACTCCACCACACGGAGGCCTTCAAACAGGGCGAACAAGTTCACCGGCTCCCCCGACTCGTGGGTGTAGAAAGAAAACAGACGCCGTGGACATCAAGTCTTCACCACGTTGGCTGTCCGTTCCTGTGGGTGTATGTGTGCGGGGAGTGCGTTGTGTGGCTGCGTGAAAGGTTGCGGATGCATGTGGATATGTATGTGAAGCTGTGCTGAATGACCAGGGCTTGGTTTGCCACGTGCAGCTTTTGACTAAGTCAGACCGCACGATAATAATACCCGGAAAAAAATTATCCCTTTATTTTTGACTCCGAAGCTAAAAACAAACCAAACAAACACAAGTCAGTTTTATCAGAGGTTTATTGCATAACATAAAGAAGCAGTGCTGTATGAAATTGTTCGCTAGTTTAATGAGCTTCAGGCTGCAAAACTAGAATATTCTGAAATATTTCCACCATGTTGTTTGGCCGTTGCGTACAACTTATAATTCCCACACACTTGTAAAGGTGTTGGCTAGAGGCACGAACAGTCTAAAAGATGGACGTAGCCACCGTTACCTTACCCACCCCCCTCAGTGAAGTCCCTTCGAGCTGAGTGTCTTCTGGCTAAATGTGTCAAACGAGGAGTGGATCTACCGCACCCACTCCCATACCTTGCTTTATCAGCCTTTCATCCTTTTTGACATTAACAGGGACCACAATTTGCAAAATAAACACTATGCTGTATTCAGTAACACTTGAAAGTAGCGACTGAGACCATGAACTCGTTGGGAAAATGTTTACTGAGGTTGCATAGACTTCTACAATCTACAGTAAGAGCCAGAAATCCTTAGAGAAGAGTTTGCATGCTTGAAATCCCAGAAAGATTAAATCAGATTAAACTGGGAACTCCCCAGTTATCCAGGACTATCTCATAGAACCCCTATCAAACTGGAAGTCCACAGAGTGGCAGTTCTTGTGTATATTTAAGACAATTCTCTGATATAGCTATGACCTTACTGAGACTCGGTGTGTTAACCACAATGTTAAATTCTGGAAATCATCGCCAAGTGTGAACAACCATCAAGGATCAAAAGTAAGTCTTGTTGCTTTGAGTATACTAAATTGGATTCTTTCTAAGGAAGATTTTGCGTTTTAATTGATAGGTTTTTTTGTAAACAATGATCAGGATGTGAAACAAATTGTCTTGGGCTTTGCCATTTCTGCCAGAAGCTAAGTCTACAGACTAGCTAATGGGTTCCCAAGGCTTAGTCAAAAGGTGCTTTTTAAACAAAAGAAAGAAAAAAACCTAGCCCTGACATTGTTGTTTACTCGAGTGTTTGTTCACGTCAACTGATTTCATTTTTCTCTGCAGTAAAAGTGTGCAGTGTGTTGGCTTTATAACATAAATATCGTCCGCCAGCATCATCTTGAATGCAAGAGAAAAAGAAACTTGCTGAAGCTGAGGATCACACCTGGGACAAATTCTATTTACCAGTTAAATAAAACCACTACTCCAAACAACATAAAAGCTGCTCCAAATATTATTTGACCTGGGTTTGGAGATGAACATCCTCACGCTCATGAACCTTTAAAGACTCAGAGAACTGGGGTTAAACCTGTAACCCTCTGCTTTTCTGTAATGTTGGCCAAAAGTGCAGTATATCATAAAGTATGTGAAATATGTGGAAAAACAAAAGTGAACATCTATTTGTACAGATAAAAATGGTTTAACTGTCCTGTTACATTGTTGTATTCAATATGTGGAACTTTCTTATGTGATTGTGAGGAAGATTTTTGTATTATTTATCGATTATTTTTATTAATTTAATTGTGACCTGACCAAAATACCCAATCTGTCTGTTCTGTCTAAAACTGATAATGATGATGTGTTACAGAGGGAAATAATATGTATAGGGATTAAAGATTATATCACGATGAGACACCTGGAAGTTGCGGTTTTCTTCTAATTTTGAAATGCACACAAAAAAAGCAAGTTAAATAGATTATCTTTATTAGATTTAATTGCATCAGTTGTAAGATATATATTTGGATACACGATGCTACAGCTAAAACAAAAAATGTACAACATGATGAGGTAAATGCATCCTGTACAGAAACTGCCCTCCCTGAGCATGCCTTTAACACAAGCTCTAGTCCATGCAGTTACATTCACTTATTCGTCGTCTGTGCTTGTTGCTGTCCTGCAACTAAGCCATTGCGAAAGTGTAACATTCTACAGCAACATCCACAGAAACAAAAGCAACTAGCCCGAAAGTCACATTGCACAACTAAAGCCCAGTCCTACCCGAGGCGTCAGCCTTATGTTCAGCAGGGTAGCAGTCAAGTGTGGCAGCACTCATCCAGCCCAATGACTGGTCGAATAGTGGCAGTCATCAAGCTCAATAACTGCCACTGGTCAAGAAGCTAATTCAAAGGGTGGGGGTCGTCATTAGAAGAGTAGCAGTCATCAAGCTTGACTGTAGGGTATCGTCCTCGAGCTTGATGACTGCTACTCTTTGATACCTAAAAGAAACTAAAATGGTAGACTATAACCAAAGAACAACTGTAATTGGGCCTTTTACACTGAGACAATAATGTACATAAAAATATGTTAAACAGGCACCATAAAGGAAAGCAGCACAAACGTCTAATGTACCACTAAAGGGTCAAGAGGCCTCGTTAAATTACAGTCTTGACGTTAAAAAAGAAAGTTACAAAGTCACAAGTCAATGTAGAGAAATGTGTTCATTTCTAAAGCTGGAGTGCTGTTTTGATGATTTCAGTTTTCTAAAGGCAAAAACTTATCCAGCTTATCCACTGAGATTTTAATTACTTTGGCCTGAGGGGAAAAACCTTTTTTCTGCCTTTGAATCTGTTTTTAAAGACTCTGACTGGCCAATCAGAAACTTTACAGATTGAGTGCAGACTATTACAACAATCCAGACACTGAAATTGTGTGGGGAGAAAAAATTTAAATCAGCTTTAAACCAGAGTTATAAACCAGGCTCATAGTCCTAGGAGCAACTGATTGGCTGGTCAGTGTTCCTCAAGAGCTACAGCAGCGCAATTTAATTGTATGAGATCCCTCTTTGCAAAACGACAAAAAAAGAAAAATCTTTTTGAAGCCCAGAGCATGTTTTCTAAAACCAAATCAAAGGGTTTCTTTTTATTGATTGTCACCTGTAATCAAACAAAAGTGTAAACACAAAAGTTATAAAATCTGGAAGACAAGACACATGCAAAGACAGTTGTGTGGAAGCATGTTTCTGCTGCCCAGCTCCAGCAACAACCTTCAACATCACCGAGGTTAGAAACTTAAAGGCCCTGCTTTGAAACAAATCACATCCATAAAAGTAAGCATGAAGCTACATCCTGCAGGCAGTTAGCTTAGGTTAAAATGGTGAAACAGCCATTTTTATTTTAAGTTCTGTTTCCAGAAATAAATATTCCACTCACTGCATCTAAGTGCTTTGAACCTAGCATTCTCCCTCATGGATGCACTGGGGGCCACTCAGTGTTCTGTTTCTTGCCCAAAGACACTTTAACACGAACACAAGACAAGCCGGGAGTTGAACCACTGACCTTCCAATTAGTAGATAATCCACTGCGGTGTACATAATGACTTTTAACAGTGAAAGAACTACTCATCCAATAATACAATCAAATCCTAGATTCCATAGCAACCGACTTCCAGCCTTCTAGAATTTAGTGTTTGTAGTTTGTATTGTGCGTGAGTGGTCAAGTGTAGCCAAGTTATCGATGTGGCATGGTGCTATGTTCCTGACTGCAACTCGTCCATTCTGATGTTTGTGGGTTTACACATTTCCAAGGTCAATGTCATTCAACAGCAACTTGTAAAGCACTTTGAGGGCCCCGAAAAGCGCTATATAAATGCAATCCATTATTATTATTATTAACTTCCACCAATCAGAGATGTCGCTGTTTCAGTTAAGGATTGCGGGAAGAGTAGTTCTTCTCCGTTATATTATAAATAATACATTAATGTTTTATGTCACATGCCATCATTTTACAGTTTAGTAGCTTGTAGTGAGTCTGTTTTTGGTGGGTACAATTTTTTGGTCCATAGTTAAAATACTTCTAAAAAATATGGATGAGATTTTCAATTCAGGATCTGTAAATAAGTTGTAGATGTTTTCCAAAATATGCAGGTAGCATGCATGTTAGGGCTACCCAGCTAACAGCAGAAATCATCTTCAGGCATTGATGTAAATGAGCTGGGGCGTAATTTGCTGATTATGCGTGTTAAATTTTTTTGCAATGAGTTGTAGTTAACACACTTAGTGATTACACTGTCCATAAAGAGCTCGGAGCAATTATCAACCTAATGGTCGCCATTTAGGCTACGGAGTGGGATGAGGCGTTTATCCATAGTAAACTGTTGTCTTCGGTGTGACTGCCATTTTGGAGGGATGCTGCTGTAGCGTCAGCCACATAGGCCTAGAGACCAGGCAGCAATCATCTGGCAACCACTGGATCACAAGGGAAAAATGTGTATTTCCACCAACCTAATGACAAGTGGCTGTTTGCAAAGAGGTATATAGGGTACAGGACCAAAGATCTCTGTGATTGCCATTCCCTGGTCTTTATGCTAACCTAAGCTAACCGTCTGTTGGCTGTAGCTTCATATTGATCAGATACACTCGAGTGGTGTCACTTCTGTCATCATGACGACTGAGAAAAAAAGGAAAAAAGCAAGTTGTTTCCTAAAACGTTAAACAATACTTATCTAAAAACAGACACGTTTGCCTTCTCCTGTAAAGCTGCGCAAACCTAAAACTTAAGCTTCATTTTCATTTCTAATACAGGGCCTCACTTATAAACTTCGAGCTTTTAATCCATCCATCCATCCATCCATTCGCTTCCGCTTGTCCTTTTCAGGGTCGCGGGGGGCGCTGGAGCCTATCCCAGCTGTCATAGGGCGAGAGGCAGGGTACACCCTGGACAGGTCGCCAGTCTGTCGCAGGGCTAACACATAGGGACAGACAACCATTCACACCCACATTCACACTCACATTCACACCTAGTGGCAATTTGGATTATCCAATTAACCTATCCCCACAAGTTGCATGTCTTTGGACGGTGGGAGGAAGCCGGAGTACCCGGAGAGAACCCACGCAAACACGGGGAGAACATGCAAACTCCACACAGAAAGACCCCGGCCTGATGTTGGAATTGAACTCAGGACCTTCTTGCTGTGCGGCAACAGTGCTAACCACCGTGCCACCGTGCTGCCCTGTTGCATAATAACGACAATCTACCATCAGAAGATCCAGAAAACTAAACTTATAACAGCGAATGTGTTATAAACGAGGCCTCTGAGATCTACATTCAGCAAATTAAATATGTCTCATCAGTATTTACACAATGTTTGGATGGTGCTTCTCCGAGCGATGACAGTCTGTCGTGAAGGCCTCCCATTGGTGCTCCAAGAGGAGGGGCGTTGCTTGTGGATCCAGGTGGGGTGGTGAGCATGCACTGAGTTGTTTATGGTCGTCTGCAACAAGAGGCAAATCTCTGAGACTGTCTTATATCCAGTTTATGTGTAAGTGATATATTTGTTAACCGCCCCCTGGTGGTAGCCATGTGTAAGACAAGCAAAGGAAATTATATTTCGTAAAATGGAAAACAGATTTTTGCACTCACAGGATTATGTTGCTGTTGTGGGTTCAGTTGTTATGAATATCAACACCTCCGGCTCTGATGGAGCTGCAGATCGGGGAGGACAGTGGATGATGTCCGGGCCGGATAGGCTTTGCTGAAAACACAAAAAAGAGAACATCTTGATCCATTGGCTGATTTATCTTTCTCCCAGGGATCCATATTCAGGTCTGTTTTTTTATCCAGTGTTTTATTTTTTTGTTTGTTTGTTTCAAGTTTAAACCAGCTCAGATATTTCAATTTTTCTGGTTGAAATATCAACTGCAAAAGCTACTCTCAGAGGGATTGAATCCCTGACTGCCCTTCCCTGAGTATAGTTCTCCTGGAAGTCACTTCCTGTTAAAGTGGAGTTCTTCCCCACCTCAGTCACCAGGGTATAATCTGTACTATGAAACAGGTTTAAAATTGCAGTTTGACTTGGGCTGACTACAATCCCTCTCAGACAAATTGGAAAATTTTGCAAATATTTGAGTCAGATTGTGCTGATAAGCATCTATTTGCAATAGTGTTCTCAACACAAATGGCTGTAATCTGTGTTTTAAAAGCACAGCAACAAAAGCATCAGTGTCCAGGCCACAGAAACAATCCTGCCAATCAGCATGCTTTCAGCAAAACCAATTTAAATTGCTACTCTTTAGCGTAAAGATGGTTATTTAAACATATAGAAGTTATCTAGAAACACTATCACTCATTCGGAAATGTATTTGTGTCCAGGTTCAGCTACGGTGCTGGTGGCAGGTTTCACCCCTGTGTGAACCGGTCTTCTTTGTCCGACAGCTGTCACATGAGCACATCTATTTCAGTGAAATAATAAATGGAAGTAAAACCTCACCGATCTGTGCAGAGTATCCCCTCCTGGCCATGTTCTTGGCCCGCACAGCCTCTTTGATGCGGTCCACCTCCTGCTGGTAGCGCTTGCGGTCCCTCATGGCGTTCTCCTTGGCCTCCTTCAAGGCGTTCTCCAGCGCTTTGACTCGCTCGGCCGTGGCTCGCAGACGCTTCTCCAGCTTGGGCAGTTCGCAGCGAAGGTCTGCGTTGTCCCGGACCAGCTGAGGGCGGCGGCATGAAGTTACTGAGCATTATTTTATCGCACTGTATCTCACAGCGCTCAGCATTTCTGTTTTATAATATTTTTATGGATTCAGCCTCTGTATAGCAACCGTACCTGTTTGTGGACCTTAGTCAGCTGCTCCAAATTGTTCTCCAAGAATGAGATTTTCTGTTTCTGTGCAATGTTGCTGAGTCCCTCCTCACAGTCAAGCTCTGCACTCTTATAATAGAGGAAAATTACACCAAACTACATTAAACGACCAGTCGTATGTGTCAACAGTAAAAAGATCTACCTTCTTAACCCGTGCAGTGAGGTCCTGGACGAAGAGTTTGCGCAGGTTGTGCAGAGTTTGCAGCTCTTTGGCCTGAGTGAACAAGAAGGGAGTGAAAGCTGGAAGTTAGACCCACATAATAGTTCTGGGATTTACATTTTGCCAGAGGGTTCTTCCTTTTTAAAGTGAGTTCTTCCTCCCCACTGTCGCCAAGTATTTGCTCATAGGGAATCATCAGACTGTTGGTTTTTTCCTTTTAATTCAGTTCAGTTGAATTCATTTGTATGTAAATACTCTTAAATTAAATTGAACTGAATTAAAGATGTCATCAGGTTTATTCTACCATCGGCCAAACCTAGGGTGAAACCTGAAAAAGCCATGGTCATGTGAAGTGGGTGTTTTGAACGGCACTTCAGATCAGTGCTTCGTAAGCTCAACACAGCGTTGAAACACCAGTATCCAGCTTCCCATCCCTACTCAGGGTATTCAATTAAATTCTGTTCCATTTATACAGCATCAAATCACAGCCGTTTGAGGCTCGATCACTGAAACTCCCCTTTTTATGTAAATGTAAGAAAAAGAAGTGCACTTTTAAGAAATATGTCCGAACGACTCTTTGGGATGAAGTTGTGAACAGCTGGATCAATGAGATGCACTATACTAACAACATTTCTTTAATCCTCTGACTTGCCTCTATTCTCATTAAATATATTACAAAGCACTGTTTTTGAGTAAGCCTGCATTGGTGCAGACTTCCAGCAGTTTCTTTGCTTTGCTATGTGACTAAACAGACATCTAAGGTTAGAACAGCTGTGACTTCAAAGGTGAGAGTAGTTATGGGGCCATCACTGAGTCTCACCACAGTCTCCTCCAGACCCTTCAGGTCCTCTCGGGCCTGCTCCCTTTGTTCATTCAGCAGCCTGTACAGAAAACAGAGCAATAATCAAACCATGTGACACTTTTATTGTCTCAAATTAACTCTAAGATGCTTGTGTTCACCTACACGAGCCTCTCCAGCTTTGCATTCTTCTCCTGCTCCTCCGCCTGCAGTTTGTAGTAATCCGACATGAGTCGCTCCTGCTCCAGTAACAGCCCCTGATTTAGACTGAGAGGGAGAAACTGTTTTAATAAATACGCTCTCTAGTTTCAGAAAATGTGGTTTGGAATCGAAGCATGTTTAGTTGGAGGCTCTAAAGTTGCAGGTTGAGGCCTTGAAAGTCACTTTCTAGTCATGTTAACTCTTCTTTTGAAGCAGAAGCTGACTTTGAGCCCAGATCTTTGATCGCTTTCAGGCAGCAGCTCCTTGCTCGCACTTGTTCTCTGAGCTGCTTCTTCTCCTCAGTAGTCCCCCTTTGAAGACAACCTGAGTGGAAATCCCTACTCTGAGGGCTGAGGGGAATATTAAAATGGGTATATGTGTGTATCTGCTCATGGCCTGAGCTCGTCTGAAAAGATCAGGATTTGTGTAGAACGGTTTCAAACCTGAGCACATCTGTGGGTTTCCCTGTGATATCTCTCCCCTAATCTCCCATCGTCTCCCCCCTGCTGTGCTGTTACATCCTCAGAGTTGGTTTGTGTGCGTCAGTGTGTGCGTTTGCTGATGTTTTCTCACTCTCTGAGCTCGTCCAGCATCCTCTGTTTGTCTTCGATCTCATCCCGCAGGCGGCTGAGCTGCTTCTGATGAGCCTCCCTGTGGTTCTCCAGCTGCTCCTCCAGCGTTTTCTGAAGACATAAAAACACATTAGAGCTGAGGTTGGCAACATTATTCCCTCAGAGGACACTGAACAGAAACATGACGCACTAAAATAACCCTATGATAATCCCAAATCCATGATCCAAAATACAAGAGCTTCCTGTTAGAAGCTGCTCGTTTTTCTGGGTCAGTCTGGAGCACTTAAATACTGGATAAACCTATGACATGGACTGTGTTAGACTGTATTAGGTCTAACACTTTAAATCTGGCTACTTGGAAGTGTCTCAGCTACTAGTTAGCTAGTTAACAGTAACTAGTAGTTAACTACTAGTAGTTAACTACTAGTTACTGGATCTCCTGCCTTCAATCTGACCTGCAACATGAACAAATATGAACAAATGTCTTGAATCAACCCTCATGTCTTTACGCTTTACTTCCAAGCCGCCAGATTTTCTTTTTTTTCAATTGTTTTTGAGCAATAGTTCTCAGGCTTTCTGAAGCTCTTTCAAAGGTTTTATTTGGACATTGGCTGCTTTTTCACTCATTTGCAGTCCAGTGCTTGTACCTGATCATCTTTAGAAGCATTTTTCCAGCTGCATTTCAGCCAGTGGTGGTGGAGACCTTGTTAAAATTATCAACTATGAAAACAGAGAAGCACCATCAGATTTTGATACACCATGCAAAATCATCTGGAAAGCATATGATTGTCAACAGCTTCATTTTTCAGCGTGACAATGATCTCAAACACATTGTTAATGCAGTAAAAACACACAGTGGAGCACTATCAGTCATGGATCGGCCTCCCCAGAGCCCGGACCTCAACATTACTGAAGCAGTGTGGGATCATGTTGACAGAGAACAGAACAAAAGGCAGAAACATCCAAAGAAGAGCTTTGAATGTCCTTCAATAAGCCTGGAGAACTATTCCTGAAGACGACTTAAAGAAACAACAAGAAAGCTGCCTAACAGAGTTCAGACTGTGCTGAACTCTGTTAGGTTCCAGATTTTAATATTTTGTAAAAATCAAAATCAATTTTGTGCTGTATTTTTTTTTACCTTGATGTCATCGTCTCCGCCCGCTCTGCCGATGTCCTCCTTCTCCTTTTCCTCGTGCATTTTCTCTAAAGACAGAATAATTGTGCTGTGTCAGAAACTGCAGGCAAATTTACTCACAAAGCTAAACTCTCAAACTTCAAACTATGAGATATTTTACTGAAAGACAATTTAAATCAAGACAAAAGACTTCCCACCGGGGGTCAAAACATAGACTCACAGACTCAAACACAACCAAAGACAAACCCTCACCTTCATAGCGTAGTTACTCAGCCCACCCTTTTTGTCAAATTCATCTTAATCGTAAAAAAAAAAAAACCTCTGATGTGCAAGACTATATCACATCCATCGCCTGGATATGTCATAAGGTGACTGTGTTCTTCCACAAAAGCAAAAACCAAAGAAAGTGTAATGATGCTTGGAACGCATGAACACAGTGCACACACAATACACATGTGAAATTTGACTAATGTGGATGCAGGGGTTAAAGACGGCCTCAAAGGTTCAGAATGGCAGTTTAATGCACATTACTGGCAATTATTTCTTATGTGCTGCAGACTGACTGCATGGACACATTTGCTCAGTAATAATAAAATAATAAAATCCCACGGCCCACTTATACCTTCATGTGATGCGTTCATGGTGCAGATGCAAATGAAGTCGTAGTTGTGATACTTCAGTGTCTAGCTAGTGATAGAGCAGCAAATAATAATCATTATCATCATTATTATTATTATTATTATTATTGAGTAATTATTTTCACCACACAGCACTGATGCACCTGATCCTAAGGTCCCCCCGCCTGCCAGATCCCACTTTAGCCCCTGTGGTGATACTCAGACATAATATACTGGCCACTCGTGCTCAGAGCACCCTGCATGTTGTAAGATACAGTGTCGTTAAGTCCTAATCTATGTGATACTCCAGTGATGGATAAAGTTCAAATTAAAGACCTTCCAGTGCTTTCTATGTGTGTAACTGAGGTATAAAGAAAACCTAAAAAACACACTGATTAAATAATGGTTATTGAATGAGTAACAACTAAAAGGATAAAGTGGTGTCTCATACATTAGAAACATCTTTGTCTTTGTTGTTTTGAGCTTTTCTTTTTTTCGGGGTGGGATGACATGTCAGCTGTGCTCATACTGCCTAACTGTATAAATGAGTCTGGTTTTTAAGAGTTTGTGGAGGTTTCTAGGACCGACCTTGAGCGTGCAGTTTGGCGAGCTCTTCGGTGAGAGCGTCCTGACTCTCCTCCAGCTGCCTTTTCTTCTGCTCCATGTTCTGCATGTAGTCGGTCAGAGACTTTATCTTGGCCTGATGCTGCAGGGACAGCAACACGTGACTGACACTCTACCAAACCCCAGGAGAACTCTGTTAGCGTGACGACGTCAGGTGACGCTTACCTGGGAGATGAGCAGCTGACAGGACGCCAGCTCCTTCTCGTTCGCCTGAATCTTGCGGTGGGCGTCGGCCTGGGCGCTCTCCAGCTGCTTGCTGCGGTTGACCAAAGACTTGACCTCGGACTTCATCTTGCTGATGTAGAGGCGAGCAACGGTAAAGTCCTCCTCCAGCGCCGAGCCGTTCCCCTTCATCTCTGAGCACTGAGAGGGAAGGAGGACGGGCCGGGTTAAAGGGTCATGTGTCTGTTTCGGGTAAGGTTGGTAAGGTTTTTGTCATGTGGACGTGGGTGCTCACCGCAGCCGTCTTGACATCGCTGGTGCCGATGATGGCACCGATGTCACTGAGGTCTCTCAGCAGAAGGTTGAGGACCTCGGCAGCACGCTTTCTCTGCAGGCCGTTTAGCTCCTGCAGCTGACTCACCTCCCTCTCAAGCACCGACAGCAGCGCCTGAGGATGCCGCCACAAAGACAGCCTGTCAGCATGCCTCTGCATCGCTGCACTTCATGTGTAATCGAGTAGTATTCAGGAAAGTCACGACCCACCGTCTTGTGCTGCAGCTTCTCGGTAAGCTGCACGTTGGCTTGGTTTCGCTCCTCCACCTCTTGGCTCTTCTGGTCGTAGTTAACTGCCAGCTCCTCCAGGGCCTGAAGCACCTCCTTCACCTCCTCCTTGGCTAGCTCGTTCTCCGTCTGCAGCCGGCACAGCTCCTCCTGGATCTTGTCATAGTCGCGTCGTGTTGACGCCAGCAGCTGCACAGATTTTTAAAAAAAACACGTGTCAGAGGAAATACGCAGGCATGCTCTATCATTACTATTAACCTGAGCTGGGAGACAAACCTCTTCTTGATCCATCATCTGCTCCTTGAGTTTCTCCGCCAGCTGACTGTGTTGGTTAATTTCGTCATCCTGTCAGCGGCAATAAAATATACAGATTTTCAGGAATTGTTTAAATAACAAGGGCAGTATGTGTACATGTAATCCCTGTGAGCCCAAAGCTCAGGCTTCAGACTGATCGAACACTCTTGGCTCTGTGGTTCATCATATAGGTATATATCAGCTATATGATATATATATAGGCAGGTGGTTCACATATATGGTGAACCACCTGCCATTCAAATCTATTTTTATGAGGGGCAGCCAATCAGAAGGAAGGGGGAGGAGCTAGAACACTTTGTTCCAGACAGAAGATGAATAAAACCCATCCTGAGATAGCTGTATGTGACATGTTTACAATAAACCAGCTTTAGCCTCGTCCTGTTGCTCACCTTGTCATCCAGCTGTTTGTACAGGTTCCTTACGTCCTCCTCGTACTTCCTCCTCTCGTCACCGGAGACGGAGACACCTCCTCCGGCTGGCAGCAGGTTGTCGATGATGGGAGTGTTGTCGTACGGCTCGCCGCTCCTCTGATCTTTAGAGCTCTGCTGCTCCTCCTCAGGAACGTTCTCCCCTGCGATAGGAACTCACTTGTTAGATATTCTACTCATGCATCCATTATATTCACACATGTTAGTGTGACGACGTTTTAAACACTCTGATCGTGCCATATGTTGTGGTATGGTGTCACATCGAGTAGCACCATAGTTGTTACATCATGCCTCAGTGCGTCGCATCATATAATCTTAATTTTGTGGAAGAATTTTTAAATCACGATAAAAGTCTAAATACTGTAATAAGTGCAATAACTAAGCCTCAGTTTACGCATTTTGAAGTAACAAACCAGATGTTGATGCTCAAGCAGGCTTCATAAATGAAGTGGGAAGAAGGGTTCAACCCTCTGAAAAGAACACAGCAGCATAGCTTAGGGTCTGCAAAGATGCATCTGAACAAACCACAAATTCTTTTGGACGTTAGAGACTAAAGTGGAGACGTTTTACTGTAATGCACAAAACCAAATTAATCATCTGCAACGTGCGTGTAGGGTAGTAAATCCTGGCAGCAGTCCTTTAACATAAAAGGAACAATTGTTGCCTTGCAGTCAAGATAACACCAGGATACTGTAGTTTATCAAAGTAAATTAGATAAGTTATTATCAGATAATTAAAATAAACCTGATGCATTTCCTGAAACATCAGGTTTGGGGGCTGGCTACGTTTGTAAGCCAGCACACAACTTACTATTATTATTACTATTTTTACAATTCTGATGATTTTCCTTCAGGAGAAAACTGCATCAGTTATACTGACTGAGTGAAATCATGCTGACTTCACCAGTGTTTGTGTGATTATTGATTTTCTAACTGTGGGTTTGGTGATAAAAGCCAGCAGCTAATGAGGAGATGGAGCCGAGGACAGACTGAAGGAGGCGGAGAGCTGCTTCCTTTTAAACGGCAGGGCAGGAAGCCAGCGGCTGACTCAAACCACAAACACTGTATCAACATGATGTGTGTGTATGTGTGTGTGAGAGCGCTGCATTTACATGTCAGGAGCTTTGGCTGCTGCAGCTGAGCTGATTTGATGCTAAGGAGGGGGAGTGTTATCAGCATCCACAGGGGAATTAAACATTAAAATGCAACAATGGCCACAGAAAGAAAGGGGGAGGAGGGGGGTGAAGGCGGGGAGGCATTAAAGCAAAGAAAGGACTGAGAGGAGGAGGAGGAGTGGTTACTATGCAACAGAAATGGGGGAAAAAGGGCGAGGATGCTGTGAAGAAGACCCTGCAGTCCCAGCAGAGAGGGAGGAAGTGTGGTGGGGAAACACACACAGGCAGCGTGGCGTCCTTCATGGTGGGGTTATGCAGAATCTACAACATTCGGGCAGGACAAGGCGTGAGCCGATCAGACCCCACACATTATCACAGCGGCAGATTAATCTGAGCAGTAATTACATGTGATTTCCAGACGTCACAGACTGAGCATGTGCACACACAGCTACCTAAAAGAGCCTGTGCGGTTAATGACACTCGAGTTTCTCAGGCCGCCGCCCACTTTTTTTAAATTTCTGCTTGTTGGCATGCATGGAGAAAAAAACATTTTCTGTGTGTGTGTGTGTCACAGAGAGCATCTGACTCTCAAAGGTCAAAGGTCAAAGTCTCCTAAAAACAAAGTAGCAGCTACTAGTACACACCACTACTGCACTATTTAATCATCAGCAATTCATTTTAATCTCTGATAGCTTTAATAGGGGTTTTTCCTTCTCACTGTCACCAAATGCTTACTCACAGGGTGGGTGTCGTCTGACTGCTGAGGTTTTCTCTGTATTATTTTAGGGTCTTCATCTTACAGAATATAAAGTACCTTAAGGGAACTGTTGTTGTGATTCGTCGCTGTATAAATAAAACTCATTTTAAATGAACGTTCAAACGGTTTTAGAAAAAAGAGAAGGCGAGTTTTACTGGAATATTCGGCGTATCACTGTATAGCAAAGCATTCACAACGTCTGAACACAGAAAAATCAGCAACTCCTAGATTTTACTATGTGCATTTCACAGTTTGAGCTACAGCGGAAATTTAAATGGTTCATGTAAGATGAGAATTATTTTGTAATTTTACAGCCAAATATGACAAAAAGTCCAGACAGTCTGTAAGATACTCGGGTGATAAAGTGTCAAAGCTTTTCAACTTTTTGAAGCTGATGATGCTCCAGATTGGAGAGCAACAGCTCCTACAGACCAATCCAATCTCAGGAAAATAGCATCACCACTCCTCAGGTCCTTCAGACCTCGGTGCACAGAGAAATAAGCAGACGAGCGGTGAACGAGTAGCCACGCTCTGCTAGGTATTCACATGTTAAGATGTAAGAAAAGGAGGCTGCTGATGATGTTCCACTTTGATTGCTTTCTGTGTTGTGAGTCATTACAAAACATCCATCCATTTTCCTCCATTTATCCAGAGTCAGGTCGCAGATTGCGCAGGTCTTTCCAGACGTCCTTTCCTCATCAACACTAGATGAAATATTTAATAACTCCAGTGACTTCTGGGTCTATCGAGGGTCTCTTCCCAGGTGGTACGTCTCCACCAGTTGGATGGGGTGCTCTGATATCCCCTTATTGTGGTTGTTTCTCATGTTGAGACGTCTCAAATAGAACGTGTTGAGCACTTTTTTCCTGCCTGGTGCAAGTTCAGCCTTTAATTTTAAAGTCTGCCCAAAGTCCTTACAGGTCTGGGTAAACCAATCTATCAGGCTTTGGAGGTCCCGCTGTGATACGAAATCATGGCACCTAAAGGATAGTTCAGGGGCGTAGGGAAGGAGATGCCGAACAGCGTCAGCACGAGAACGTAACCTTGCTGGATCTCTAACACTAAGGAGGCAAGGCAGAGGAGCTTCTTCTTCTGTTCTCCGTACCTCCTCTGGAGTTCTTGAAGGGTCGACGTGCCCAGAAGAACTCCAAAGAGAGGCGTCGAGGAGGCCACCAAACTACCTCTGGGGAGTCCAGCTTGTACCCACAACCCTGTTCTTTTAGTCACTACCCAGAGCTCATGGCCATCGGTGAGGGCTGGACCGTGGATCACTCGCCTGCTAAATCAAAAACTCTCTCTTGGCTCTGTCTTCACCACGACTGTCCATCCCACCCTTCGTCCACCTTCCCATCACACGTTCACAAAGCAGTTGCTGTAAAACTAGGGCCTCTTTATTAGCTTGGTAAACATCTCAGGCTGAGGTCTGTTAATCAGGACTCTGTAATAAGTCCCACCAAGCAGCAACTGTGCAACAGAAGGTGGGTTCCCTTTGAAATATCATTTATTTAAAGGTATAGAAATGAGTGCACAGGAAGCAGAAAGGCAGCACGTTAACTATTCATAACTTACTGTGGAGCTGTACGATACAACAACAATGTATGTTTGTCACAAAAACCCAACATCCCACTGTGTAACCACCGATCAACACTCAGGAGCTCACAGCAGCTGTTTCCTTTAATCAGCCCTTGCAGGCCGCTTTAATCTCACCGTTTCTCCAGCGGTTGAGTTCAGCCTCCAGCCTCTGGATGATGCTCTTCAGGTTCTTGTTCTTCTCCTTCTCCTTCTCGTATTTCTTCTTCCACTCCTCGGCCGTCAGCTCCAGGTTCACAGACACTGTGTTCTTGATGGTCTTCGCTCTGAGCGGACACAGACAGTAAGCATTAGTCTTTTAATTAATCTCATCGTGCCTGATTGTTAGACTTCTTCTCTGGACTCTATTGACAGTTTGTTCCAGCTCATTGAGTTAATATAGTAATCGAATCAAAATACTGAGCTGAACTTTAAGTGTGGTTCATCTTACAGTAATGGACAGGGGTTAGATTGGGATTAAGTTTTAGGCATCAAATTCCACCTTTATGTTCCACATTCATGTAACATCTATTAAAGTGTGTTTGATTCAGCAGCTTAAATCAAAGAAAACTAATAATCTGGTGACTTATTTGTGATTATTCCTGCTGCACAGCTACACAGGATCTCAGTCTTCCCCTGCCCACCAAATGTCAAGTTAACCCCTGATTACAATGATTAAAAACAACATTTTCAGGTTTATTTTCCACTACTTAGTTTCTACTTCTTTAAAAATCATCTGCTGAAAACAAGAGCTTACAAAAAAACCCCACACAGGCAGGAATTTGATCATCTGACCATGCAAGTTTGCAACATTCAGCATGATCAGATGAAAGTAGTCGGAGCATCCAAGAGTTTACGCCTTTTTTCCCTTTTCCCTGCAGGTAAGCATGTTTTTGCTGTCTTAGTGGAAATAAAGCAACACATTTTACAGCTGTTTCTGAGTGTGTTTTCTACCTTTCCACCTAATACAGTCACTTCCACATGCTACATGTGTGAGTCTGCTTTCTCCCAGAGGACCTCCGCCCCTCTCGATCTTTCCTCTCATGATGGAAATCTCCTAATTAATTGAATTTCCTCTTAGCCGAGGGCAGATGGTTGCACAGTAATCAGCCTCTGTGACACTGCTCAGTCTGAACTCACTGATCAAGGCTCAGTGGATTTCAGCTTGATTTTTAAAATAAATGATTACATCGCTGCTGTCGAGGATCTTTACAGACGCGTCACTTTTATGAAACTGTAACATCTAAAGAAGTGAAGCAGATGAATGAAATGTGCTTCAGAATGAAGTGTGAGGAAAAAACTGTGTAGAAAATAGAAAATGTTCATTATTCTCAGTTTTACATGACGTGAAAACAAGAAGGCGGCAGTGTCGGAGTCTATAAATAAGAATAAACCCAGATGCACAGCGGGAATCTCAGAGCCATCTGTTTGCTAGTTTGCACCAAATGAGTCACCGTGTACCTTCGCAGATGGACTGGATACACTGATACTCTCCCACAAACACAAACAGCAACTCTGTGTTTGATTCAAAACTGACTTTAGCTTTTTCTTTTGTAATTGTTACGTTTTTCGTTTGCAGAAGTGCAAAAAATTTGTCTTGTAGCTATTTGAGGATCCAGTTTCCTGCTTCGTAACAGCTGTATGTGAGGAAAGGTTTATATAACCTGAGTCAGACTTTCTTGTCATTTTTAAGGTGGTCTCGAGCAACAGTTCTCCAGGCTTTCTGAATGTCTTTGGCTGTTTTTTAAACTAATTTTCAGGCTACATCCACATGTACCCGGGTATTTTTGAAAACGCAGATTTTTCTATGCGTTTGCACCTTTCGTCCACACGTAAACGCCGTTTTTGGTCACTGAAAACTGAGATTTTCCTGCCAGGGTGGAGATTTTCGAAAACTCAGTTTTTGCATTTAGGTGCGGATGAGGAAAACAGAGAAAACGCAGGTCAAAGGTTTTTTGACGTCACACTGTGCGCCACGTTATTGTTTCGGTGAAATGAATTTCTACAATGGCGTACTTAGACAAAATACTGTTAATTGTACTCTCTGTAGTGTTTACATGCTTACATATACACACACAGTTTCTGTCCCTCCACACATAGTACTCAGCCATCTTTGTCTACTCTTTCGCACCCAGGCTTCTAGACTTCTGATTGGCCAACATTTCTACACAGTTAGGAATATATCGCCACCTGTTGCTTTGGCACGTTCCTAGCAGCGTTTTCCTTCGTTTTTGCGTTTATGTGTGGACGGGATTTTTTTTTTTTAAACAAAAACGGAAAATCTCCGTTTTCAAAAATACCCGTGTACGTGTGGACGTAGCCTCAGTCTAATCATAATTTGCTCCAATTTCTTTGGTTGAATCTGTGAAAAATACCAAAGATAACACAGTCTGACAGGCATAAACTAGTATTTTTGGATCAACAAGGTGATTCCCAGAGAGCTATTAGCTAAAAACTTGACATATATGAGCAGTGTGTGCAGTGTGGCCTTAAAAAATTAGAGGAAACTGGACAAAAGAAGAAGTGGGACAAAAAGTATCTGAAAGTATGTGGCGGATGTGGTTCCACTGCATAGGAGTAGAGGTGCAGTGGGTTTGGGGAGCAGTACCAGGGAAGGGGCAGGGTAGTTGGAGGTCTTTGATGAACATAGCTATGAAGGAGGAAACTTTTTTTGTGTTTCTCTTCCTCTGTTAAAAATATGAGGTGGTTGTGGTTACTTCAGATGAAACTGTATATGGTGGTACGTAAAATCTTAGCTGTTTAAAGGATGAAAGACTCCTTTTTAAAATTTCTGTTGTTTTTTTTATGCATTAATTATGGAAAAAATGGAAAAAAGAAAGTAAAAAACTGTTACAGGAAAAATGATTCTATGTTTCTTTACCTTCTTTTAAATGTGCAAGCATGCCCTTTTGTCTATGGTTAGATTAGTTTAGAATTATCTTTTTAGACTTTCTCAGCAAAGACATACTGTTTTGGGACATATTGTTTTAGATTGTTTTATCTCTCACAGCTCTCTGCTGACGAGACTAGCGCCACATATGGAGTTGTTTATTTTATCTGTTTTGTATTTTCTTATCCTGTTCTCACTGTCTTTCCTATAAAAAGTGCCCAGCCTCTGTACACGTTGTGAGTTGTTCTGAACAGCTTACCCGTGTGCACGTTAAAGCATAAAAAGTGATCTTGTCTCATTGTGTCTTTATTTCTCCTGGGTCTTTTACAGAGTTTTCCCCCAACATTTCTTGGTCCTTCGAGCCGGAGCGCCTCCATCGTGTCCCATCTCCGTGACCAGTCCACGTTGTTCGTCTGTCGACAGCCCACACACTAGGTGTGTGGTCAAAGACCAAGGGCGTTAAATTCGAGTCTTGGCCAACGTTCTAGAAAGCGACCCACGGTGGTGGGGCCCGATCGAGGTGGACCAGACCCGGCGACACTGACCAGGTAGATACAGACACACTGACACAATTTTGCGTAAAAGCGTATTTTAAATTCAGGGAATTTTAAATTCAGGGAGTTTTAAATTCAGGGAATTTAAAATAGCGAAAGTAGCTCGTCGACTGGTAGCATTGGAGCTCGTCGACTGGAAGCTCCCCACCTCTGTGGGTTAGGTTTAAAGTAGCTCGTCGGCTGGTAGCTTGGAGCTCGTCGACTGGAAGCTCCCCACTCTTGTGGGTTAGGTTTGGAGCTCTGGGTAGCTCCCCCAGCTGGGTCAAGGGAATAAGTAGCTCGTCTACAGAAAGACTGGCAGCTCCCCTTATGATAAGGGTTCCGATCGCGCGAATAAGTGTGAATGTGAATGTATGTGTGTGTATTGTTGTAACTAACGGAGCAAGCTGAATTTTCACGGTCCAATAAGAGACTGAGCTGCTCCTACTGTGTTTTTCTTTTACTGCTATTCACTGACGTGCTGGTGAGTTGAGAGAACAGTCGAGTTCCGTCTTGTAAAGTTCACACCGCTTTTGGAAATAGTCCGAAAGTAGAAGGGCGTGTGAGCAACCACTCTCGTCTCTAATACCAGCGAAGGTGATAGCAGCTGTATCGTGTATATATTACTTAAACAAAAATAAATACATAAATAAGATGGGTAATCAAGCAAGTGAAATTAAAACTCACTCCTGCTGACGAGCAGTGGTGAGAAAAGAAAAGTCCAGACGCCGGACAAAAACAGTGTCTGTAAACTGAGAGATTTAAGAAAACAAAATATAAACAGTCAGAAGACCAGAACTCAACTGCCAGTTTAGTAAAACCAGAAGACGAGACACTGCAGTCCCCACAATCCTTTTAGTAAACCATCACTCACTCCTGCAGCCGCATCTGCAGCACCACCCATATCAGGAAGAACTTAATAATCCCTTATTAAGTGAAAACTAGAGATCACAGTAGTTTGAAGTAGTTTAAAAGGGTTGAAAACAGACCCCACTGAGTAGATATAAATATAAAAAGTACGAAATAAAGATGAACAAAGGGAAAATTACAGTAGAAATTATCTTTAGAGTATTTGAAATTAATAATAGCAAGGATAACAACCTGTAAAGTGATATTAACAATGAAACACAGTTGGCATGATGACCATGCCCAGCATGTATAAAATGAATATAAAGCAAATAATTCACACGAAAATATTTTAATAAAATAAATAAGGTATATTAAGGCTGTGTCATTGTTCAGCCAAGGACAGTGTGTGAAAAGGTAACTGTCTCCACCCTGGGAAAAGGATGATTCTGCAGGTCATCTGAAGCCCTTGATGGATACAAAATAAAATATAAATAATACATTATAATAGAACTGCCTGGTCCGCCATGTAACAGAGAGAACAAATGTGACCGCAGATTGGATGAATTCTAAATTATCTGTTTGCTGAATAAGATGATCCTAACTAACAAATTGGCTCAGTAGTAGTATAGTGGTACACACTGATAAAATATTATGCTATTGCTGTTATATAAGACAAAGAGGATAATATTAACAATGACATAATATTAATATGAAGAGGCACCTTAATCGGTTATGATGTGAGGTGAATAATTGTTAAGCAGTAGTCTGCATCAAGCTTAAGGTTTGCTGAAACTCAGTGTAATGACATGTGAGATGAAGACAATACGGAGAATAACTAAACTAATGAAGTGCATAGAGGCACTTGACCAGCTTGAAACTTATTCTAGAATGACACATTGCTGAGATAGAGCACACCTATAATAACAACCAATAAGCAAAACCCTGTAGACAACAGCTAAAACTACAGGATTGAGAAGCTGAATTAAATATGTAGACACTGCTAAGCTGATGAGCATGTTCCACATTTTCTTTTCTTTTCTTTTCTTTTTATTTATTTGTTTCTTTTAGAGCAGAAGCTGCTGTAACACACCCAAAGAAAGACTCTAGGTCTGACCAACCGTCTCAGTCGTGGGCAAAAAGATGTCAGTCAATAAAATTCTAAAAGATAATTTATTGACAAAAAATATATGAAGAGATAAAAGATAAAACAGTCCAGTGTCCCACTTAAGAATTGTATAAAAACACACAGTCCCAAGGCCAGAGCCAGCTATGCCACACAGCCAAGTTGCACTCCACATGTTGCCTTTAACAGGGTTAGAAGTCGTCCTTGGAGACCCACCACCCTGCAAGCATATAGTCAGTGGTCACTCAAGCCTCTGCAACTCTGCTGCCTTTAGGCTGTGGCATATAATAGGCCCTGGACTGCACAGAGAGACAAAACGACACACTTAATATAAAATTCATAGCGCAAAACCCGTCCATCCCAAACATATCTGATTTCATCACATTACATACCTGCACAGAGAGACAAAACAACACAGCAGTGTTTGTAGTGTGGGCTATAAGTAGACCAGTGTATCAGTGCAATCAAGTACACCTGCCTCTAATTAGTCCAACCCCATTCCAGCCATTGGCTCACCAAAAATGTGACACACACAAAACCACTCCCAACCCAGTGCAACTTCACACAATAATATGGAGCTGAATTAACACAGGCACATTAGTCTACCATGTTACAAGCTGCATGCTATTACAAGCCAACATATGCAGACTTCTGCCTTGTTCGGGTGGCAGCATTTTTCTTTTTTCTTTTGTGTCCTGACACGTTTATGTTTTTTGTTTTTGTTTGATTATTTTGTTGGTTTTGGAAACGAATTTAAACGAACTTGTGACAATACTTGAGAGTCACAGTGACACATAGTGATTAGGCATATGATTGAAAAATGCCTAGGTTTAGAGCTGTGAGCTATGCAAAGTTAAATATATATATACATATATATATATATGTATAAATGGGAAACAACCCTAACTTGAAAGTTTGAAATGTGTGAGATCCATGAATTGTTTGAAAAACTAGAAATTATTCAAAACTGCCTTAAGTGAAAATGTAGTGTTGCATCTATTCTCCCAAACCAAGACAAACAAAAAAGAAGAAGCTTTCTGTAACTTCAAAATAAGGCTGACTGTTGACAATAGACTAAAACACTAATCCGCAGGTGGCTATCAGGAACAGAGAGGCGAGCAAAGTCACAAACACCAAGGCTGCAGACAGCCACGCAGAAACAGCAGATAACATAGAGACAACGCCTGCTAGAACCGTGGAGAGGAAGGTCACTTCCCACGAGATTGTAGGAGTAGAGGACAAATTAGTTGTAAAGTCAGCTTCAGGCCACACAACTGTACAACAATTAACTGCCCTTTTAGAACTAGTACACACAGCAAGTGGCCGCAGGTGCTTTATTAAATGCATATATGACCCGTCGTGTCCAGTAAATTTGCTAGGTAGAGACGCTCTGACAAAACTTAAGATAGCAGTCATGCCATTCTTTTCTGGTATTACACCTGAGTGCCAGAAACCGACCGAGTATCACAACATTCTGAGATTTAAACAAACTCCAGGCCCAGATCCACCTTATGATCAGCAAGTGTGGAAGCTAGGAGAACAGCATTTGACCTTACAGCACAGGCCGAAATTGTGTAGGTTACGCAGTAACCACAGATAGTAAAATAATAGAAGCAAAACCACTTTCTTCTTCATGTCCTGCACAGAGCGCTGAGCTGATAGCTGTGATACGCGAAAGCTAAATACACAAAGACAAACTAATAAACATACATACAGACAGCCAGTATGTTTTCTCTGCTGTGCATCATTTTGCAAAAAATTTGGCATAACAGAGGAATGATTACACCAACTGGCAAACCAGCATGCCAACCTCTTACAACGCCTACTGACTCTTTCATTACTACAGGCAACAATTTTGCTGACAGATCAGCAAAATAGGCGGCACAACAGGCAAACATCACATTGATGGCAGTAAACACACATCAGATTCCACTGGATGTGTTCAAAAATGAACAAAAAGCAGCAAGCACAGCAGAGCAGGCAAAATGGCTAAAACACGGTGCAGTTCTGACAAACGATTTAATGATGTGTTATGGCAAGCCAGTGTTGCCAAAATCGCTCCACAAGATGGC
This sequence comes from Diplotaxodon limnothrissa, assembly GCF_057381915.1. NCBI lineage: Eukaryota > Metazoa > Chordata > Actinopteri > Cichliformes > Cichlidae > Diplotaxodon > Diplotaxodon limnothrissa. Next base: position 28,409,268 of record NC_140617.1, on the reverse strand, counting down.
GGCATTAGTGACTCATGGCTGTACGCATTTGTCAACGGGGGGACTGACCAGTATTGTCAACTCTCATTTCTACACTGTAAATTCTACACTGTAAATTTTGAAACCTCAGCAAAACAATTTGTCAGAACATGCATGACGTGTCAAAAATATAATGCTCAGGGAAACCTGAGACCACACAATCCATATGGACTTTATTGAGCTAAATGAATGCCAAGGGTAAAAATACACCCTAGTGGTTATAGATGTATTCTCAAAGTGGCCAGAAATCTATCCAGTGAAAAAGGCAGATACAATTTCAGTAGCAAAATGTATGTCTAAGTTGTAGGAAAATAAAGAGATGATTGTAAATGACGAAGAATGTAATGATGTCTATCAAGTGTCTTGCAGATCACAGCCCGGTGACTGGGTTCTGATCAAGGTGCTCCAAAGGAAAAACTGGAGCACACCCAGGTGGGAGGGGCCATACCAAGTCCTCCTCACTACACCGACCGCTTGCAAAATTGCGGAACGACCATCCTGGATCCATCAGAGTCACTGCAGGCGAGTAAGTGAAGCCATCTAAACACAGCTGACAGCAGGCGTGCCCACTTGTTGTGATCTCGCCCGGTGGAGGGGTCAGCTTTCCTGGCCGGGGGGAACTATTCACGACAGGAGGGTGTGTCCCGTCGTCATGCGGTGGTGGCTTTTAGTAACTGCAGCGGCCCTGACCATGGCCGGGCTCCTCATCTTTGCTTCCGTGAGGGACAACAAGTCACGCAATATGAAGAAAAGGCAGACACTGTATGACAAAGGACAGTACACCAAGTTTCCCCATGGCTACGCCACTAACTTTTGGTGGCAGTTTATGAACACTACAGCTCACTGGAATAATAAAACTGACTGCTATGCATGTACCCATATGCCCCTATCCTCGCAGACGTCTGGCCTGTGGCCGTACAGCATACCTGAAGATCGCAGTTGGTGTCTGTTGGGCCTGGCAACACATCCAGGCTACGGTACTCTTTGGTCCAAGGCCAACTACAGCATCCCAGCAAAAGCAACCTGGAGGTCATCGTCACTCACAAATGTGAACTGTTCCAGACAGACCTACCTACTGACCTGGCCCCAAGTCTCAGACCCACTGCCTGATGTAATTCTACTGAACAAGCTGAACGCAGCGCAACTGCCAGTATGTGTGATGAACAATGGATCGCGGGCAGTGGGGGAGCTGCCTACTCACCTATCTACCGGATGCCACTACAAACAAAGACTCAGTACCAGACAGGATGTGCACGGACGGCACCAAGCAGTAAAGGAACCAGAGTTTCGCATCTGAGGAGGAGTGAAATTCTTACAGAGCTTGATCCCCGGCATTGGAGCTGCCGAGGTGCGGGATCATGTGGAGATCAACCGATATGCTCTGCTACGACACATCAACTTGACTAAGACCCTGGGACCGGCTTTAGCAGGAGAACAGAAGGCCATCAGAACGATGGTGCTGCAGAACAGACTGACACTAGACCTGCTAACAGCATCACAAGGAGGAGTTTGCAAGCTGATCGGGGAAACATGTTGCACTTTTATCCCTGATGGATACAAAGCTGGAGGAGACATTTATGAAGCTTTGCAGAATTTGTCCATTCTGCAAAAATATGTCACTGACCACACATCTGGAGCAGCTACACCGCCATGTCTAAGAGTAATGATTTCAAAGATGATAACAACTACAATGACTGCTTATGTTGCCGTGCCTCAAGAAGACCAGCATCCTGTTGCAATTCTGTTAGAGGAGAACTTGTAATAACTGCTAATGAATGACGTGGTGATTAAAAATGACTTCTGCCTTTTTCAAGTGATCATGCACTGATTAACACATTAGTAGTTTATGCAGGTACAATATAAGGTTTTCATCCTTTTATTTTTTGAAGTTTTCAGTTTTAAACATAAAGTTTTTCATTTTCAATATAAAGGTTTCATCCTTTTATTTTTTGAAGTTTTCATTTTAAGCATAAAGTTTTCATTTTAGATATAAGGTTCTCATCCTTTTATTTGTTGCTTTATTTTTTGTAGTTTAGTTTTATTATTTTTTCTTGTTTATTCCACTTGTTATTTCATTTACTATGATTTTCTTTTTTCTTTTTCTTTTTATTATTTTATTTTGTTTTAATCTTTAGACCAAATGACTTCCATTTCTGCTATGCTGACATTTTGAAAATTAAAAAATTGCTTAAGATACTTAATAAATAACCTTCACAGACAATTGTTGTATACATTTAAAATAAGTTAAAACAGGAGGGAATGTTACAGGAAAAATGATTCTATGTTTCTTTACCTTCTTTTAAATGTGCAAGCATGCCCTTTTGTCTATGGTTAGATTAGTTTAGAATTATCTTTTTAGACTTTCTCAGCAAAGACATACTGTTTTGGGACATATTGTTTTAGATTGTTTTATCTCTCCCAGCTCTCTGCTGACGAGACTAGCGCCACATATGGAGTTGTTTATTTTATCTGTTTTGTATTTTCTTATCCTGTTCTCACTGTCTTTCCTATAAAAAGTGCCCAGCCTCTGTACACGTTGTGAGTTGTTCTGAACAGCTTACCCGTGTGCACGTTAAAGCATAAAAAGTGATCTTGTCTCATTGTGTCTTTATTTCTCCTGGGTCTTTTACAGAGTTTTCCCCCAACAAAAACATTGCCCTGTTTTGGCACTGAGTACATTAGACATAAGAGCTCGCAGATACCTCTGTCCAAACATGAGCGTGGACTTGGTCTCGGCCTCGTTGTAGATGGACGGTGAGCAGCAGATGATGATGGTGGTGCGACAGTTCCCTCCCAAAGAGTCCTGCAGGATCCGAGTCATCTTACTGTCTCTGTACGGCACGTGGGTTTTCTGAAGAAAAGAAAATACAGCTGTGCTGAGGTTTTCTAATATTTCATACTTCTTCACTTACATACGAAACAGAAGTGGGATGGACTTACGGTGCCCTCAGCCAGAGCTGAGATGACGTTTCCCAGCGCTGAGAGAGATTTGTTGATGTTCTTTGCCTCGTCCAGCACCGCCCCCTCAGCTCCCGTCTTGCTCACCTGACCAAACAGCGATCGAACAGGTTATCAATCAGCGTTACAGCTCAGGAAAGTCTTGAAGCAAACCCTAACGACACGTTTCTGATCTCGCTTGGACCAACCTTCTCGCTGCCAGCCAGGTCGACCAGGTAGAGCTTCCCAGACAGCTTCTTCTCCGTCTCTACGTTTTCCTGCTTTATGTTGATGAGGAAGATGCTGTGGCTGCGAGAGCTGTGCTCGTTCATGTCTACAAAATTAAGCAAAAAAATCATTACAACCGCAGAAAAGAAACCAGAAAAGGCTTTTTATCTTCTTTTAAGATTTCAGGTGAAATTAAAACATTTAAATCTAGATATTGAGGTGTTTCTGCCTCCCTAAGAAGTTTCAGGAACTGTGCTAAAATCCTGACTTTTAGGGCTTTGCCGCTAACTTGATGGATATTAAGAGGTTAAAGGACCTTTTGTGTTTATTCTGGGACTCCATACAAATAGTTTTGAACAATTCCCAGCTTCTAACGAAGCAGATTGGCTGCCCCTCGCCTAACTTCCATAAACACAGAACCTGTTGACTTTAAGCGCCACCTCCTCCCACCACCTCAGCCTGCAGGGATGAGCAGAGCGAACGCGTCCATCAACACAAAGGAAGAAGGTCATCATCGACTTCAGGGAGAAACTGCCCCTACCCTCCTCAATATTAAAGGTGACTGCATGGCGATGGTTTCCTCTTTCAAATTATGGGGCCTTATATCACTGTGGACCTCTCCTGGTCAGAAGACACAGTTACAGTGCTGAGGAAGGCCCAACAGTGACTCCACCTCCTGTAGAGTTTCTCGGGAGGAACAAACTGGAGGTGAAGCAGCTGCTGATGCTGTACAGCTCCACCACAGAGAGTCTGTGTGGATAGACCAGCTGCTCTACAGTGTGAACCAAAATCTGAGGAATGTCTCAGCAACTTGTCGAATCTATGACGATTCACGACAGCTCTGAAGGCAACAGAAGGTCCCAACATGATACAGGCAAGGTGTATCTAATAAAGTGGTCAGTGAGTGTAGAAATGAATACCAGGAAACCTTTTAAAAATGTGCCGCTTTTGAAGCAGACATATAAAAATACGTACTGGTCACTGCTACATGCCGATTGGATTTGCCCTCATCGATGACGTCCATCACCTCCTCTGGACTGGACACAAAACGCTCAGTGCAGCCCTGAAAAGGAGAATCATGACCTGCAGCAGCCAGTGTGGACATGAGCATCGATTACAGGATAAAGAAAAGACCGAAAAATCGCAGTTTTAAGGTTTTTAGGTGTACTAAACCTGCACACACGACTAAAACGGTAACTGAATCATTCGTTCATCTAAAATTAAACATTCGCTGAGTTGAAGCTCCAGCTCAGGCACACGGGGAGATTAAATATATAAACCTCTTCACATGACTGTGTCACAGCTCTCGCTCAGCTCACAAACCTTCACATAGGGCACTCTGTTCTTGTCTTCGTGGACGGAGAGGTTCGTCTTTGACACTTCAGACAGAAAAAAGATCACAAAAGTCACAGTTTAAGAAAAACAGACTGCTGAGTGCTTCAGATAAACAGCCTCTCTTACCATCCAGCAGGTCTCGGATCTTGTCCAAGTAGATTTCAAAATAAGAGACCTGCATAGAGAAACGCATCTGTCTCACAAATCTAAAAACTTTTAATTCATTGCCCTGAACATGAATTCATCTTCCTCACTTTGTCAGATTTAAGGTCTTTACTGCACCGTAAACTCAATCATTTACCTTTTATTTCACATAAAACATTTTTGGGTTGTGTGTGCTTTTCCTTTCACAGACTTTGTTAACAAACATCTCAGAGACGGCCACAGGCTGCAGGTCTCCAGTGCAGCGGCTCACACCTGACATTTAGTTCATTTTTCAGGAGGTAAACTGTGAATGACTCCTGTTCTCACCTTGATGTGGAACTCGAGGTTCTCGTCCATCGAGTAGATGTGGTCGAAGATGTCGCGGGCGATGCGAGGGATGATTCCCATCAGCTGCGGGTCATGCAGTTTGCCCTGAACACAACAACAGTCATGTGTTATACTACAGCGATGCAGTTTTTGCAGTCAAATCAAATCAAATCAAATCACTTTTATTGTCACATCACATGTGCAGGTACATTGGCACATGTGAGTGAAATTCTTGTGTGCGAGCTTCACAAGCAACAGAGTTGTGCAAAATACAATAATGTAAACAAGCAAAATACAAGAATGGCTACATCTGAAACTAATAAATATATGTACAATATATAATAGTGTATGCATTTCTGGATGTGTATACTAAATATTTTTCTACGTGTGTGTGTGTGTGTGTGTGTGTGTGTGTGTGTGTGTGTGTGTGTGTGTGTACACATATTTTACAAATCAAATAGAGTAAACAATAAATAAAATATATAAAAATATACAGAGTTGAATATGTGCAAAACAAGTGGCATTTATATACAGTGTGGAGTGCATAATGTTGAAGTTCCAGTAGTGAAGCTGAGGTGTCTATGACGTGTTCAGCAGTCTGATGGCCTGATGGAAAAAGCTGTCTCTCAGTCTGCTGGTACGGGACCGGATGCTGCAGAACCTCCTTCCTGATGGAAGCAGTCTGAACAGTTTATGGCTGGGGTGACTGGAGTCCTTGATGATCCTCCCCGCTTTCCTCAGGCACCGCTTCCTGTAGATGTCTTGGAGGGAGGGAAGCTCACCTCCAATTATCCGTTCAGAGCACCGCACTACTCGCTGGAGAGCTTTGCAGTTGTAGGCGGTGCTGTTGCCATACCAGGTGGTGATGCATCCAGTGAGGATGCTCTCAATGGCACAGTGATAGAAGGTCCTGAGGATGCGGGGGCTCATGCCAAATCTTTTCAGTCTCCTGAGAAAGAAGAGGCGCTGCTGCGCCTTCTTCACTGTTTTGTTTGTGTGTACTGACCACGTAAGATCCTCAGCCAGATGTACACCAAGGAACCGGAAGCTGCTCACTCTCTCCACAGCAGCGCCGTTGATGGTGATGGGGGTGTGTACTTTTCTGCACCTCCGGAAGTCCACTATCAACTCCTTTGTCTTTGCGACGTTGAGGGTGAGATGGTTGTCTTGACACCAGTGGGTCAGGGCGCTGACCTCCTCCCTGTAAGCTGTCTCATCACCGTTGGTGATAAGACCCACCACTGTAGTGTCGTCCGCAAACTTCACAATGATGTTGGAGTTGTTAGTGGCTGTGCAGTCGTAGGTGTAGAGTGAGTACAGGAGAGGGCTCAGTACACACCCCTGTGGAGCACCAGTGTTCAGTGTGACGGGGGATGAGGTGATGCTGCCCAGTCTGACCACTTGGCGTCTGTCAGACAGGAAGCTAAGGATCCAGCTGCAGAGGGAGCTGCTCAGTCCTAGATCCTGCAGTTTCCTGTCCAGCTTCGAGGGAACGATGGTATTGAATGCTGAGCTGTAATCTACAAACAGCATTCTCACATACGTGTCTCTCTTCTCCAGGTGTGACAGGGCAGTGTGTAGTGTCAGGGCTATGGCATCATCAGTGGACCTGTTGTGGCGGTATGCGAACTGTAGAGGGTCAGTCTTTTTCATGTGTGTAACATGGCTCTTTAATGCTGCCATATGTTGAGGGTGGTAAATACATTAGAGGGTTTCCTAGGCAACCGGAGCCTGAAACGTCCGCTGGTGACCAACAAATGGTGACTATTTTCTCGTTCTCGTTTCTCTTTCCTCTTAACTCCCCAAACAGCTCCAGCATGTTGCCGTGTTTCTTCCTGTTATAAACGGCGGGTTATTTTTACCCACAGTCCCCAACTGCTTGCTCACAGAGGATGTTGCGATATAAAGCATGTTGAGTTGACTGTTGTCATGACCTTGTGCTATATGATTTAAACTGATTTTCATTGTTATTAGCTGAACAGGCGCGTTGCAAAGAAAGTGCATCCTCTGTCAGTTCTAAGGTTTCACGTAGCAGGACAGTTTACATTTTACTCTAGAATATTTTGGTATCGAGACGAATTCATGGTCGACTCAATGGCTGCAAGGTACCCAGGTCCTGGGGCTGCAAAGCCCAATTTTAAAGCCTTTTTAAATGAAGAAATTTAAAAAAGAACATCTGGGTTCAGAAGTGGACTTAAAAGTTTGACTTAAAGAGGGTGAAGCAGAGATCAGATCAGAGAATTAAAACCAGGCTTGAGGATTAGACTCCGAGCTGAAGTTACACTGGTGACATGTCGAAATGACGAAGAGCTCCTCTGACCATTTTCTACTCATTCAATTTCACTCCTTTAAAACACACGCTGAGTTGGACGTGATGATTAAAGGCTTTTCCAAGATGTTAACCTTACCAGCTTTTGATTCCTTGAATCCTACCCCTCGCACGAGCCTGAGTGGGTTTCCTGTTGGCAGTAAGCCTGTTACACAACGCCCGCTGTGCTCTAATCCGCCAACTGTTTGAAAGTTCCAAATAAAAGTCACCGCACGTCTTTACACAAAGGGCTTTAGAGAGTATTTGCTGTCACTTTGATAGTCTTTAGTCACCTTTATGTAAAAAAGCTGTAACTTCAAAGGAATGAAACCCCTCTGCAGCTGACATCTGGTCACTAGGGTTTAAGAGCACACATGATCTAATGAGCGTCTTACCTCCATGGTGTGGGTCTTCCCGGAGGACGTCTGCCCGTAGGCGAAGATGGTCCCATTGTAGCCGCCCAGCACATCTGGAGTAGCACAAAGACACAAGGGTGCAACAACACAGTCAGACACAGTCAGACACAGTCCAGCCCGCTTCTCCGGTAAATGAGCACTAAACCTTCACAGTTATAAACACTAGCGCATCCATCTACTGATGCTACCTGCAGAGATTTTTCAGAGGTTATACTAGAAACCAGTAACTGTACGCTGGGTTAAAGGACATTTCAACTCCTAAAATGCATCTAGAGGAGAGAGGAGGCTGGAAGAGAAGGACGCACAGGTGTGTCCTGTGCAGAAGTGCTTTTACCTTCAGTGTATAGGAGGTGTGGCGTGATCAGGATGGACAGGATTAGAAATGATCAGGGGGACAGCTCGGGGTTTGGAGACAAAGTTAGAGAGGTAAGTGAAGGTTTGAGCATGTGCAGAAGAGGGACAACCCATATGATAGACGAAGGATGTTAAAGATGGAGCTGCCAGGCAGGAATGGAAGAAGAAAATTCATGGATTCGTGGCATACAGCTGGAACATATAAACCCTGGTGGGAGGAGACATTTTTAAATAGCTGGCCTATGAATACAACTCTAACATATTACATGTACATATGCATACAATATCTAATAGTAATGATGTAGTTTTACTGCCTAAAAATGAATGTCAGCCCCCCAAAACTCCAGCATCAGCCCTGCTGCTCCGGGAAACACTCATTTCCATGGCTCCATTATGTAAAGCAACAATGAAAAAGGATGAAGAGCAGATTAAGTTTGTGTGCAGATGTTCGATAGATGACAGTTACATAAAGAGCTATGCTTCCTCAGTTTAAAGCTTCTTACCTTTCACTATCTGCTTGGCACACTGGTCGTACACTTGCTCCTGCGTCGTGTTGGGAGGCAGCACGCGGTCGAACACGTACGGTTTGCCCTGATTCACAATGACAAAGACAAAAACACACAGCGACAGGCTTCAGAGTCATCGCAGCACCGAACACAGCTGTTCCCAGTCGCCCGTGATATTTAAAACATGATTCACCAAACTGTATCAATAATGCAGATATACTGTTAGAAATAACCAGATAAGGGGGTTTGGCACGAAGATTCAAACACTCTGGGAAAAGGATGCAAACATGGATACAAAGACCGCCGACTTGTTTTGCTTTATTTTGAATTCTTTGTGACCCACCAGTCACTTCATTAGGTACACTCGTTTAACTGCTCGTTAGCTCAAATATTTAAGAGTCTCTGATGAGTCTCAATTTCTGCTGCAGCATTCAGATGGTAGGGTGACACTCTGAAAGCATGGATCCAACCTGCCATTGTATCAGCGCTTCACACCGCCGATGGTGGCGTAATGGTGTGGGCGGATATTTTCTTGGCACACTTTTGCACGATGTTTCCAACAACATGTTGAATCTGTGCCATGAAGAATTAAAGCAGCTCTTAAGGAGAAACGAGGAAGGTGTACCTAATAAAGTGTCTGTTGAGTGAATGAGTTTGGGCTTCTTTTGAGGTTTTATTGTCGTTCCTGGTGTCGTTGGATTTCTGGGTTCCTGTGTTCTATGCTTTCTTTACCGTAGCCTTTATTTCCTGCATCACGTCTTTGAATCGAGTGGTGATTTTTCACTTTTGGATCTCGTGTTTCTGTCAATAAGCTTCCACAGTGTTTCCCCAGCTGTTCCTCCCTGAGTCTTCCTCTCATTTATATACTTATACATATATATAAGCATATACTCCAATCAAAATGCTGATGGAGTTAATTCTATACCTGCTGCAAAGGACAAAGAAACTGAACTTCTCCAGTTTATGGACAAAAAAAGATGGTACTTGTAGCTGCCTCATTAGAGGATGTTTCTGTGGACATGCGCGATTGGTTGCTTTGGATTTTGGATTCAGAGCTTTAACCTATCAGTTTTCATCCTCTCTCTCTTTATCGGTGCAGCTCGAAAATGGGTGAAGCTGGGCCAGAAATCTCTACCATTTCTTCAAAATGCTCCAGTAACTGCCATCCATCATTCATCCAGCTCCTGACTCCTGCTCTAAGGGGAAAAGCCTCATTCCCGCTGCAAAAACGCCACCCTCAGCACTTGGAGGCAGCGGCAGCAGCACTCCGAGCCCCCAAAATACAGCAGAGAAACCCCTGACACAGACAGTATCCGGGTGTGTTTGTCGGTAATGTGCTTCTGCTCTGCTGATTGATTGCACGAGGCGGCGGTGCGCAAGTTTGTCCTGACAGAGGAGAAAGTGTTGCTGGGCGATTAAAGCAACTGCACGGATAACGGAGGGCTGCTGATGGAGGTGACACATCTTCGTCTTCAGTCACCCTCTCTCTGCAGCAGACTTTACAGAAAAATTCACCTTTTTCTTTAAGATGGTAGGGTCACAGAGAAAGCACAAATCTGATGTAATCTGATGTAAAAAGAAAAACTATCCATTTATGTACAAATAAATAAGAATGAGGTACCATGAGGTACAGGCTCACTAAGAATAAAAAGAACATGTTTTCAGAGGTCCTGTACAAAATAAACGCGGGCGTTTCTGAAGCGTCAGAGCATCAGGTGATTGAGGTCGGATCCTTTTAATAAGAGATCTGAACTGTTCAAAAATATTGAGGGAACACATGATCATCACAGCATGACTCGCAGTCAGTTAAACTCCAGGGATACCACTGTGCCTTTTTAGGAAGCAGAAACCAGTGTGGGTCCATTTCAGCAGTGACAGCAGGTGCAATGGAGAGACCGATTCACCCCAGGTTGCACAGGTTGTCCAACTCCTCCACCGAAGAGTTTTTGAACCAGTCTCCAGAGTGTGGAGGTCAGACGGACAGTGCTGAAGAAGCAAGGGGAGCGCTGCCAGAGCCCTACGAAATGACCCCCACCTTGCTCCTCGACTACGTGTTTCAACCACAAACTGTCGGAAACAGACTCTGTGAGGGTAGCGCGAGGCCCTGACATCCTGTAGTGGGACGTGTGCTCACAGCCCAGCGTCGTGCAGCTCCAATGAACGAGCAGGTCCACCTGTGAGACCTTTAGAAATGAGAGCAGACTCATACTGAGCACGTGCGACAGACGTGGAGATGCCTGCAACACCATGCAGCAGGACCGGTTTGGCAGTGGGTCAGTGACCTTCATCACCTGCATGAGGTTAGGTTGTGACACTAATTCACCCTGCCACTAATGAAGTAATTGTTCTGTAATTAAATGGGATTTCAGTATATTTTATTTATAATTATTATGCAATTACATTTACCTACAAATACTTAAAGGTGATAATTATTCTGTAATTACCGCGTTATTCTCTGGCAATTTAACAGAAATGCCAACAATATTTGCCCACCTTATATCATAAGTATGCTGTACTTTTTGAGGGGCAGGCCATATCATGCATATTATACTATATATTACATTACACAGTACTTACATTCACTTAAAAGTACTTACATTTACAAATTACTCATGCAGTACTTACGGTAAATAGACTCAAAAGTAAAAATGACTGATGCGAAAATTACATTTACCTAAAAGTACCAAAAATGACTTACGCAGCATTTAAAAGAACTTAACATTACTCACATAGTACTAAATTTACTTAGTTGTTCCTGTAAAAACCTGATTTGATACACATGTATTCTAATGTGCCTACCTTTAAATATTGGTCTGTAAATAAAATTATACTATAATTTCTAATAACATACTGAATCACACACTTAGCAGCAGGCTGTATTATAAAGTGGCTTTTGAAGGAGGCAGTGTCTATGCTGGCTTACGTCTGGCTATATATACAGTATAGGCCTATCAACATGTAGGACCAGTAGACTCCCAGCTGTCACTGGTCTTTTAAATACCTCACTATGTATTTATTTGTGTGTGATTTCTGCTGACTGTATAACAAATAAAAATATCCTTGATTGTCTGCAGAGGAGGGCCATAAAGTCCCCCACATGCACCCACATCAGGCCTAATACTGGTGCAGTAGGCCTAGGATTCCTACTGATGGGTATAGGCACTTCCCATAGAGCTGAATCCAACTGAGAACCACTGAGATGTTACATATGAGTGCATCAGACAGTTTTGATCAGTTATAATAACATAAGTAACATCATACAGGTGTAAAGAGGCAGTCTTTATAGTAAGTAAATATTTCCAAGCTGCTGTAATGCTCCTCTGTACCACCAAAGACTTACTGCGTATTTGGCATTAGGTAGAGGTGGATGGATCGATCCATATATCGACAGTATCGATACCAACGCTAGTATTGGCGCCAGATCGATACTAGCGCAATAGGATGCTCCTCTGTTGCTTCTATCTTCTAAGTTCAGTATGAAGCCTACTGATTCATATTAAATTATTTATACATATTTTTTGTGAAAACGAAACAAAAAACCCCAAAAAACCTCAAATATGCGCTATGAAAAATGTCTTAACCTTTTTTATTTCTATTTTTTTATAGCCCATAGTACATATAGTACAAAATGTTTAAGTTAAAACAGTATCGATATTAGTATCGGTAATATCGATCACAACGAAATTTGCAGTATGGCTCAGCACTCGTGTCTGGTCCGCAGGTGTCTTTTCCTTTAAATCACTGGGCGCGCACACATACACAGGTAAACAGCATTGAGGTGACAGCAGTGTGTGCAGACTTGCCGTTATGACCACGGTGTCGTCCTCTTTGAACTTGGGGATGTATTTGTCTCCTCGGGTAATTTCGGCCTCGTTCAGGGGCCTGAAGCGGCACATCACTCTCACCCCGCACTCCGCCGCGTCTGCCATGGCTTCTGCTGCTCCTACCAATGTTTACACCGCCCCCTCTGTCCGGTGGTGCCCAAAGGGAGGTTTAGGGACCTCCAGTGGGGCCTGGTCGGTTTAGTCTCTGTAGCTAGTCGAGAATTTTCCTGTTCTAAAGAAGGAGTGTCACATCTGTGTTCAGAGGAATTCAGCAGTAGGAAAGTTCCTCCAGCTTTTTAGCCGATGCGCAGGGCGTCCTTCATCTGAGCCTCCTCCGCTGCGCCATGGCCAAAGCGGACAAACCGCAGTGCTGCGTCTCGGATTGGAGCTCGGACTGCGGTGGAGCTTACAGGCCTCCTCGCCCCGCGGCTGTGGCATCGACAGCCGCGCGGAAACGTGGCGTTTTTACTAGGTTGTCAACGGCGGAGGAGGACTGAGCGGGGAGCTGTCCGCTCTGCAGAGACACCGAGTCCGGGGAGGGTGTGCGCGCACACAGCCGCATCGTCCTTTACCGGTGATCGGGGCGCGCGCTCGCACGATTTCGCGGCGCGTGCCTTCACCTCACATCAGCACCACCATCACTGAGTTAGTCACATGCACGAGCACTCAACCTGCTCTATATGAATCTTCATGTTTCTTCATATTTAAATCAACAGTTTATTGTATTTTTTTTAAATATACAGTACAAATAAGTGTTAAATCCTATATTTTAGGCAAATTAGAATATTTAATAACTTTTATTTTTGTTATCTATCTGCATCTTTGGAAATGTAAACATTTTAGCTGCAAATAACACTGGCTAATCATTAGCTTAAGTTACAGTTTAGATATAGAAAGGAGGGCCTTACGCTAACTGTATAAATATTAATCCTTTATAAGCTAATATAGATGTAGAATAAAGGTAAACCAACAATTTGGTCCTCTAAAAAGAACTTATTTAAAAAAAATAGTAATTTCTTTCCCAACTGGCCGGTGTTGGTTCAACAAGCATCTAAAGTAATCCCAGTTTAGCTAACATTAGCCTTACACAGATGATAAAAATCAGACTTGAGAAAGCAACCTTTCCTACCTAGCTAGATAATCATTACCTCAACTTTACATTTTTAATAAATATATGTTGATACTTTATAAGCTAATATGAATATAGAATAAAAGGTAATCAACTTTTTTTTCTTGAACTGTAAAAATATGTTTTTTATATATATGTTAAAGATTTTTTCCAATTAACTAGTAAATAATTTGACAAATGTACAAGCTAGTCATAGGTAAAGTTTCACAATAGCTTTAAATAGGCTTCACACAGGTTCAAATTTAAGCAAGCAACCATATCTGACTAAATAGCTATTGCTAATCATTACTTAAAGAATAATTGTATATCTTAAAATAAATACTTTAATCCTTTCTATGTTAATATAGCTATAGAATAAAGTAGGGGAATCAAACATAAGGTCGGGGGGTCTGAATCAGCCTGGCAGACCCCAAACATGGCTTTGGAAAATGTTGAGGAGGAAATAGATTTTCTTTTTACTTTTAACAGTATTTTCTCAAGTTTAAGCGCTTTTGCTCCATTCACACTGCACCAAAATAAGTAATAGAAACACAATTAAATTACATTAAAGTCACTGTTTTGTTGTGAAATAACAAAATTTGAACAGTGTCCAAGTTAGTAAAAGCTAATATTCACTTCCTTCTTAAGAACTGCTCTGAAGCTTTTGATTATATTTAAACTTTATGTAGTATTCCCCACGTGAAAAATGTGACTAAATGTTCTGTGACTACTTTGAAAAACATAAGCATTTAATCCACATTTAATAAAAAAGGAGGTCTAGGGCTGCTGAGTAGGTCTAGTAGCTGGATGTTTTTCAAGCAAAAGGGCTTTTTGTGTGTGTGGTTTCAGGTAAATTTGGGGGCGATTTGAAGAGTGACAAACAGCAGATATTTAAAGAGTAATATTTAATATTAATGTTAAAAACCCTGCATATAAGTGTGCTTTCCTGCTTTTCCACTAGAGGCCAGTGTACAACAAGCTTTAAACTAGACTCGTGGTTTTACTCCAAACTTTCTCATTAATTTCCTCTTAGAAATATTTAATAACAAACCTGGGGGGGAAAAAGCACCCGGCCTCCACAAAAAGGCATAAAAATGCACAACAAATCAGATAATTCAAGTAAGAGTGACCATGTTTTTAATATCTTAAACATCTGTGCAACATTTTTCAAAATGTTACATCACTGCATGACCTGTAATGTTTCACAATATTTACAAAAAAAATGCTGCGTACATCAAACCATTAAAAAAAGTCCAAACAATCTCAAAATAATGGACTCTGACAAACTATCCCTAGCCCACATTAATGCAAATAAAGAAAAATAAAAAGAGCAATCAAGTGCACATCATACTTCACGCAGGTCTATTTTTTGTAAAGTATATATTAGTGAGAAAATATATACTTAATTACAAGTTGAAGAAACAAAATACTGACAACGAAAGGATGGGAGATTTAAAGAGCAGAAACAAACACTGGAAAAAATAAAACTCACACTCACACCTCACACAATCACAGGTGGAAGGAGACAGGAGGGTAAAATAGACCGCACGGACCACCTCAAACACAAAAAATGCTTTGAACTCTTGACCACGAATTACAAGAAACCAATAACAGATCCGTAACACATGGGGTTCCGGTCACAAGTGCAGGAACCTGCATGTCATTGCACAAAAACCAAAAAAGAAAACATAATTTGTTTTGTTTTGTTTTTTTAAAAAGAGGTGGAGAGAAGGGGGAGACGAGGCAGAATGAACTTTACCGAAACAGCTCACATGTTCTCCACAGCGAACGTCACATTTTGGAAAACGGCCGGAGGACATCTCCTCCGAAGGTTTACAGTAAGACAAAATAACAAAACCTCGACTCTCAAAAGGGTGCACGCTGAAAATAACGGGGACGTGTTTTTAAACACATTCTTCACAGGTATTGCTTATGTTGTTGCCGCTGTGAAGGTAACAACAATGCCTTGTGTTCGCGTTTGATACTGATATTTTTAACAGTAAACAAAAGAGAAAAACAAAGAAAAAAAAATTAGCTTTTTTTAAAAAAAAAACAAAAACAAAAAAACATTCTCAGTTTTTTTCAGTGTGCACAAAAACACAATAAGGTAGAGAGACATCTCATTGGAAAATACAGTACAACTTGACTTAAAAATGCAGGAATTTGATTTGACTTAAAGGCTCCATTTGTTATGGATATGTAGTCATAGTAGTGTTTTCATTTGGAAAGCACAGAAATGGATGTTTCAAAGGGCAATTATATATCTATATTTTTTTCAGTTTTTGTTGCACAAAATTTCACCCTTGATGTCAGGTAAAATAACTAATTTGTTTAAAAGGTCTTTTTAGTTCTTGCTGCAAAATATTGGCCTCTAATATCTGTAAATCTACCAAAGATGCAGATATTTGGCCGATACCAGTGTCCGTATGGATATTTGGCCAATAATGGTGCACCCCTTGTTTTAGAGGCTGACAAAGGGGAATCTGTTCTTTCAGTAGTGTATTATTTGGTTTTAACTTTTTATTTGTTAGAGTTCTTGCGTATAAAGTTCAAGTAACAGTATTTTAGTTCAAACTTTGAGGCTAATTGGGTTAACGGTTGTGGCTGGCGTGTAAAAATAAAGCTACACATCAATTTCTACTTCATTGCTCTCAGGTTAGAGCATCAGAAAAGATGACTATTAAGAAAAAAAGAAAGAAAGAAAAGCAAAACAGGCAACACAGAAGAGTCCAAACAATGAGAGATGCAGTGTTTCGCAGTGTTGATCTTTGCCATCGATTGGTAATATTGCACTTGGTTATTCCGTAGAGATTGCCGGTGGTTTTGATCCATTTCCAATACTGTCAGACCGATCGAATGATGATTCTTCTTCTCAGCTTCAAACACTGATAACTTGTAGTGTTCAAACTGCATTTATTACCAACATCAGATGTGCATATTCATAAATAAGATGCTCTTTTTCTCTACCATGACACAATCTGTAACAAGTAAAAACATGAAGACTAGAAAACCTCACTGTAATTAAAAAGACTTATCTGTAACGTTCACTTCTTAAATAAGACAGAATATGACCTTTTTGTTTGTAATGGACTCTGAATACATGATCAATTCACTTGTTAAAAAAGGAAAGAAAACATACATATACACATATAAGGCTTGAGTTCTCAACTCTTGGTAGTATTATTGCCATCTAGCATATTTGTAAAGCTTAAAATAAATATGGAGTACTGTACATAAATAATTTACATCAATATGAAAAACAAACAACAAGGCCTCTAAAATGGAAAACCAAAATAAAATAAAAGCGCTTTCACTGCTCTGGAAAGCCCAGTTAGTGTTGCTTCAGATGCCTCGGAGGTCAGTTACTCTACTGAAAGCTGTGGGTAAAAACACGTGGAGAACAAAAATAAAAACAGTCACTGTACAAACAAGCATGTGAATATGATCGCGACAATCAATGACATGATCGTTCGATGCAGCCTGTGATTCTTGTTGCTGAAGGAAAAATCCACCCATGTTAATAACTGGCCAAAGTTTGTGGTTACAACACAAAGCAAACTGAAATTGTCTGCATTTTCAGATGTAGTGGTTTATGGTTTTTTGACTTCCAACAATGAGAGTTAAAGCTTTCAAATCTAAGAGCAGGGCTTATTTTACTCATCATACTGAAAATGGACCAGGATGAGTCTCTAAACATCTCACAGTGTGTTTATATGCATGTAGCGATGGACTTTTATGGTTTCAGTAATCAGGGAGCAAAAGATTTCTCCTGAAAAAAGCCATTTTACATGTAAGCACTCGAGTGACATGAAGTTAACCCTATGCCAACAGAGCATCCAGCTATGCCATCTGCAGATTTAAAATAATGTCAACCAAAACCTCATAAAAGAGGACATAGAAGAAAAAGTCTTAATTAGACCACTGATACATATTTCCCAATTAGTAGGTGCTAGTGCCCAATCTAGACCAGCTCTATGCATTTGCAACACAAAATACTGGTCCCAAACCTGGAGCGGCAGATGTCTGGGACTACATGAAATGCACAGTGATTTCAAACAGACAGCACACAGATTCTTTCCATTATGATTGTAATTCCAGAGAACTTTCCCCAACCCTTGTTCAACCCCCAGTATCTACTACCTCTTGTTTTACAGTGTATTACAGATGCATGCCCCTCAAAAAACAACTTGTATAGATCCCAAAAACATTGGCATTAGCAAGGCATTAGCATGCCGCCCCCCCAACAGAAAACAAACACTAAAACAAAATGCCGGTCTCAAATTTGGACCCACTGGTGGGAGAAGCTACTGTAAGAAGTTACTTAAACTTGTACAACCTAATACTGTATTACATTTGTTTTAAAACTGTCAAAATGCGGGCTGGTCCTCAAGACACAACAAGGCAGAAGTGGCTGCGCTACATCCATCAAGCTGACGCCAAATCTGACGCCTATTCCATAGATTTTTACAAAATAAAGACTGCCACTCCCAACAGCACTGCAAAATTGCCAGTCACAAAGCTGGAACCACTGACATCAGAGATTATGGGCTGGGCTGCTATTGGAAATTGTGTTCACTGATACTACCCCAAGCTACTGTGTCACTGTGTAATGCAACCCTATGTGGGGTTCTCAAAGCTGTTTAAAGGTAAGCTAAAGGCATCTAAGACAAGACAAGATAGCTCAGGGTCATATTATCTGGTGCCAAATCTATAAATGCTAACCAAAGACCAACGGTCCAAAGGCAACCAGAAATGGCCAACCCCAATGTTGGAACTGCTCATGATATTAAATTTGGGATGGGCTACCTAAGAAATCCAAACACTTCACTCATGCACCCCTTGAAATTCTGTTCAAAATTAATCTCCTGCCACTGAAACAACCCCAACTCACTTGCTACCCGACGCTACGCAGCCTCAAAACTGGTTCCTCATTCCGTTATTCTGTGCCGCAACTCAGAAACCACAAAAAACCTCAGCCCCAAACCACTGAAATCATTAAATCAGGGATGTTTTTCAGAGATGCACCAAGACCACCAATATCCATCAATTCATCATTTCAGTAGCCTAAAATGGGCTAAAACTTGTTTTGCAATGTACACTTGTTCCAGTTAAAAACTCTGCACAGCCAGCAGATGTAACGTCAGCGGAGTTAACTACAGTGCATGTAAGCACGCTGGCAGAAAGAGCTCAACTTCTGAAGTCCAACATTAATTAATAGCATTTAATTTACAACAACATAAAAAAAAGTCTTGCCGTTTCAGAAGCTGGACAACCCATGTTTAGGACTTTTCCCCCCCATCATTTTTACTTTAAATGAATGAACCTCTTCTAAAAACAATCATTGTGGAGGTTTTGGAAAATTAAGTGTCTGTGAGTGGATTTTTCCTTCTGAAAACACTCAAAAAAAGTTTTTGTTCATAAATTACAACACCTGAAAAACCCAGAACCAGACCAAGTAACGTGGTGACTGGTGGAGCCGGCTGGGGTCTCGGTGGGAGGGATACAGGCTGTGGGTGGACAGGGATACAGGGTGTGGGTGTGTGGGAGGGTAGGGATACAGGGTGTGGGTGAGGTGGAACACTGAACACTTTCTGCTGGTAAAGTTCATTCTGTGTTTTTTGAACTATTTTTTCTCCCCATTACAAATGAACACTTAGCTGGAGTGACTACTGTTATGGTGAGCTCATGTCAGTTTCATCGCTGTTCCCTTACAAAAATAAAACAACAAAGAAAAGAAAAAGAAAGAAAAAAGAAAACAGCACATCTTACAGTTCATCATATAAAAGCTTTAGGCTGTATTCTTATTTATCCTATGCATGTGGCCATATGCGACCGCATTTCTGAATAGAAACCAAGACATTGGTACACTTCTGCTTTGTTTTGTACAATAAAAGATAAAATGTGCATTAGGTACGGTTGTACATGACATTGTACAATATTTACATACAATTCTTAATAGCATGAAATTTCAGGATTATCTATATACATATTGAAAATGTATCAGAAATATTTGGACTGTCTATTTTTCTTAAATATGTAAGGTAATGCTTGTAGCTTTTTTTGTTTATTTTACTATCTTATACTAGAAAAAAATAGTTAATTCAGTGAGCTGTAGACAAATTGCAACCGTTTTTGATGTTTTTCTGTATTCATGTTTTTTCCTACAGTCTATAAACCGTAGTGGTGATTGGAATTTCCAGCACCTTCTGTGGTCAGTCATTAAGTCAAGTTGATATCATGGAACAACGACGTACCACTGAAAGTCCACGTGTAGCACCTGTTAGAGAGCTCAGATCGCATCAAGGCTGAACGGACAAAGTCTCCGAAAGGCTCTGAGGACGTTCTTGGGCCAACACATTCAATGTTATCTGGATATCTTCCTCCTCTTCGGCTTGGGGAGCTTCACCTGACGATCCCTCGACGGGATCTGATGGCACACACACAGGAAACGGTGTGGTGGTGAATGCGGGGGAAACAGCAGTGCATGAGAAGAGAGGAAAAGCGCAAATACTCACTGTGCCCGACATCTTGTCTAGCTCGCTCATGGCCTCGTGGATAGCAGCTTCCAAGTGATTATTCAGTTTCCCCGGTCTGTCAGACAATATTTATATTATTTACTTTTAGGCAGAAGAAAACTTTACAATTATAAACTACAACAAAAAGGTAGCTTAAAAAATAATTATTACACTTGAATCCATCTACAGGATGAGGAAACTGACCGGAGAAGCAGCTGGTTCAACTCCATGTGACCAACGTGTTTATTTATGCTTCTAATGAACTTCTCATAGCTCTTTAACTGAAAATGTCCCACTGTTGTAATACAGGAGTGAGACCTGCTATGATATATGGTTTGGAGATGGTGCCAAGCGGTTCATGGATGTAGTGAAGGAGGACATTCAGAGGGGTGGCATCAGAGGAGGAAGCTAGCGTTAGGGTCCGATAGAGGCAGATGATTCCCTGACGGGAGCAGCCAAAAGAATAAGCAGTGCAGGAAAGATAATTTAGAAGTTACAGGGAAGTATATGATTTTATATACTATTTGATCTTTTTGTAATTTTACACTCTTCTAATATTTTGACACAAGTTTATAGTATACACTGTGATGACTTCCATCATTATTTGTTGTTCGGAGGATTACAGAACCTCCAATGTGTCCATATTTGGGTGTTAAAATGATACGAGTGTGCTGTAACACATAGGTCACTTAAACAGACCTTTAAAGCTTTAATTTTGGATTATTGAAATAAAAGACTAGAACAGTTTTTAATATCTACCCTGGAAAAAAGAAGCTGTACATGTGTAGTTTGTGGAAACAGAGCCACTGAATAAAGTATTCCGACTCTACCTCTGTCATTTTAGTTCAGTCACTTCAGGGTTAATGGTCTATTTTTGCCCCAAAGCATTTAAAGTTTTATTGTTTCACTTAAACAAATGTTTGCCTCTCCTTTGCTGCAGGACACCATCTTTAACCACTAGGTGTCAATGCCACTTTGGATAAAGATCATCAGAGGAAGCACGAAAAGGCCTCGCTCAGCTCAAACTACAGCAAAAGTGGGTTTATATTATTAATGAAGCACCAGTGTGCTGGGTGAGGTTACTTACTTTAGGCCTCTTTTGGCGGCGCGGTCGAATGCCTCCAAGTCATGAGTTAGTGTTTTCAGCTTCTCTGGCTCTACCTGCACAAAGAAAAGTGGAATCAATTTGAGCACATTCAGCACCAGACTGAAAATTTCCCACCAAGCACCAGGAACTGATGCTCAATTTGAACTCCGGTTTATCACTTCGGCGCGTCTAGCGGATAATTTGGCAGTCACCGTTTGTCGGACATGCTCTGTTCTGCACTTCTGATTTGGCAGGTAAAGCCGTGGATGTGTTTTTGGAGTAATTTGGAGTCCATCTGCCTCGATGGCCGCTGGACAGAAATTTAAAAAGCTCTATTTCCTTCTGACTTTTCAAAGCTGCAATATTTGAAAGTTACAGTCAAATACGAGTTATTCTCGACTTATTGGCAAGCAACTCCCTTTAATTGGAAGATAATTCATTGTAATCCAAGACTCGCTGAAACTTTTAATACTGGGATTGCTGCTCATAGCCTCCTCAGGCTGAGGCGCTGGCTGGCAAAATGGTGACAGGTGGTGACAGACTACCCCGGCCCCTCACCTTGGCCTGCTCCCGCAGCTGCATGGCAGCGCTGTGCACTTGCTCATCCCCGGCCAGCTTTGCAGGCCACGGCGGGAAGCCCTTCAGCTGGCCCCAGACCAGCTCTCCCATGTTGAAGGTCCTGGACCGGTAGTGGAGCAGCTCCGACGAGGGCGAGTCTGGCTGCCGGAGGTCCTCCTCACTGCTCAGGCTCTTCGTGTCCGAAGGGCTGGGCGCCATTCCATTGAAGTGGCCGTTGTAGTGGCTGTAGTCTTTGGCTGTAGCCAGAGGGCCCTCCAGGCTCGTGGAGGAGCTGGGTGACTGGTCGTCATCCTGCCGTGGAGGGCCCAGGACTTCTCCGTAGCCCCGGGTGTTGAAGTGGGGCGTGGTGCCGTTGAGATGGGCGCAACGTTCCACCGTCTGCTCCAGACGTTCCTTGTAGTTAGCTGGTGCCCGACCGCAGTTGTTGAACCGGAAGCTATCATCGAGGTAGGCCTTATCGTGGGCCATCACCAGGCTGTGGTCGTTGGACCCATCGGTGGCGCAGGGTGGCGCAGGGGCCAGACTGGCAGGTCTCTCCATGCAGGGACTACTCCTTACTTGGGTCGAGCACTCCAGGAACTCCTCACCACCCCAGGCGTTGTTGTTGTTCTGACTGTCAAAGCCTCCCCCATGATGAGTCTCCCCGTCCCACTGCCCCCTGGGAGTCCCGCGTCCAGGAGAACGGAAGTAATCATTGGCTTCAGGGCCATCCGGAGTGCTCTTCCCTGGATCCATGTTCTTCTGACCCCGCCCAGGCCTCACCTGCCGCACTCTGGCTTGCTGGGGTATGGTCTCCCCTTCCTGGTGCCCATGCAGGACTGCGCTGACTGCCTGGGGGAGGTTGACAGGTTCCCTTATGGAGGCAGTGAAGGCACTCATGGCACTGAGGGCGTGCACTGGACTCGCCTGCGTTGTCCCGCTCACTGTCGTGGTGATGGTTACATGCACGCCTTTGCTGGCTGCGTCCACAACAGCTCTGTAGATGGCGTCCACAGATTCTGGCCCTCCGCCGGGGGCTCTGTCAGAGCTAGGCGTACCCGCTGGAAGTCCCTCACCTTGGGGCTGCTGCTCCTCCCCAAATTGTGGGTGTGGCAGCATCCCCTGCTGTGGATACAGAGAGGGGCCATTGTGATTAGAAATGTCATCTAAAACATCTGAAATACTACACAGATCAAAACATGACTCATTGCTCCACCTGGTAGTTCTGGTAGAGGCAGGCCATGGAGCCGGAGTTGGCGTTGTTGCTGTCAGTGTAGGGCGGGTTGTCGGAGAAGTGCTGCTGCCCCTGGTAGGCAGGATGAGATACCACTGCTTGCTGCATGCCCTGATGGACCTGCTGCGGGTACATCTGACCTCCACCGGCGTTGACATGTGGCTGTAGAGCGCCCATTCCACATCCAAGTGACGAGGGGTTTCCTGCAAAACAACAGGGAGAGGCCGGTGAGCTCGAACCATCAGACATGGTGTGTATTTTAATACAGACAGCACTGATACTTCACGACTAAGGAACTAAGCAATATTTTATATTTTTGGTAAAACATATGATAAAGCATGCTGAAGTGTAATTCTAGTTACATTTTTTAAAACAATCCACAATATTCACTGCATTCATCAACAAGAATGGATGGCCTACATCAAGGATGTCAAACAAAGGACCTGTGGCCCCCAGCCAGACTACCAAAGGGTCCAGTGTTTGGAGCCTTCACTGTATTTCGTAGAGGTGGGAATCACCAAATTTTTAACATTTTTCTGTAACTGCAAATCAGTACCTGTTTTAACCAATAAGATAACACAATCGTCAAATGGCCATCTATTTCTTGTGGACATAAGGAGATTGCTTTCCTATTTTTTTTCTCATTTTTCAGTTAAGTTAAGTTAATATAAGTTTGTAGGATTTATTGTCATTTCACATGGTATTTACAGAAATCCACAGCTGAAACGAAATGTTGTTCCTCACCAGCCTCTACAGTGCAATAATCAATAACAAATTATTAATAAATTAATAATAATTTTGCATTCAAACGCTGCAAGAACTTTTCATTTCTTATACCTGATACCTTTTTTTGTAAGTGCTGATCTAAAACCTGAATTTAATAAGCAGACAGCCGCAGACTGGCACTCATTCCTCTTATAATTCTTTAAACTCAAATAAAAGAGCACGTGCTAAGGTGCACTGTAGTGCAGTGTTGACTGTCTCTAATTTGCAGATAGCGCAACATGCTGCTTGAAAATCATCAGGTGACTGCATGCTGCTCTCACCTTTACTTGCTCTCGCTGTGTGTCCACCTCCTCACACATGCACACAAACTCACTTGCAGAGGGGAGCTGATAAGTGAAATCCTACTGACGTCAGTGTCAACACATTTCGTTACCGTAAAAGTGCAACAAAAGCTTTTCCAATGAGCACCGGACAAGTGACAACATCACAGCTGTCAGAGTTTTTCAGCAATACCGTCTCACCTGACCACACAGAAAAGCGGACCCTCTGCTACACCTGAGCACTCTAGGAAGCCAACCCACCTTATACTGAATCCAGCTCTGAGTCGGGATTGGACTAGATGAGTACATTCCTACTTTAGAACCCATCCATCCATTTTCTTAAACGCTTATACAGCTTTTATACAGCAGGGAGCTGGAAACTATCCTGGCCAACACAGGGAACAAACATTCACACCCTTGGGCAATTTAGGTTCACCTGCTAATCCTAGTTTTCAGGTAAGATGCCAACTTGCCTGCAAACACTCGCCAACTACTCACTGAGTGGTGAGATCACAAACAGGAAACAGAGAATATTAAATAAAAGGTATATCTAGGGCTAAAATTGGTGAAAGCAACTCAGCTAGCAAACAAAGATAATTTGCCATTAGTGCTCCCAATTAGTGGACCAGTCTGCCCAATCAAACCAGAATACAAACTTCTCATTTAAATGGCATCATATTATGTTATTTTATCAAAAGGCTTAAAGTAGTGTGTTTTAAATCCTGTCTAATATTTTGTTATTCTGCCTTATCTTCAGTTGTATTTCTGGAACGTCACCATAATACTTTAACTTCATTCAATGACGCACTCTGTAACTCTGTTAACAACAGAGCCGTATAAATAAAAATCATAAATATAATTAAAAATCTCAGCAGCTGTAGCATGTTCTTTTTTAAATCTCTTGTGCCCTTGTGTTCATCTGTGTAATAAACCTCTCAGTTCGGTGGATTTTAAACCTAGAAAATGAGTTGCTTAGAAAGTGTCCCCCGACCGTGGCTTCTACAATCAAAGAAACAAAGTTCCACATTAGCAATCTGTTGCTCCCAAAGCTAACAGATGGACCCGCTGCCAGATGCACGGTACAGCCAGACTTGTTAGCGAAGCATCCAAGGACAGAACATGAGGAAAATACACGGAGGCCACAGATGTATCAATGAATGAAGAGAAAGCCCAGCAGCAATGTTATGCAGACAAAGCCGGAGCGCATACAGGATCTCAGCAGCCTGACGTGTGTGTGTGTGTGTGTGTGTGTGTGTGTGTGTGTGTGTGTGTGTGTGTGAGAGTGAGAGCAGCGACTGGAGCAGCTGGTGCGATGCGACGTAGCTGAAGGGCAGCTGTGTGTTCTCCATTTTTTTCCTCCTCTTTTCTTTCTTCCCCTCTCTCTCACTCTCTCTTTAATGCTGAGAGCCACGACTCGGCCATCCCCCCTCTTCCTCCCCACGTCCTCTCCGCTACTGCTATGATATAGTGACGGCTGTTGCTGGGGGAGGTTGCCTTGGCAACCGAGTGATGATTGGTGGTGCTGTCCGCTGCCAGGAAGCTTGTTTGGAGGTGGTGCTGGTGGTAGGGGAGTTGTGGTGGATGGGTGGGGGTGGGGGTGGGGGGGGTTACGAGGGTCGGGTGGTGTGATTTTAGCCTGCTGGGGGATGGGGGCGGTGGTCAGCTGGGTTGAAGGGGGGGGGACCGGGAGGGGTTTACAATGAACTTTGGAGTATTTGTTGATGGCAGGAGAAGGGGGGGGGGGGGGGGGGGGGGTGTTCAAAGCTTGCACGCTGTATAGAAACAGATGGTCAGAGGCTAAAGCTAAAACGCCAATGACTAGGCCACTTTCAAAGCGTTTCAGGGCTCTTCAGACAGTAACATCCACCATTCAGTGACAAAAACACTATTTAGCCTGCTCCCACCCACCAACATTTACTGAATATTTCCCCTAAATGTCCAAATGGTAACGCTGCCAACAGGAGAACTCCAAGGCCAAAATTCATAAATGAGACTTTAGCTGAAAGCTAAAAGTGTATTTGTTCAGCATGTGGTCAAAACATAACTTCATCTACAGTGCTGTAAAAACTGTAAAAATGCCCCAATCCTTATTCATTTCTTACTGTGCAAATTTAAGATAATCAAACTATTTTTAGTATTAGACAAAAATACAGAAAAGCAAATTTTATATGATGATTTCATTTATTAAGGGAGAAATGCTACCCAAACCTACGTGGCCCTAAGGGAAAAGGTAATTGACCCTTTTGTTCTATCATGAATTAACCTTATTAACTCGTTCTTTTCCAAGTTCAGTTTTCCTAGCCAACACAATGTAAAGAAGTAGCCGAGAAACAAAGTAATTGACATCCAGTGAATTACGGTGAGAGCCGTTACCCACAAAATGGAGAAAACTTGGAAGAGTGGCGAGCCTTCCCAGGAGTGGCCAACCTACCGAAAGTACTCCAAGAGTGCATCGAAGACTCATCCAGGGGTGAATCATGAACTCTGCCCATAGGCCTGCAGTTCTTTATATGTTCTTTTCAGTTCTTTTGTGACCTCCTTTGCTACAGCCACATGTACACGGGTATTTTTTGTAAACATAGCCTGTTTCATGCATACTGACAATGGAGCTTTTGTAAAACTCCTGACAGGGTGAAGATTTCAGAAAACTGCATTTCTGCATTTACATGTGGACAAAGGTGTGCGTTTTTTATGTCCCTTTATGATAAAAGGCTGTGCGCTGTGGCTTTTAATCAGCCATCATTTCTTCACGGTTACTGTTATATCACTACCTGATGATTTGGCACACTTTTCACAGCTTTTGAGATATTTTTCAAAACACACTCTGAGAAATCCCTATTTTAAAAAAAAAAAACCCATATACATATGGACATAGCCAAGGAGGTCACAAAAAACCCATAACAACATCCAAAGAACTGCAGGCCTCACTTGCCACAGTTAGGGTCAGAGTTCATGAGTCAAGTCAACAAGAAAGACACTGGGCAAAAATGGCATCCATGGGAGAGTTCACCAAAAAAGATCATAAAGGCTCATCTCACATTTGCCAAAAAACATCTGGATGATCCCCAAGATTTTGGGGAAAGTATTCTGTGGACTGACAAGACAAAAGCTGACATTTTTGGAAGGTTTGCATCTGACATAAAACTACCACAGTATTTCATAAAAAGAATATCACACCAACAGTCAAACATGGTGGCATAACCTGGAAGTCCCGAGGACGGATCGTGGGACCTGTGCGTGGGGCTGCACGGCGTCAACGCGTTAACAAGCTAACCGCACTAACGCATTGACGCCATGCAGCCCCACGCACGGGGCGATCTGCTGTAACTCGTTAACGGAGATTAGCCGTGTTAATTCAGTTACGGCGTTAATGTCATTTTAACGAGATTAACGATACCAGCACTAAAATAGTAATCTCCAAATGTTTTCTTTTTACTGACCACCTCCTCTTTGATAGCTGCCGTGTCCATCTTGTTGTTGCCTGCAGGTGAAGCGATGGGGGAGGGGAGTTGTGTTAGTGAAGGAGAGAGGTGAGGCAGAGTAACGTTGCGTAGAACGATAAACAATATTGTCACATCTCATTTAAAAATATATCGATATATTTAAAAAGTCGATATATTGCCCAGTCCTATAATAATGTCTGACCATCAGTTATTGTCCTGAAGCTAAAGCGAACTTGGGCTGTGCAGCAGAACAATGATCCAAACCACACCAGCTAGTCCACCTCTAAATGGCAAAAAAACCAACAACAACAACCCACAAATGGTTCTGGAGTGGCCTAGTCAAAGCCTGGACTTAAAGGCTGTTCGTGTTTCAAAACCACCCAAAGTGGCTAAATTAAAACAATTCTGCAAAGACAACTGCCAGTTGTGGCACAACCATCTCCTGTCACTCCTTCAATTCAGGGTCACAGAAAACCAGGAGCCTATATTTAACTACCACAGTGCAAGAGGCAGGGGACAATATGGACAAGTCGCCAGTCTGTTACAGGGCTAAGGACTAAGTGTAAAAAAAATGCAATAACTAAGAAATTGGGAAATTTTCATAGCACTGTAAGTATGCTCAACTATCATTCAAAAAATGTTTATAATAGTCTAATATGAGTTGCATAACGCTTAATTTCATGTTGTTTAACCCTCTTCTCTGACATTAAAAAACAAAATGAAGCATTCAGAAAACCTATAACGATCACTAAAAACATTAATGCTGAACTTCTCTTGCAGTAATTATACAGCAGGCATCTACTGAGCAGAACAAGAAATTCCCTGTCAAATGTACTGATATACATTCAGCTAAAATCCAGCTAAACTCCCTGTGCTTTTTACACACACAAAAAAGAAAACGATCAACTACAACCCTGATTGGCTGGTGTGTTAAAGCCCAATAATGACTGGCCTTGCAAACTGGAAGCACTCGCTCTGCAACATGGGGCAACTTGAGGGGCTCATGTGATGACCAAGATTTTGATTAAAGGTTCACAAGCATCACAGAATATTTTTAGTTCTGATCTAGTGTGGGAAACACAGCTGTAGATGCATCGTGAGGCATTATAAAGCAGATGGCACAAAGGGCACTTGAGGCTATCTTCTGCACCCTGAGCAGGTTAACAACAGCAGACCATCCAGGAAACCAAATGAACTTATTCAGTGGAAATTAGTAGAAAAACAGTAAAACGTGGCAACATAATCTCAACTAATAGAAAACAGACGTAACAAGCAACAGGTGGAGGCAACAGGCTGCTTCTCCTCTTCTGCAGTGTTGTACTCCATATGGTGTTGAGTCAGACCTGCCTACATGCTGGTTCAATTATAATGTGGAATATAGTCCTCTGTTTCCAAACAGCTTGCAGGATTGGTTTCATCTTCTGACAGTCGGAGCAAAGCTTGCATGAACTGGGAGATTTTCCTACAATTTTTCACCAAAACATCACCTTTACGCTCATTTTTCGCTGCACATTTTTATTTTTGGACTCTGTTAGAGTAGCTTTACATGAGTCACAGCTCAAAATAATCTCTATTGTTACACTGATCCTTGGTGGAGTCATTCTGTTTATCCACATAGCTAAAATGTTCCTCAGTACTGTGAAACTGAAATATTTCAACAGAAAGGTGTTTAGTGTCTACATTAAAAGACTGCTTCAATGGAGTGCTTAAGAAAATGGAGCCACAACATATCACAACAACAGCTGTGATATGGCAATTATTACTGTAAGGTACAGACTCTACAATACTAGAGAGAACCCTAACAATTAGACAACCCCTTATGAGCAAGCATTTGGCAACAGTGGGAAGGAATAACTCCCCTTTTACCCCACCCCCCCTTTTTAAAGAAATCTGAACTCTTTTGTTTGTTGTGACACAATTACGTTCTGTGGTCCGTATGAAGGGCTTTATTAACAATAGGCAACTCCAAAATATATTCTGAACACACAAATTATTTGCACAGATTTCACGTGGCCAGTGTGTAAAGCCCTGAACTTTGTCTTAATTGGCCGCTTCTCATAAATAGAAGATCTGAAGAACTCTTGCTTAAAATATCCCCATATCATAGTTCAAACAGCCAAAATAGTTCCAGTTCAATGTCTACAAGGCAAAGAAACAGACACAAGCAGTTCACACCCTTGAATACAGGATCAGTTTCATGATAACTGAATGGAGAAACTTAAAAAAGTGAATTTTAGCCAAACTCCAAGGCTCATATCACCCCATGTAGGATACTTGTCTAGTCAAAGCAAGTTGTAGCATGTGAAAGGTCTTCTTTTTGCCCTACATTTAAATATCAGGCTCATCTTGTATCTGTGATTCCTCCAGTATGAATCTAATTCTCAGGGCAGGATATAGAAATAATCATGCTGAAACTAAGTGGAAATTTATTTTGCTGTAGTTTAACAAAGCCTCAGTGTTTCCATGTGAATATCCTGTATGCAGGAAAGAATAATTAAAATGAGCCACATTTCAACCTAGTATAGTATATCCTTCCTAGTACGCATCCTTTCCTAATGTGAAAGTAAAAATTTACATTAAATATACTAAAAAATAACTGAACAAAAAATCCATCAGATTCTGAGGAGGTCAGATTGGATGACTTGTCATTCTTTTTTAAAATTCTTATTTTAAGTACTTAAAAGAAGAATTAAACAGTACTTTTGACTCTGAAGACTTGAAACCAAACCTCAGGCTATAATTAATCTCATTTAAACATATGCTTCTCCTCCCATCCCTATCTCATGGCCTACAGAAGACCGCCTGAATTTCAATGAGTTGACTTTGGGAAGGGGGAAAAAAAAAAAAATCAGACCAACAGGGCACCTGGTGATAAGAACAGGTGGCCTGCAGCAGCCCTTGGTGATATTGCCATTATAAACCATACGAGGACACATGGACACACAATGAATACATAAACTCGAAGTCCAGTCCCCTCAGCAGGCAGGAAAGAGGAGGGGGAAATAAAAAAAATTAAAAATACAAGATGTAGGTTCTTTCAGCAGTTTCAAAAACATACAATCACTCATACACACACAAATAAACAGATGCACATACACACACTGTAATACACAAGCAGCAACAGACACACACACAGGCCTAAACCCTCATTAAAGGCTTCACTCTGGTCTCCATTCAGGGTCTATCGTTACTATAGCGACCGGCTTGCTGGGAGAAGCTCTTTAGAGCGCCCTAGCTGGGTTGCTTCCCTTAAAGCGTGATGCAGATCCCATTTCCATCTCCTTACACCATTGACTGATGCTAGCATACAAATAAAACAAAGGGAAACACTGGCTGACTGACAATTAGCCCGGCCTTCCAAAGGATGAGGGGGCTCCCGCTCATTAGCTCGGAGATACTGGAGGAACCTGACGGTCTAAGCTCAGGGCCTATCACCTAAATCCCTCGGTTTTAGCTCGCTCATAACCATAGAAACCACATCTTAATCGAGATTATCGCAGGGAGGGGAGTAAGGGATGTAAACCGAGGTTATTCTGTTTCTATCTGTGTTATTAGGCACATTTTTCCTTAAATAGATCGCTTGGAAAACGGTTCTCCCAAATCTTGGCAATTTCACCAACATACATCTAAAATTTTAAGCATTTCACCATTATTTTTCTCCAAAAACACAGCCGGTAATCTCACATTCCTGTGACCTTCATAGCACACACCTGAGCTCTAAGTTTACAATTACTCAAGAAGGTCCTTCTTGAGTAATCATGCTTCCACAAAACTCTTTCTTATTTTATTTCATTTTTTTTATATGCGGTTGCAAAGCTATTTACAGAGCCACCAGGCAATTCGGCACAAAGCACAGTGTCAGAAAAATGATGGTGATTCTGCCTTTCTCCCTCCGAGAAATGCCCAAACTGTGTAAAGGCAGAACAACAACCCGTAAACTGCATATCCCTGGACAAGAGGTTCACGCTCCTGCATGTACACAAGCAGCCATGCTAGCATCTGTTCCTCTAACATCGAAAACAGTGGACAATCTACAAAAACTTCATAAATAAGTGGTTACTTACGTGTACCGACAGTCCTGGGTGGTTACTCATTGTGTCTTTAAAAACAAGAACTGCTAAACATGAAAGCAGAAAAACTGCAAAAATACAAGTACACAGCTAAAGCTAGCAGGTCCACTAGAATCACAAGACCGTGTTTGCCTTTTTTTCTTTTTTTAAATTTCCACCATTTTTATAAATCTCTCTTCGTGACTCAACCCAAAGGTACATACCGAACTCCCAGAGAATGTACTTTCCCTTTGAAATTAGCCTATAGATCCCCTTTACCTCCACTTTTGAAAGTCATGGAACTCCCAGCCCAGTCAGCAGTGCATCTTTCGAGGCTCACCCTCCTACCCCAATCCTCTTCTCCAAAAAGAATATTATTTTATCTATAGACAATGGATGGATTAAAAGTTTTAAGTTATAATGTTAAGGGTCTCTATAGCACCACTGCAGGAAACACACCTGAAAAAAACGTCCTGGGCAGAAAAAGTGTGTTTTTTCTTACCTTAATCAGGAAGAAAAATAGGTGTAGCTATACTCATCCACAGACAAGTTAATTTTACAGAAACTCTGAGGGAAGATAACATTTTATTGAACAGATTAATTGACGAATGGGAGGTATGCCTTGTCAACATATATGCTCCCAGTGAGGATGACCTAGGCTCTGTCAAACATGTATTTAAAATGAATATCAGCTATAGCTCAGGCCTGTTGCTAATGAGGGAAGATTTTCATTGTGTGATGTCTGAATCATTAGACTGGTAACCAACCTCTAGGGCTCCCTTATCACAGGTAAGTAGTAGAGGTGGGAATCACCATACATCCCACGATACGATATTATCACAATACTTAACGCACGATACGATATTATTGCAATTTTTTAAAATATTTTGCGATATTCAGATTCTGTACATAAAGGTAAACTTTATCAATATTCATTTTATCTAATATCAAAGTCTCACACTCAGTCTTTCTCTCATTTCAGTCAGTTTTATTGTTGACAAACTGAACGGTTTGTATTACAGTCTAGTCCAACTTAACTGAATGCAACCATCTGGTACAATTATAGCTATTCTGAACTATGCAATTTATGAAAACTATGCAGCCCATTCAGGAACTGAAGAATTTGAAAGTAAATTAACTCATTCACTGCCAGCCATTGGCAGTGAATGAGTTAAACCCATTGACTCATTCACTGCAATTGACGGCTATAGACGTCAATGGCAGTGAATGAGTTAAAACAAAATATAATTTTACATTAAATAAAAAAGTTTTAAACTTAATTAAAATAAAACATGTCTTAAATAAAATAAGTAAACTGTCATGTTTATTGCTGCCAAAAAAAAAGTTAAACACATTTGGACAGTGAAGGAATGTCAGGATTCTTGCTCAGAAAAAGGATCAACATGCTCTGAAGTCAGAGCGTGTTCCAGTCCACAAAAACCTTTTTTGTAACAAAATATCGATTTCTGCTGTCCCTATATCGATACATTATTAGCAAACAAAATATCACGATACTACACAGTATCGATTTCCCCCCCCACCCCTAGTAAGTAGAATACGCTTGAATATTAAGCTACAGAAGCAGGCCTGGTGGATGTCTGAAGGTCTAAGTTTCCTAAAAGAAGGAGTTTCACATTTTACCCAAGTAGGCACTGTTCCTACACTAGAACAGACTTATTTTTCACCTCACAAGTAGAGATATATAGAATTAAAAATGTTGAGATTCTCCCAATTAGGGACTGAATATACTTGATGTATCGCAAGTTTTTCTACGCACGATGGTTAAAATGGCTTTATCGTAACCATCGAGTATAAATTGCCATGGCAATATTAAGCTGTCTGCATGTAATTCACTATAAGGTTTTTTTCTCCCTCCCACATGCTGCGAACGGATAATTTAAAAAAAAAAAAAAAAACATTGAATGGCTGATTTGAATGAGTATACCAGTGCAATTTTAGGCACTATGTGGTTTAAAATAACATTTGTTTTTTGGAGGTTATTTAACCATATCGTGATATATATTGTGTATCGTGATGTAGCCAAGAAATATCAAATTAGATTTTCCTCATATTGCCCAGCCCTAATCCCAATCACATTGTTAGACCATTCCCCACTAGTACTTCTCTGGAACACAGGCCACGATGGGAGATTAAATGCATCCCTTCTGAATGATAAAGATTTCACTTCTTTCGTAGCACCAGAGTATTCAACATACATGGCAGTAAATGACACTCTAGTAACGTCTTCCCTTATAGTTTGAGATTGCATAAAATCATACCTTGATAGAGATGGTGTTACCTAGATGGAGGTTTTGAACAATGTGACAGGTTGTAATGAATCCTGAATAAACATTAAGATTATTGATGTTCAGCATTTTCCATACCTTCCTCCTGTTTCTACCTGTCATATAGCTAGAAGTAGGTTTAATCTCATCTCACCTGTCTCGGAGACGCTCTGGGTACAGCTTCCATCACCACCTCCATGTGGAATCACCATGTTAGTCCGTCCCATGCTATGAAGCTGTGAGGGGTGGGGGCCAGGATGCGATAGTGGTGGGGGGTTAGTGTTTGGGCGCCCCAGCGCTATGCCGTCAGGTCCCACCAGTGTGCCGCCTGGCCCCATAGGCCCACAGTTACTCATGGAGGATGCCTGCATCTGAGCCATCATGTCTGGGAACTGGCCTGGACGTGGGCCCAGGTGGCCCCCAGAGGTGTCCATGTTCTGGCAGTGCTGCAGGGTTTCCCCTGGACCCCGCAGCCTCTGCTGGACAAGGAGGTTCTGCTGAGTGCCACCGGGGACCATGCCGGTATTGTCGTTGTAGTGTAGCGGTGCGACTCCTGAAGCGCCGGATGCCGGTCCGGGATTTAGACCTGGACGATGACCACTGCCTGCCAGGTTGTGAGAACTGTGGCTGCTCATGGACTGAAGAAGCTGGGCCATGGAGGTGTTCGGGTGAAGGTTTCCGAGTCGTCCCACTTTTCGTAGCTGCTCAGTGGCACTGGGGCCCGGCATGTGGTGTCCTCCTATGCCTGGCTTGCTGAGCATGCTATACACCATGTTGTTGTCATGGTTTACGGCACCGCTCCCGGATGATTGCTTTCGTTTGCGCATGGGATCCCTCTGCTGGGCCATGAGCTTGTCTCTGAGAGCTGCCCGGCCGCTCTGGCCCTCAGGAGTGTTGAGCAGCATGGTGGAGTTTGGCGGGAGCATGGGATTTAAAGTGCTGTGTCCTTCCATGCCTCGAGGGCCACTCACGGGGCCAGGATGCCCTCCACCCCCTCCATTACCTCCGCCACCTGCCCCCATGCCTGACATACCAACACCACCAGCAGCCATGCCAGTAGTGCTGTTGCCAGCAGCGCTGAGTTTGTTTTGATTTGCTAGCTGTGCTTTGGCTGCGGCTGACAGGAGGCTGCTGGCGGGGAAGGAAGCGGCATTCTGTTGGTTGAGGATCTGGTTGAGGGGCATCCCCAGGAGTCCCGGGTGACCCTTCTGGGAAGCACTGGGCGTGGCCAGAGAAGATGACGAGGAGGAGGAAGAGGTTGGAGAGTACATGGGATTGCCGTGCTGCTGGGCGCCAATTGAATTTGCCATACCGGGCAGCAGCTGGGAGTCTTTGTACTGATGGAGTGCATCGGTTTTGTTAGTGGAGGGGCTGGAGGGCATGGCGGGCCTGGGAGACCCCATAGCTGATCGAGGGGAACGAGGAGGAACCTTTATGGTGCCACACGGGGCCTGATGTCCCGAGGGCATCGCAAAGTTACCGTGGTCAGAGGAGGTGGAGGATGAACGCGAGCGATGAGGGGAGGCCTCTATTCTCCCAAGCGCAGGCCCAGCCATGTGGACAGGTGAGGTAACGGGGGAGGGAGACATGGAGGAAGCCGGACCACCCTGCTGAGTCCTTTGAACATGGCCACCATGACCCACAGGCCCAGGCTTCACTGTGGGTAACGGTAAGTTGCTTGGCAAGGGAACAATGGCGGGAGGGGGTATGTTTACATTCATCACTGGTACCTGAGAGTGGATGTTAGGCTGGAAGTTGGAGGGTGTTGGGGCATTGGTGGGAGTCTGGCTGACTGGCTTGTTAGGGATGGGGTCCAGGATGCCTAAGGGGTCCTTTTCAGACGTTAACTGCCTTTTCTGGAGGGCACAGGATGGCGGTATGGATGGAGGGGGCGGTACAGGGTGCACAGGGGGCTGTGTTTTATGGTGAAATGTTGCACGGGGCATATCCATACCAGGGGGGAAGTTCCCCCGCGGCATGTTCATGTTAATGACAGGGCTTTTGGCAGTGGCCGTTGGGGAGAGGGGCGTGCTAGTCCTTCCTGTCATGGCACACGATGGCTGGCCCGCTGGGGAGCCGTGAAGCATCACACTAGGCGGGGAAAGAGGTGTCCTAGTGTTTCCGTGGATAGAGGCTGAGCCAGGGCTACCGCCTCCTGGAAACCCACAAGGATTGGTCCTTGTAAAGCCCTCAGGGCTGCCCAGAGTTTCTGTACTGGGAGACTGCGAGCCATCTCCATAAAGCTTAGCACCAGATGGAGGTGGGCTCAACATGCCTCCATACCCGGACCGGTAAGGGGATTTAGGGCCTGGCTCCCCGCTGCCCAGCCTCTGCAGCCTGGGGTACCCAGGGTAATGCTCTGGCTGCTGGGCTCCACCCAACTCCTGGGGTGGATACAGCCTCTGCTGCTGCTGTCCGCCTGCCATCATCACCTTGAAAGGGTTCTTACAGTCAGGGCCAACAGAGTTGGGCACGCCATCGTGGGGTTTAGTCCTTATTGCTCGTTGAGTTGTGGAATGCACAGCAACCACAGATGATGTACCTTAAAGAGAAAAAAAAAGAAAGAAAAGGAAAGTCTGAGTTAAACCAGGACCAACAGCTTGGAGAAAACATTAGTCAGAAGAAGAAAGTAACTATTATTCACCTCCATGTGTAGTTTAACTCAAAATGTAGGACTTTAATAGGCTGGCAAGTTATTTACCAAGAGAGCCTTCTTCCTTCTTGGAAATATCGCTAGAATAAGACAATTATATACAACATATACAAGATGGCGCTGGAGTGATGGCAGCCTTTCCAAGTAGCTCTGCAACACCGCACCTTTTTCTTAACTTTAACTTTTTTTAGACTAGGCTTTAAAACTTTATTTCACCTTCCTCTAGTTACTCTACTTATACCTCTTAGATATAGTGATACAAGATGGATAATGCTCCTCCCTTAGTTATGCTGCAATCCGGTTGTTCAGTCTGACGTCACTAGCCGTGTCTGGGTCTAAACTCCGCTGCAGGTCCATATATCAAACGATCACTATGGCATTACTGAGAGTTGAAAAACTGTCTAAAGTCTTTCATCTTTAATAAAATGATCAGCGTTCTGCTCTACCAGGTGTAACAATTGAGTTTAACATCCAGGCATCCATGAAAACGGAATTTCTGACATTTAACGGAGTTAGAAGTTAACAGGAAGTTAGCTCGCTAGCATGTCCTGACTGCGGGGTTTTGGAAACAAATTAAAACATACAGCTCTGTTATCACTTCCAGCATAAATGAAGACAGAAAACTAAACAGCAGTGATGTTTGTAGGGTTACTGAAGTTGGGCTAGCTGGTATATAATGATGTGCTACGTGACCGCTAGCGACACAGCTATGTTAGCATAATATAAACAAGCTAACTTTTTTTCCACTCGATAAAAGTTAACGTGAGTGTTCTCGGTGGTCAGGAACAAATGTAATCGCATGGCAGGATGCTGTAAAAGGACCAAACTTCAGCCAGGAGAACAACTGAGATAATCCATCCACAATACGAGGTTAGTCATTCATATACTGCTGCATGGGCTGGGCTGTAGTTACATCCTAAGGTTTTAAAAACTGAGCTTAAATAAATGATTAGCGGTAATAAAAGCCGAGGGAGGTCAACAGTGATCACTGACTGTTTTAGGAGCTTTTTGAGATCAAATAGAAGAAAATACATAACATTAAACATGTTAACAACACAAAAGCCATATTAAACGCAGACTACTTTAGACCCGGAAGTAAGATTCGTCGCGTCATCACTGAACAACCGGATAGACGTAGGCTGCCGGGGGATTCCCATGATGCATTGAGTTTTTCCTTTCCAGTCACCTTTCTCACTCACTATGTATTAACAGACCTCTCTGCATTGAATCATACTTGTTATTAACCTCTGTCTCTCTTCCACAGCATGTCTTGTATCCTGTCTTCCTTCTCTCACCCCAACCGGTCGCAGCAGATGACCGCCCCTCCCTGAGCCTGGTTCTGCCGGAGGTTTCTTCCTGTTAAAAGGGAGTTTTTCCTTCCCACTGTCGCCAAAGTGCTTGCTCATAGGGGGTCATATGATTGTTGGGTTTTTCTCTGTATCTATGAAGCGCCTTGAGGCGATTTTTGTTGTGATTTGGCGCTATATAAATAAAATTGAATTGAATTGAATTGAATTAATGCACTTTTTAAAACTTCTGGAACCAGCTCCTTCATCTATTCGAGAGCGGAGCTGCTGGCACTAAGAACAAAGGGACAGATCGGCATGCGACACAACATCCCGGCTGAGATAAAGAGGAGCTACAGAGGCTGCAAAGCTGGAGCGAGGAGAGCGGATCACCGGAGGCGATTCAAACCATCAATCCCGACAGTGATAATGGGCAACGTGAACTCGTTACAGAGTGTAGCTTACCGTGAGTGTAGCTTGTTTATCTTCACGGAGACGTGGCTAACCGAGCTAACGCCACAGGCTAACGTAGACCTATGCGGTTTCAAATCCGTGAGAGCCGATAGGGACACGCAGGCCAGCGGAAAAAGCAGAGGTGGGGGACTCATTGTCTACGTTAACAACAGATACTGTAACCCTGGACACGTCTCCGTTAAAGTTTCGGTATGCCGCCCGGACCTGAAGCTGCTAGCTGTTAGCTTGCGGCCATATTATCTACCTCAGGAGTTCAGTCATGTGATCTGTGTGTGTGTTTACATCCCTCCGAGGGCCGACGCAGCAGCTGCCTGTGAGAAAATACACAGTCAAAGCAAGACTTCAGACACAAAACCCAGAGGCTTTCATTATTATATCTGGAGACTTTAATCATGCCACACTGGACTCTACTCTGGCTGCTTTTCACCAGTTTGTGAATTGTCCCACAAGGAGCAACAGGACAATTGACCTACTGTATGCTAATGTGAGCAATGCATACAGAGCCACCCCCCTCCCCCCACTAGGGAAGTCAGACCACAACCTGGTTTACCTACAGCCACAATACACACCCCTCGTCCAAAGGCAGCCGGTCACAACGCGCTCCATCCGGAGATGGACCCCAGAAAAGGAGGATGCTCTGAGAGACCGCTATGACACCACAGACTGGGATGTGCTTCTGAGCCCACATGGTGAGGACATAGAGGGGGCGACACACTGTCTTACAGACTACCTCAACTTTTGTGTGGACACAGTCGCCCCTGCTAAGACGGCATGGTGTTATCCTAATAATACTTCCGTGGGTAACACAGGAAGTCAAAGCTGTCCTCAACATGAAGAAGAAGGCTTTCAGGAGCAAAGTGAAGGTGGAGATGAAAGCAGCACAGCAGGAGGTGAAACGCTGCCTGAGGGAAGCAAAGGACACCTACAGGAGGAAGGTGGAGCAGAAGTTGGAGAGGAACAATATGAGGGAGGTCTGGAATGGTGTGAAAACCATCACAGGCCACAACACCAAGAAAAGCACAGTGTGTGTCTGTGGAGAAGGCAAACGAACTCAACAACTTCTTCAACAGATTTGACCAGCCCACAACCCCCCCACCCTCACCCTCACCTTTACTACAGAGTCCTCTCCCCACTCTCCTACCTCCCTCGCTTTCCCCCCTTCCTGACACTATGACACCCCCCTCCTCCAATCCCTCTCTCAGCAGCAAGACATCTCCCCCCCCCCCCCTCCTCCCAAACATCTCCCAGTGTCACAGTGGATCAGGTCAGGAGACAACTGAGGAAGCTTCGCCCCAGAAAGGCAGCAGGCCCAGACAAGGTGTGTCCTAGGATGCTAAAGGTATGTGCTGCTGAACTTGGGGAGCCGCTACAACGAGTCTTCAATCTCAGTCTGCGACTGGGGAGAGTGCCCGCCCTATGGAAGACATCCTGCATCGTCCCGGTCCCCAAAAGGAACCGGCCCAATGAGCTGAATGACTTCCGACCGGTGGCACTGACGTCACATCTTATGGAGACTCTAGAGTGGCTCTTCCTCAACCTCCTCCGACCACAGGTACAACATGCCCAGGACCCACTACAGTTTGCATACAAGGCAGATGTCGGAGTGGAGGATGCCATCCTGTACCTCCTACACAGAGCCCACTCACACCTGCATGGGGGAAAAGGCACGGTCAGGATCCTGTTTCTTGACTTTTCCAGTGCCTTTAATACCATCCGGCCCTGTATGCTTCAGGAAAAACTGAACAGGATGGAGGTGGACCCCTGCCTGGTGGCTTGGATCTCCGACTACCTCACCGACAGACCACAGTACGTCAGGCTGAAGGACATCACGTCTGACACTGTGGTCAGCAGCACAGGAGCACCACAGGGAACTGTGCTGTTCCCTCTTCTCTTCACCCTGTACACCTCTGACTTCTGCTACAACTCTGAATTATGCCACATTCAGAAGTTTGCAGATGACACGGCCATCATGGGGTGTATCTGGGATGATCAGGAAGAGGAGTACAGAAGTCTGGTGAGGAACTTTCTCGCATGGAGTCACACAAACCACCTGCAACTCAACACCTCAAAGACTAAGGAACTGGTTGTGGACTTCGGTAGGTCCAGAGAAGGTCCACTGCCGGTTCAGATAGAGGGGGAGGAGGTGGAGGTGGTCAACAAGTACAAGTACCTCGGGCTGTGGGTGGACAATAAACTGGACTGGTCATGCAACACAGAGCACCTGTATAAAAAAGCCCAAAGCCGACTGTACTTCCTCAGGAGGCTGAGGTCTTTTAACATCTGCAGGAAGCTCCTGAGGATGTTTTACCAGTCAGTGGTTGCTGGAGTACTTATCTATGCTGTGGTGTGCTGGGGGAGCAGCACAGCAAAGAAGGACTCATGCAGGCTGGAGAAACTGGTCAGGAAGGCTAGCTCTGTGGTCGGCATGAAGCTGGACACTCTGGTGACAGTGGCAGAGAAAAGGACACTAAAAAAACTGCTGGAAAATAAGGAAAAATGCTGGGCATCCTCTGCACACGGCCATTAACAACCAGAAGAGTCTGTTCAGTGACAGGTTGCTTCTCCCAAAGACAAGAACTAACAGACTTAAAAACTCCTTTGTCCCACACGCCATCAAACTGTTTAACTCCTCTCTGGAGGGGAGAGGGAGGGGAAACAAGAGGACAAAGGAGGGGGGAACAACTAAGCTGTAGTGCCTCTTCACCTCACTGTGCAATACCTTTGTGCAATACTTTTGTTAATAGTCAACGGTGCAATAGACTCCATACTTGAAATGTGCAATTCACTTGTATTTTTATTTTTATTCCTATTTATTCTATTTATCCCCTTCGTATATTTTATTTATATATGTCTTTGTGTGTGTGTGTGTGTGTGTGTGTGTGTGTGTGTGTGTGTGTGTGTGTGTATATGTATGTATATATATATATAAACACCCAGCACGCCCCTGCGGGCGGTTTATCCTTCAAGCTCGGGTCCTCTACCAGAGGCCTGGGAGCTTGAGGGTCCTGCGCAGTATCTTAGCTGTTCCCAGGACTGCGCTCTTCTGGACAGAGATCTCCGATGTTGTTCCCGGGATCTGCTGGAGCCACTCGCCTAGCTTGGGAGTCACCGCACCTAGTGCTCCGATTACCACGGGGACCACCGTTACCTTCACCCTCCACATCCTCTCGAGCTCTTCTCTGAGCCCTTGGTATTTCTCCAGCTTCTCGTGTTCCTTCTTCCTGATATTGCTGTCATTCGGAACCGCTACATCGATCACTACGGCCGTCTTCTTCTGTTTGTCTACCACCACTATGTGTGGTTGGTTAGCCACCACCATTTTGTCCGTCTGTATCTGGAAGTCCCACAGGATCTTAGCTCGGTCATTCTCCACCACCACTCCACCACCACCTATATATATATATATATATATATATATATATATATATATATATATATATATATATATATATATATATATATATATATAATATTCTGTAACTGTAACTTCTGTCGGTGCTGTGCTTTTGGAAACCGAATTTCCCAGAGGAACCCACCCGAGGGATTAATAAAGTTTTATCTTATCTTATCTTATCTCTTAATTCCTAACTCAACGTGATTATGAAACACTTGTGCATTCACTTCAAATGAACCAGATTATTGTGGTGCTCGCTATGCTGGACTCCCTAATAATACAAACTGAGAATAATCTAAAAAGCTCTTAAACACACACCTTTTTAATCTTACATATAACTGACTTTCAGTAGTACAACTGTAAAGGTGGATTGACCATTAGCAGACACAAAACAGATAGGTGATTTCTTGATTATTTTCATATTACTCTATATCTATTACTTCCAAGTTTGTGTCAATAAATTTCTCTCTGCATCTCCCTCTCTCTTCTTTTTCTCTGTTTTATACATCTTAAAGTATGATTTATATATGAATAGACGGTAATTTTAAGTATTTATGATTGTCTTTATTTTCGAGTTCAAATAAAAGTGAGTGGATTTGACAGAATATCACAGAGGCAACGTGAAAGGCCTGAAAACCTCCAAATATTTCATTTGCTTATTGTGTATAAGTTCAGCTAGAATTTTGAACTTCTACAATGGATAAATTACTTACCAAACTCACTGATATTTTCCAAAACTAGGACGTAAATTACATCAACACTGTCCTCTTTCATTTGGATTTATTGGAGCTAACTTCCAAGTGTCCTGACAAATGGTTTCAGAGCTGTAACGTATACTCGTACCTCCTCCTGAACTGGTCAGTGCCAGAGGCGGGTGCGTCTCCATGCTCTTGTGCAGTGTGGCCACAGCCAGCAGCTTCCTCTTGTGAATGCAGAGTTTGGTGACATCTTCGTCTGCTTTCACATCCTCCGCTGTCCTCTGTTTGACAGCTGCCCCGGGGTCGAAGTTGAACACCTGAGGAGATAAATAAAAGTGGATAGAAGTCACTGAACTGACTTGGTCATTGTTTTGCTTGTTTACTCACAATCATCAAAGGAGCTTGCAAAGAAAAGCGTCTGGACTTCTTTAAGTTGCTTGAAGATGTTTCACCTCTCATCCGAGAAGCTTCTTCAGTTCTAAGTAGTTTAAGTTTACTCACAATCTTTTTGCTTAATTAATTTACGTTTTGCACCATGTTTCTGTGCTCTCATGCAATGGCCTTTATTGTTAGCCATTTTATTGGTTTTATTCCCCATTTTCTGTCATATATACATATACAGTGGGGCAAAAAAGTATTTAGTCAGCCACCGATTGTGCAAGTTCCCCCACTTAAAATGATGACAGAGGTCAGTAATTTGCACCAGAGGTACACTTCAACTGTGAGAGACAGAATGTGAAAAAAAATTCCATGAATTCACATGGTAGGATTTGTAAAGAATTTATTTTCCACCCTGATTTACGAATAAGTATTTGGTCACCTCAAACAAGGAAAATCTCTGGCTCTCACAGACCTGTAACGTCTTCTGTAAGAAGCTTTTCTGTCCCCCACTCGTTACCTGTATGAATGGCACCTGTTTGAACTCATCATCTGTATAAAAGACACCTGTCCACAGCCTCAAACAGTCAGACTCCAAACTCCGCCATGGCCAAGACCAAAGAGCTTTCGAAGGACACCAGGAAAAGTATTGTAGACCTGCACCAGACTGGGAAGAGTGAATCTACAATAGGCAAGCAGCTTGGTGTGAAAAAATCAACTGTGGGAGCAATCATCAGAAAATGGAAGACATACAAGACCACTGATAATCTCCCTCGATCTGGGGCTCCACGCAAGATCTCATCCCGTGGGGTCAAAATGATCATGAGAACGGTGAGCAAAGATCCCAGAACCACACGGGGGGACCTGGTGAATGACCTGCAGAGAGCTGGGACCAAAGTAACAAAGGTCACCATCAGTAACACACTACAACGGCAGGGAATCAAATCCCGCAGTGCCAGACGTGTTCCGCTGCTGAAGCCAGTGCATGTCCAGGCCCGTCTGAAGTTTGCCAGAGAGCACATGGATGATACAGCAGAGGATTGGGAGAATGTCATGTGGTCAGATGAAACCAAAGTAGAACTTTTTGGTATAAACTC
This sequence comes from Diplotaxodon limnothrissa, assembly GCF_057381915.1. Taxonomy (NCBI): domain Eukaryota; kingdom Metazoa; phylum Chordata; class Actinopteri; order Cichliformes; family Cichlidae; genus Diplotaxodon; species Diplotaxodon limnothrissa. Next base: position 28,365,566 of record NC_140617.1, on the reverse strand, counting down.
AACTCGTCGTGTTTGGAGGAAGAAGAATACTGAGTTGCATCCCAAGAACACCATACCTACTGTGAAGCATGGGGGTGGAAACATCATGCTATGGGGCTGTTTTCCTGCCAAGGGGACAGGACCACTGATCCGTGTTAAGGACAGAATGAATGGGGCCATGTATCGTGAGATTTTGAGCCAAAACCTCCTTCCACCAGTGAGAACTTTGACGATGAAACGAGGCTGGGTCTTCCAACATGACAATGATCCAAAACACACCGCCCGGGCAACAAAGGAGTGGCTCCGTAAGAAGCATTTGAAAGTCCTGGAGTGGCCTAGCCAGTCTCCAGACCTCAACCCCATAGAAAATCTGTGGCGGGAGTTGAAAGTCCGTGTTGCTCGGCGACAGCCCCAAAACATCACTGCTCTCGAGAAGATCTGCATGGAGGAATGGGCCAAAATACCAGCTACTGTGTGTGCAAACCTGGTAAAGACCTATAGTAAACGTTTGACCTCTGTTATTGCCAACAAAGGTTATGTTACAAAGTATTGAGTTGTATTTTTGTTATTGACCAAATACTTATTTTCCACCCTGATTTACGAATAAATTCTTTACAAATCCTACCATGTGGATTCATGGATTTTTTTTTCACATTCTGTCTCTCACAGTTGAAGTGTACCTCTGGTGCAAATTACTGACCTCTGTCATCATTTTAGGTGGGGGAACTTGCACAATCGGTGGCTGACTAAATACTTTTTTGCCCCACTGTATATCATATACACTGTTAATCAAATTCACCATACCCAGGATGCCTTTTTCATATCTGTCTTTATTTATCAACACATTATCAATCGGGTCAAGCGGTCACACAAAGGTTGAGCACCTCCCCAATGAGAAAAAAAGTGAAGTGCACTGGCAGCACAACAACTGGTTTTACAAAGGAAGATAAAACTGATATAAAACGACATAAAGCAGACTGAAACCAGCACAGCTGCTGCAGACAGCTCAGCAGACTGCGAGTGAGAGTGAAGCGCATTAAAAGCACCGTGTGAATGTGAGAGAGCTTTAAGTGCTTTGGTCAGTACGACTAAAAAGGTGCTGCTGTAATACTAAAGTTTAGCCTATTTGTATCCAGGAAAAAAAAAAACCTGACAGCAGAGATCAACTGGGATCTCTATCATTAAGGTTCCAGTCACATCAGAGCAAGCAGTCTTCTCATGACTAGTAAAAGAGCTAACTTGTCATCCAGGAGTTGAGCATGCAACCTCTGGGCAACACTTTCAATCTCAAGATCACTATACAGGCAACCTGTCTTCAAACAATCACAGTCCAACTCAGATTGACTGCAATCACCCTCAGATTGGTGAAGGTTTGCAAACAACTGCCAAATAATTTATAAACACAGTCCGATTGCCAACATATGCCTGAGTTTCACTTCTGCAGGGAGTCTTTGCAGAGCCAGGTTTTCTTTTCTTTTTTTTTTTGCTTTTTAACTTCTTCATAAAATTCTAATGTCCATTTCAGTAGTTTCAGCAATCTCCCAGTAGGAACTCCATATTTACATTGATTATTATTCTTTAAACTGAGGTGATGATTGTTTGTCTCATTGATAAATAAAAAACTGTAGCTGGAAATGCACAGGAGGAGCTAACGGTGCAGAACAGGTTGCTCACAATAGTTGTTGGCTGCTTCAATCCAACACATTTCTTGGGAGGTGCAACTCAGGTTACAGCATAGGATTTTCAGTTATGTTGTAAGTTAGGACGTACATTTCCGGCAGAAGTCTAAATACTATAATCAATCTGAGTCAGTCTGTAAAAACGAGTGCAGACTGACAACTACTTCCTGCAACGCAACTCTTTGCAGTAGGGGACTAAATGTAACTGGTTGTATTCCGATTGTATCACTATATAAAAGAAAGGGTGTAGAACACCTATGGCTGCTATAATTTTATTAATACTGCAGGTCTGCAATCACTGTTTTCCTCAGTCTGATTGTAGCACGAAACAGAGTTGTTTTCATTACACTAAAGGTTAATATTTCGAAACTTTTTTTTTTTTAATGTGAACGACAAACACTGGTGTTTGAGGCTATTCGCAACGCTAATAAAAGGTCAACAACTGCCCTTGTTTGCCCAGAGGGATCTTTTAGGAATGATGACACCATTTTCCAGAGAAATTACTGGTGAGTGCAAGCTGATTTCATACCCGTTAATGTCAAATCTTAAACAAAGCTTGCTAAGGAGCAGCTTAATTCTCCAGCATAGGTTACTATAGTTATGAGAAGTAAACCTTCATCTTCCTAACACTGAAATTTCCTCACTGCGCCCAAATCCTGCTTCAGAGTGCAGGCCTCAGGTAAAGCCAGCATGCCACAACAATGCCCAGTCATCCGAGAGTGGCTGGGGAAGGATCTTCAAGGAATCGTCCAAGAAATTCCTGTGAATATCAAATAGTATTTTTCCTTGACATACCTGTGCAAAATCAGTACGCATGAAAAACCCTGCTTAAACAGTCCTCTTAGATCAGTGCACACAGAAACATAGATATCCACCCATCCATCCAGTCACCCGTGGGCTTCTAGAGCAACTGCAATTCTTTCAAGAGAAAACTGGGATCTCCTGTGATCATGGATTCACAGATAACAGTAAGCTTATTATCACGCTTTGCAACTAATCAGAGCTCCCCACAAAAAAAGGAAAAGAAAAAAAAGAAAGAAAAGAAAGCATGCTGTGGGCCCAGAATAAGGATGGTGAGGATCAGTTTTGAGGCCAGGAAGCTGCTTCCCCGAGCCACGTGACCACCCCTGAATATTATGTAAATCACATCCAGGTCTGGCAGCACACTATATTTTCCTCACGCTCATCATCTCTTGGGGCTGTCTTAACAGCACAGGCAGTGATGTACATAGACTAAATCGCAGATAAACATGGAGGCAGCGGCTCTCCCAAGCACCTCATGATATGAGATATGTGATATCCCACATCTTAAGACGGTTAAGATGTAAAAGTGAACTAATGTTTAAGACCAGAAAATGAGTCTTAAAAAATATTTGCATCTTCATTTTCAGATACTAAGAAGACAGCAGGGAGGGGGCACTCATAAGGGAAGACGTGCAGCTACAAAATCATTCTGATAATGGCGTGGAGTGTTGGGGACAAATTTAGCATCAGGAAGGATAATCGGTCAGATTACCCCGTGTAATGTGACGCCTCACATAACCCCAACATTTGTAGTTTGGTCCTACAGAGATCAGTGGGTCAGCTTGGGTTCATTTCATACATCCTAAGTATGAAATAGGAGAGGATTATGCTACAGGAGAGCTTTTCCTGTATACTCTTTTATAATTTCACTCCTGCAATTCACTCTAAGCCACACTGATTTGAGTCTCTGCACACTTTGAAGAATAAAACTTCAGAACCACCATTCAAAGCTGTCAGAGCAGACAATAGAGGCAGTGGTCCTGAAAGGAAACTAGAAGACTCTAAAGTAGAAACTTTGTGACCATACATAACAAAGTAGTTTTTGGAGTTTCTCATCCCGTAGACTCCCAACTCTTCCATTTTGAGCCCAGTATAGGGGACCACCAAAACAACCGCCTAATTGGCATTATCGGTAAGGAAAACTGGAAAGACTGGATGCTAATGGTTTAGCAGCAAGTGAACTTTCAAAATAAGAGTGTGGGGAGTGTCCACTCTAGGGAGTGGCCTAAAAACTGGTTGCCAACCACCTCACTTATTGCCAATGGCTGCACAAACACCGACACCGTGGTCCAGTGACGAAGTGAAGATGCTTACTTTCGGTTTAGCAGCAGGCACACCATCACCTTTATACCTACCACATCCTACATTTTTGTGTTGTTTTTGTTGCATATACAAATGACATGACGGGTCTTTTGGCAGTGTTGCTTTAACAGCCCAAAGCACTGAATTGTAATGGAAAACGACTGAAACCGAGTAGAATCGAGTGGAGAAGGTACTAGTGGAAAAGAGGCATATGTAGCAGTGCTATATATGCCTCCTGCTTTCCTGTCCATTCTGTGTTTATACTGCACTGTAAAATAACAGCCCAAAAAATGCCAAAGATGAGATTTAACTTGTGATTTTGTTTAATAGGATAAAACTGACAGTTTGTATAAATAAATGTAATTTTTGCTTATACAGTTTGTGTTTTTCCTTTCTGCATAACAATAACTGAAAACTGTGATGGTGTTACATTAAATCTCTACTGTAAATAAAGGAAACAGCAGTTATCACTGTACACTCAAGTTGCCTGATGATTAGAGCTCTGAAAGGAGCCTGTACAAACAAACACCACACACCAGTTTAAATTTAGGGGTCCTTGTTTAGCCGTAATTTGTGGACAACAGAATTTTAATTTCCGTCGCAGATTGGCTCCTCCATCTTAATCTCTAAATAGCGAATCATCTGGAGCTCAGATTGGAGCAGCTGTAAAAATCTCACTGTGTTTTAATCAGAGCCAAAAGAAAACAAATAAATAAATAAATATACCTTTTGGAGGATGAGTGGGCACTCCAGGCCGCATTTGCAGGTTCCATCTGTCAGCAGGTAGGTCCTCACCTGCTCCAAGCTGGACAGCACCGAGCCACTGGGACTGCACACAGAGAACAACAACAAGGTGAGGCTGAAGCTGAAGCTGGCAATGATCCACAGCAAAAATGCTCCTTCTGGGAAGCTTGCTGAAACACCCGTTTGAAATAAGATTCAACATTTTTAGACTGGAGCTCCTGAACACTGATCTTTAGTGTTAACGTGGAAGAAGAAAAGAAACACGATGGACACAAACTTTTTTTTCCCCTTCTCTGAGGCAGGTTAGCAGCTCCTTCAGACTGTTTTTGGATAGTAGTTAGCATGAAATCAACCGCGGAGGAATAATCTCCATCTACATGTATTAAAACACCTGACCAGAACAATATATATGCACTTTACATGAAGACAGAAAATAATTAGATTAGATTAGATTAGATAGAACTTTATTAATCCCTCGGGTGGGTTCCTCTGGGAAATTCGATTTCCAAAAAAGCACAGCACCGACAGAAGTTACAGAGTTATATATATATATATATATATATATATATATATATACATATATACATACATACATACACATACACACACACACACACACACACACACACATATATATATAAATACAGAGACAATATAAATAAAATATATGAAGGGGATAAATAGAATAAATAGGAATAAAAAATAAAAATACAAGTGAATTGCACATTTCAAGTATTGAGGTCTATTGCACTGATGACTATTTACAAAAAGTATTGCACAAGGTATTGTACAGTGAGGTGAAGAGGCACTACAGCTTAGTTGTTCCCCCCTCCTTTGTCCTCCTGTTTCCCCTCCCTCTCCCCTCCAGAGAGGAGTTAAACAGTTTGATGGCGTGTGGGACAAAGGAGTTTTTAAGTCTGTTAGTTCTTGTCTTTGGGAGAAGCAACCTGTCACTGAACAGACTCTTCTGGTTGTTAATGGCCGTGTGCAGAGGATGCCTGGCATTGTCCATAATGTCCATCAGTTTCTTTAATGTCCTTTTCTCTGCCACTGTCACCAGAGTGTCCAGCTTCATGCCGACCACAGAGCTAGCCTTCCTGATCAGTTTCTCCAGCCTGCATGAGTCCTTCTTTGCTGTGCTGCTCCCCCAGCACACCACAGCATAGAAAAGTACTCCAGCAACCACCGACTGGTAAAACATCCTCAGGAGCTTCCTGCAGATGTTAAAAGACCTCAGCCTCCTGAGGAAGTACAGTCGGCTTTGGGCTTTTTTATACAGGTGCTCTGTGTTGCATGACCAGTCCAGTTTATTGTCCACCCACAGCCCGAGGTACTTGTACTTGTTGACCACCTCCACCTCCTCCCCCTCTATCTGAACCGGCAGTGGACCTTCTCTGGACCTCCCGAAGTCCACAACCAGTTCCTTAGTCTTTGAGGTGTTGAGTTGCAGGTGGTTTGTGTGACTCCATGCGACAAAGTTCCTCACCAGACTTCTGTACTCCTCTTCCTGATCATCCCAGATACACCCCATGATGGCTGTGTCGTCTGCAAACTTCTGAATGTGGCATAATTCAGAGTTGTAGCAGAAGTCAGAGGTGTACAGGGTGAAGAGAAGAGGGGACAGCACAGTTCCCTGTGGTGCTCCTGTGCTGCTGACCACAGTGTCAGACGTGATGTCCTTCAGCCTGACGTACTGTGGTCTGTCGGTGAGGTAGTCGGAGATCCAAGCCACCAGGCAGGGGTCCACCTCCATCCTGTTCAGTTTTTCCTGAAGCATACAGGGCCGGATGGTATTAAAGGCACTGGAAAAGTCAAGAAACAGGATCCTGACCGTGCCTTTTGCCCCATCCAGGTGTGAGTGGGCTCTGTGTAGGAGGTACAGGATGGCATCCTCCACTCCGACACCCGCCTTGTATGCAAACTGTAGTGGGTCCTGGGCATGTTGTACCTGTGGTCGGAGGAGGTTGAGGAAGAGCCGCTCTAGAGTCTTCATAAGATGTGACGTCAGTGCCACCGGTCGGAAGTCATTCAGCTCATTGGGCCGGTTCTTTTTGGGGACCAGGACGATGCAGGATGTCTTCCATAGGGCGGGCACTCTCCCCAGTCGCAGACTGAGGTTGAAGACTCGTTGTAGCGGCTCCCCAAGTTCAGCAGCACACGCCTTTAGCATCCTAGGACACACCTTGTCTGGGCCTGCTGCCTTTCTGGGGCGAAGCTTCCTCAGTTGTCTCCTGACCTGATCCACTGTGACACTGGGAGATGTTTGGGAGGAGGGGAGGGGGGGAGATGTCTTGCTGCTGAGAGAGGGATTGGAGGAGGGGGGTGTCATGGTGTCAGGAAGGGGGGGAAGCGAGGGAGGTAGGAGAGTGGGGATTGGACTCTGTAGTGAAGGTGAGGGTGAGGGTGGGGGGGTTGTGGGCTGGTCAAACCTGTTGAAGAAGTTGTTGAGTTCGTTTGCCTTCTCCACAGTCCCCCCCACTGTGCTTTTCTTGGTGTTGTGGCCTGTGATGGTTTTCACACCATTCCAGACCTCCCTCATATTGTTCCTCTCCAACTTCTGCTCCACCTTCCTCCTGTAGGTGTCCTTTGCTTCCCTCAGGCAGCGTTTCACCTCCCGCTGTGCTGCTTTCATCTCCTCCTTCACTTTGCTCCTGAAAGCCTTCTTCTTCATGTTGAGGACAGCTTTGACTTCCTGTGTTACCCACGGTTTGTTATTAGGATAACACCGTACTGTCTTAGCAGGGGCGACCGTGTCCACACAAAAGTTGAGGTAGTCTGTAAGACAGTGTGTCGCCCCCTCTATGTCCTCACCATGTGGGCTCAGGAGCACATCCCAGTCATTATTGTCATTTACTTTCTCTTCATTTGTCTTTCCTCAAGGAAAATTGTGAAAATGTGGTTGTCTTAATAATGTGCTTCCCCTTTTTTGCTACATTTAGGCATAGTCAGGACAACATGAGCATCATAATGGTAAAGGAAAGGTGATTTAAGTGACTTAATGTGGCAAGGTTATTGGTCTGGGTATTTCAGAAACCATCACTAGAGTTTAGAGAAGATGACCTAAAAAACAGAAATTATCCAGTGAGTGGCATTTCTCTGGGAGAAAATATCTTGTTGATGTCAGAGGTCAGAGGAGAAAGGCCAGACTGTTTCAAGCTCACAGGAAGGTAGCAGTAACTCAAACAACTACTCATTACAACCCAGATGTGCAGAAGAGCATCTCTGAATATGGATCAAATTCTCCAGTGCCTTGTTTAATCTATGACATGAAGCATTATGGCAGTTCTGGAGGCACACATTATGCAAAGTGTATCTAATACTTCAGTACACTTCTGTGAGCCATTTTGTGTACAGAAGCTACGCAATCAAGGACTTTTATTGTGAAAGGATGGAACACATGCACAGGACAAATTCGGTTTCTGGGTGATAATTGTTTTTAATCTAGGCCTAATATGCCTTTGTATCTTTACACTGGTTAAAGAAAGGAGAAATATAGGTTATTATGCAATGTTCTTACTAGTCGCGGCAGCTTGAGATAAAATTAGCCTGCATGTGGCCCATGTAATAATAAAAGGAGTCATCCCTGAAGCAAAAGCATGCTTTCAAATGTAAAAGAACATCAGCAAATACAAGTGTGCTGTGACAGTATCAGGCCACGGTCACAGACAGGATTCTTTCCAACACCCAAAATAAACCTGACACCAGCCAACTGCTTCGGTTCATTGTGGTTGGTGAGCGCACGTGCCGGGAAGGACACCAAGTCACAGCCTACAAGGATTCGACTCATCGGAGGAGACCGACGAGTAGCAGTCGCTTTGTTAGTCATTTCACTGTCTGCAGCTTACCTGTGTCCGTGGGCTGATCAGTGGAGAAATTTGTGTGTCTAGTTCATGCCAAATGGAAACTAAATCAGGTGACTGTGACTGGACACAGGAAGCATCATCATCAAAGAGTTGCCATGCTTCTGCTCATCGATCAGTTAGAGAAACTCTACCCTGTGTGCACAGTAAACAAGCCTGCTGGGTGCTTTTTGAATTCAAATGACTGGGACCAAAACCTGACGCTTACCTTTGATACATGACATCAATCACCTCCGTTGTTCGTGAACACACTTTTAGTCATGATATAGACTAGGGCTGCACGATTTGCATGAAATGAGAATCACGATTTTTTGGCTTAGAATTGAGATCACGATTCTCTCACGATTTTCTTTTCCAGTATAAATATTTATTGCACTTATTAACTGCACATCAACTTCGTAACAGTTGAGACTGAACATAAAAACAATAAATAAACATAAAAACAACAAATGTCTCACGTTTTGTTGTTGCTGCAAAATGTTGTACTGCTTGAAATTCTGTCTCCACCATTGCTCGACGCTGCGTGTATAGAGCAGGTAGTGCAACAATAGAAAAAAATAGTTGCGGGACGGCACTGTGTAGCGTTTGTCTAGGGTGTTGATCATTTTCCTAAATCCCTCGTTCTGCACAGTGTTGATGGGAGCCATATCTTTGGTCAGGTGATAAGTGATAGCCTCCGTAATTTCTTTGTGCCTGCGGGAGTTCGACGGGTATAGGGAAGCGCTGTATAAGGTTCCCGTTGTTGATGTTTGGGTGGTTGACCGGGACAGATTTTCTCCTGTCACTTTCTCGTCATCCCTGACGTGCTCTCCGTTGTTTTTTCCCTGCTAATTTTAGCATCACACGGCACAGCTTCTGTATCACGTGGTATAAGGCTCCGCCCTTGTCATTTGTTGAGCAGGAAGAGTGAGCGCTTGTTTTCATGCAGATTACGTCCCGGACCAAAATGCGGTACAATCGCCGTCTTTTTTTTTTCTTTTTTTTAAAAATCATTGTCATTTGGAAATGAGATCGCACATAAGTATGAATCGAGATCGCGATTTTCTAATGATTAATCGTGCAGCCCTAATATAGACTAGTGGTAATAATGAGCTGATAGATGTGGCGACAATTTTCATTTCTTCTTGACTCTTATAGGAACAAAATGATGCAATTTAAGATTGATTTAAAAAGACTGATACTCGATTGGTGGACGCCAGGGGTTAGACTTTCAGCCATTTAGCCCCACACATACACTCATTAAGAACATGACTGTCATGGTAATTTGGGGCAAAACAAGTTTGGATTTTTTTAATAATCCACACAGGCTCAAACATATACATACAGGCTCAAAATCTTTTAATAAGTGGTGCTGAAGGTTCTATGATGTCTCAACTTGGCTTTTTCTTTTTAGTGATCACAATTGACTAAAACTGGTAATTTCTTTGCAGCACGGAAAGGATTTGTTTAACAGCCCTTATTGGACTTACAAATGCTCAGAACAGTGGGGGAAGTCTATTGTAGCGGTCCCCAACCCCTGGGCCTCATCCGTGAGTCATTTGGTACCGTGCCGCGAGAGATGAGGCTCGGGTGTGAAATTTATGGTTTTCAGGGTTTTTATCGGTTTTGTATCGTCATTTTTTATTGTTTTTATCATTAACTTTGTTTCCCTGAGTCTTTTTCCATGTTTTATGAATAAATCTTCTTTTTTTGGTAATGGTACTGGCTTTATTTTGTTGTATTTATGCGCGACACCTTGAACGTCCGTGAAAATGTCGTCAGACATAAACCGGGCCGTGGTGCAAAAAAGGTTGCGGACCGCTGGTCTAAGGAACTCACTGAAGATCTAAGAAGGAGAATTGTAGATTTACACAAGTTAGGAAGGTCTAAATAACTGCAGACTCGAAGATCATCAGTTCAAACAATTGTAAGTACAAGTTATTCAGATGTGGAAAAAGACCCAAACTGTCACACAGGAAATTGGCTAGGATCTTCAGAAACAGCACAGAAACTACCAAGGTTCAAGCCTGACATGAACTGGAAACCTCTGGAACACCAGAGAGGGTGCCAATTAAGAAAGAAACCCCTGCTCCAATATAGACCTCTTTTTTTAACGTTTATTATGTGGCAAGACAACGATTGAACTTATATCGTTGCCTTGAGTTATAGTTGGAGTAAAGATGAGGCTTTCAAACCCAAGAACACTGCACCAACTGTCAAGCATGGTGGTGGTAGCATCATTCTCTGGGCCTGTTTTGCTGACAGTGGTGAAGGTGCACTGCACAAAGTGGATAAAAATCAAAAGTGGATGGATGAAACTTGGATTTCAGATGTAACTAAGTTTCTGAAATGGCCTTCCCAAATCCCCTATATATGCAAGTATATAGACAGTATAACAGAGCCTGTATTTATATATACTTTTGACCGTGTGTGGATTAGAGAAAATACAAAATAAATTGAAACTTGGGCACCCAGTACTTGTTTTATCAAGTCATTAAAGATGTATGCTATACAATCATTCCAGAACAAAGAACAGCTTAAAGAAATCATTAAAAGCCAGAAATTATCATGACATTCATGCCCATAATTAGTTTAAACATTTTATTAAACAGCTTTCAGTCTAAATGTACTGAGCATGTGCAGTGGTTCACAGATATATTTCTCTTAATCTGTAGCCATGTTTGCTTTGAAATCTCTGATGGTTTTGATCTCATTTTCTTACCTTATGTACACGACCCCTCCACCATGCTCTGTCTTGCGCTGCCAGCCAATGGGGACCTGGACAGGGACGGCCTGCCTCTCATCTCCTGCCTCGCAGTCCTTTCCGCCATTCATTGCTCCGCTGGTTTTACGCTCGACACCTCAGAGGTATATATATCAGACATCAACCAGTGTCTTCGCAATGCACGTCATGTTTGTCTTCCAAAGCCGTGGCCGAGGTGGCGATAGGAGGGAGGGTTCAGGATGATGAATATTCACTTCAGAGTGGGAGTGTGCTCTCAGGTGGAGCTGATGGGGGATGGGGGTGCAGGGTGGGTAGGGTGAGGCGAGCTCACGGCAGACCCTACCCTTTGAGCTGCTTCATGGCCACGGTGCTGAACGGCGGGTGGACTTCCATTACTGCAGCTCGTCATTCGGAGCCATCCGACTCAGGAGGGGAGAAGGAGGAGGGGTGGGGGGTTAGGGTGAGGAATCGGCTGTGCGTTGAGGGGAGAGTCGCTTTACTTTTAATTTTTCACCATTTGTCTCTCACCGCCCAGAACAGGCTCCCCTCAGGCGGACCATGTTCAACATATTGGTTCCCAAATGCAGTTGGGTAGTGGTATTCCCATGGTTCCTTTGAGGGCAGAGGAGAAAAGACAGAGGTGTAAGAACAAGAAACAAAGAATTACACATCAAAAATATTTAACAGGCGTACAGCCCTAATAGAAAATGATTTCTTAGTTAACAAAAGCACATCAAGAGCGCAACTCCCCCGAAGGGCAAGGGCTTCAGCTGCAGGGCGTTGCATTGAAAAGATAAAGTCCGTTGTACAGCCCTCCCCATGCCCGTTCATGAAACATTATACTTGATATGGTTTCCTTCTTTAATTTTTTTAAATTTTTTTGTATCCAGGTTTAAGTTTTACCTTGGGTGCTAACAATGAAGGTCAAGGCCAAATAATTACCCAATCCAGGTACTCATGTACCCGAAGGCCTAGTATATTGTTGTGAAATTGTGGGTAATATAAAGTTTTTAAGTTTTTTTAAAATTTGGTGTCACCTTGACCTGATTTTCATGAAAATTAAATCAGCTTGAGCTGTTGTTGGTATCTACCATCACATAAAATTTGAAAATTATATCTTGTAAACTGTGAAGACTAAACTGCTAACAAAAACACAGACAGACAAACGGAACTAATTACATACTCCCTCTTTTTGGAGGGGAGAGTAAAAAGGTAATATCTAAGCCACAAAGCCTATTGTTCAGAACTAATTTAAGAAATTTAACCCCCATGATGCACTCTAATTTACTTTGGGGCGATACGGGGAAATACAGGGAATAACAAAACTCTGCAGTTATATCTAAATAATTTCTCGTGGCTCAATGGACAGTTAAAATTAGGGTGGGGCCACTCTGATATGTCGATATCAGTTGGTTCCTGACCCAAAAAGCTGGAAGAGATATCTGTAGCTCCTGGCTCTGAAAAGTGAAGCCGATGCAGATTTGTCTTACAACTGCATTCTATTTAATGAGCATTAGGAGGCGAACTCTCTGACTCTGCAAAGAGGACTGCAGGGAAGTCTAGGGGAAGAAAACCCCTTGCATCTGTAGAGTGACCTCAGAAAACATTTTCCTGATGAGTTTATGTGCTCAGACACCAATTTCAAGCCATACTGAGTAAAACACTAATTTGACCTTGTAAATTATGGTCAAAATTAGAAACCCTGGCTGATTGTGACCCACACCCAGTTTCACACCTTGGCTCAGGCGATTAGAGGATCATCAGGGGGTCCTTTTGTCCCTCTTTGGGGGGTCACTCCCACTAGGTTTAAATCTGGGACTCCCCACCATTTGACCTTAGAACTGAAGAAGCTTCTCGGATGAGAGGTGAAACATCTTCAAGCAACTTAAAGAAGTCCAGATGCTTTTCTTTGCAAGCTCCTTTGACTACAATGACCTGGATGACTGAGAACCTTCACAGACATTAATGATGACTATTGCTATCATTCAGAGACCAAAGCAATTGTAAATGTACTACTAAGAGTCCGGGAATTATAGTTGACCACAGATTATAAAGAGTTCTTGGTCTATGAGTAGGATATTGAGTAAAAGTAATAGTAAAACCAAGGTGCATACTTTATTAAAGGTCTTTCACCTTCAACACGACAACAGCACCACTGCGCAATGCAAGGACAGTTACCCGTCAAAGAACAGCGCAAGCATGCCCGTCGGGGGAGCCTTGGTGCTTGCTGTAATGTGACATACATATAGTGGACCAATAAAAATGCAGAATGACAAGAAGTGTGCTTTTAATACAAGCAAAATCCACAAACAGTCTGCAAACATGATGTAGACCAGAATGTAGTTAATTTTGGGTCTTCAGGCTATGAGATGGAGTCAGACCGCAAGCAAAAGACTAGCTTTTAATGTTTAAAGCAAGTTTAAAGTTTCAAAGCTTTAATGTACAGATTACAAATCAATGACTTCACCAAGAGGGAGACAAAAAATATTAATTCATGAATACACGACTGTTCTTGACAAGATGAACTCCTCTTTGCAGCTCAGAAACTTGAGCCAGAAAACTTGAGTTATTCTGCGACCTTCTAAGAAATGGAACAGGAATTATAGCTCAGCTCTCGAGTCTCCAATGGTCCATGTCTGTAGCAAAGTATAATCAAGGTCTTAACAAAGAAAGGTGATAACCAGCATTGTGATACACATTAACTCTTACTGGGGTTTTACGTTTTGTCAAGCGAGCTAATGCAAAGAAAGCCTGGCTACTAGAAGTAGTAACATCTCGCTGCAAGAAAACCAACATCAGCTGTTTGGTACCAGAACCAATACCAGTATCCTTACTAGGAGTCTGTAGCTTAATCGCCTAAATATTAGACGAAGGTTTACACAGCAATTGATTGTTGAAAATGCTTTCATTTATCCTAACCGCTTTCATAACAACAGGTCTTTAATCTTGCCTCAACATTCAAGTCTATATAAAGAAAAAAAAAAAAAAAAAAACTGCAGCAGTTTTGTCAGCTTCCCCCCGTCTCCCTATCAGACAGTAGGAGAAGCCCGTCAAAGCTGGTAATCAGGCTGAATAGAGCCTGTGAGTGATGGAGCTCCATGCAAAGCTTCCTCTCAGCCGCTGGTGCTGCTGACTCATAACTGAGACCAAACTCAGTGACACCACCACAGAGGAAGAACGGTTTAAGAAAAAAAAAAAAAAAGAAAGAAAGAAAGAAAGAAAGAAAGAAAGAAAGAAAAGAAAGAGGTGGCAGTTAAACATACACAGTTTATCTGAAAAGACACGACAGCAAAAGGAGAAACCTCTGTTGCATAGTTAAAATCTAATTTAACATAAGTCTAAGTCTAGAGAAGACATCGTTTCTACCGTTGGGTTCACACTGGAGGGAAAAATGAATTATGCTTCCCTGTAGGAGCCCAGTGCAGCGTTGCTATTTGAAGACATCTTTGGCTTTTATAAATGCTGTTTTTTTGAGGCATGCTCTCTTGTATTATTCCCTCAAATTGGAAAGATGCAGACTCGTAAAATCATGGGCCTGATCTCAATCAAACACTTTTAAATTACCAACCACCGAGAGCTACTCTACAACACAAAAATTCATAAGCATGATTATTTTGTAGGGGTGGGGGAAAAAATCGATACTGTGTAGTATCGTGATATTTTGTTTGCTAATAATGTATCGATACAGGGACAGCAGAAATCGATATTTTGTTACAAAAAAAGTTTTTGTGGACTGGAACACGCTCTGACTTCAGAGCATGTTGATCAGCTCCTTTTTCTGAGCAAGAATCCTGACATTCCTTCACTGTCCAAATGTATTTAACTTTTTTTTGGCAGCAATAAACATGACAGTTTACTTATTTTAATTTAAGACATGTTTTATTTTAATTAAGTTTAAAACCTTTTTATTTAATGTAAAATTATATTTTGTTTTAATTTACTTTCAAATTCTTCAGTTGCTGAAGGGGCTGCATAGTTTTCATAAATTGCATAGTTCAGAATAGCTATAATTGTACCAGATGGTTGCATTCAGTTAAGTTGGACTAGACTGTAATACAAACCGTTCAAGTTTGTCAACAATAAAACTGACTGAAATGAGAGAAAGACTGAGTGCGAGACTTTGATATTAGATAAAATGAATATTGATAAAGTTTACCTTGATGTACAGAATCTGAATATCGCAAAATATTTTTAAAAAATTGCAATAATATCGTATTGTGCGTTAAGTATTGTGATAATATCGTATCGTGGGCTGTATGGTGATTCCCACCTCTATTATTTTGATCAGCAGTTAATCTTATTCGCTTAACACAATCCTACTCCTTTTCTTATTTTTGGTTTACCCTTCTTTAGAATTTCTTCTTATGCACGAACTAGCTTCATGGATCAGTTTTTTGGGATCATCTCTAAGGCATGCTGCAGTCATACCACATGAATTACAAAAGCTTACATAACAATAACAGTGTTAACAGTTACCCCCCCACTGGGGCAGGTCGATCACTTTAAATTCCCCCAAAATAAAGCCAATTAAAATTACTTTACGTACTGTTAGCTTATCGCATAAAAATAACATGTCATTTATTAGCAGACTGATACTTCCACTGCAGTTAGTACGTAAAGTAAAATGCATGTAAAGGAGTTAAAAATAAATATACATAACAAACGTTAGGGGAATCTGTTTTGTCTTCATCTAACTAAGCAACAAAGTATTGGTCGATTAAATTTTTAAATATCTGTACCAGTCTTGAAAATCATACATCATAGGCTCTAAAAGAGAGGCAGCTGTTAGCCTGCATCAAGTTTACAAGAAATTTTTACAGATTTAGAGATCTATCAGGTAGTGTTTAGCAGTGCTGCTTCACACCAGGAAGGTCCTGAGTTCGATTCTACCACGTGCCTGGGGCCTTTCGGTGTGGAGTTCACACGTTCTCCCCGTGTTTGCGTGGGTACTCTCTGGGTACTCCAGCTTTCTCCAACAGTCCAAAGGCATGCCGTTATAGGGGTTAGGTTAATTGATGATTCTAAATTGCCCATAAGTGTGACTGTGAATGGTTGTCTCTGGTTTGAGTGTTTTAAGTCTGCGCCAGATTGGCGACCAGTCCATGGCTCCAGCCGTTGGATGGACAAAGATCAGTTTAACTGCAAGCAGACAGTTTCCATTTTCCATTTTAGCTTCTACTTAAATTACTAAGCTGCTGCCGTGTAAAAAGTAGATGGAAGCAGTTAAAAAACAATAACAACCAAACAAACAAAACAGTTTTTTGTTACATTTAAACAATCCATATGGGTGGTTTGATTTCCATTGGCATTTCATTGTGAAAATACTGACGGTAATAAAAACTAATCATTAAAAACTAATGATTACTGGCTCCAAAGATTCGGCCACTTTTTATGTTGAACCCTGCATAAATATAAAATTTAAGGGAAAAAAAAAATCAAACGTAAACAGGATTTTATCAATTTCTCTCAAACCACACATATAATTATTATGGACAACCACATTTGACTTTCGAAAAATGTTCTCTCAAGTCTTGGCAATCATGGACGAACAACAAAAAAAAAAATCTTTCTCAAACTGATATCAAACTATTTACATGCTTTCCAAACTAGGGCTGCTCGATTATGGCAAAAAGTGATAAGTCACGGTTATTTTCACTGAAATTGAGATCTCGATTATTTGACGATATTTATTTAACAATAACAATGTATTGAATAATGACTTTAAAGATTGTCAAAAAATAATATAAAATAGTGTGCAAATACTGATAACAGTGCAAATGTTTGCAATATAAAAAATAAATGAAAAATGTAAACATCTATGTTTAGTGAACTTTGCAGTGTTGCTCTGTGGTGCAGCTACGACACTGTAGCAAAGTTTACACACTATAGCTGTGTCCCAATTCAAGGTCTGCACGCTTGAAGTACGCGCACTACGTACGGTGCATACTATAAGTACGAGAAGTGCAGAAGTGAGAGGCTTGTGAAATAGGACGGTATACGCTTCGTCGCGCTGTTCAGGTTGCCTAGCAACCATGATACTAACCGCGAGACAGGGAACATACAGCTTTGTTTGACAGAAATGAAGGAGAAAAATGTTTTGTTAGTCATTCATTTTTGTCATGACATCACTTTGATTAGTTGAGTATCTGAGGCTGAGACCACGGGACTGTAAAACATGATTGTTGGGCTTCATTTCTGTGCTGAACAGTCATTTAAGATTAGTTAGTAAATAACAATTAGTTAATGTTGTTCATGAGACTAAAGTCATCTCACTGTGGTAATGTAAATATAATATGGCCAATATTATAGTATTGTCAGATATATATATTTCAGATTGTTGTGTTTGTGGATATATGACTGACTTTAATTATTAAACATTCGCACATAAATAAGTGACGTCATATTCAGTACTTTTGACAGTTCACTCTTCGGCCGCTCCATCTTATTAGGGAAATTCATTCAGAAATGTTTAACGAATGAGATGTCACAACTTTCAAGTACAAAGTTGTTATGAAGTCTGTCACATCCCCCCCCCCCCTTTTTTTTTCTTTTTTTATTTATCCTTATTATTTCATTGTACTGTATATTGTTACTCTTATTTGCCTTGTATGTCTACTGTACAAACTGAACTGGAATGACTGACTGTTCGCTTTATACGTTCAATAAAGTTTGGGGGAAAAAAACCCCTCTTCGGCCGCTCCCTTCTGCCGTATTTTGCGGCAAAATTCTCCACACCCACCGCCGCGCTATGAATTGTGGGATATATGGGACCACGAAGCGTGCACCGGACCACGCTTGATATTTGGGGAAATCGATGGCGCATTTGGAGTATGCATTTGAAGTACACTTCGAATTGGGACAGCAGTCGTCGCGTGGCGGTGACGTAACCGCACTTAAAATGCGTACTTCAAGCGTGCAGACCCTGAATTGGGACACAGCCTATGTCTACTTGATCCACATCTGACTCCGCGAACCCACCCATATGGAAAAGAAATAGTAAAAACTTATATGATTTACTCATGAAAGTGGCCACTTTCTCATTACTTTCATACATTGTTTTAGTAAGTATCCAAAACATACAAGTTTCATTATATAATTTTTCAAGGGATCTTATATCTGTTTTCACTCTTATATGGTTTTCATACAAGTTTCACACAAGACAGATATAAACTTTATAAGATTTATATATATCTTTTCCATATGGGCATAATGTTTCCACACCACTGAAGTTTTTTTACCTCTCTTTTCAACCAACGGCAGTCACTCTCCTCTCCAAATAACTTCTGCTTAGCTTTCCGAGGTTCCCTCGGGTCCTCTTAATAAGCGGTCCCCAACCCCCAGGCCTCGGACCGGTCCGTGAGTCGTTTGGTACCAGGCCGCGAGAGTTGAGGCTCAGGTGTGAAATGTATAGTTTTTAGGGTTTTTATCGGTTTTCAGCGTTATTTCGTTATCGTTTACTCAGTTTTCCTGGGTCTTTTCACATGTGTTATGAATAAATTTCTTTTTTTTCGGTACCTGTACTAGTTTTATTTTGTTGTATTTATCCGTGACACCTTAAAGGCCGGTCCATGAAAATATTGTCGGGCATAAACTGGTCCGTGGCGCAAAAAAGGTTGGAGACCGCTGCTCTTAATTGTTGTGACACGTGTTCGAAATGCAAAGAGGTGCGCTCGATTTCCCACACGGAGCAGCGCGAGAGTAAAGCACGAGGGAGGGGCTAATAATCGGCTCAGTCATTTTTAATGATCGTTGAAAGCCCAGATCGTAATCGAGATTAAAATTCGATTAATTGAGCAGCCCTATTCCAAACTACAACTTTCTACATGAAAGTTGCTGTCATTAGCAGCCATGCTAATGCACATACCAGTAGTATCAGTACACATCTGCACTACAAAAAACAGGGTACATGTGAATACAGCATATGCTATGCTGTCCCAAACAAATGCTGTGTTCTGGTAGACTGTAAAGCTTGAGGGCTACAACTTCACCAAAGATATCACAGGAATGGTAAATTTCTATCCACCTAGGTTAAAATCTACAAGTTCGACGTCTTCCAAGTGGTCAAGTAATGTCCTCGCTGTCAGCAAGGACTCCCAACCAGGAGGGTTAAGAAAAACGTGTCTTTTTACAGAGGATTTCCTTAAACCTAAAGTACAAAAAACAGCGGGAAAAGGAAATGAAACCCATTTTTGTGCGTTTCCTTTGCTGCTTGAACATGATGAAAGTGTGTTTTCTTAGTCATAGGTGACAGCAGAGCTGAGTTCCCGAAACATAACTGCACATCATGGCTGCAGCAGCTGGAGATACCACGTGGAAGACACAAGAAGTATGATTCACCATCTCGGGCTGTTTGTATTTTCTCCTGCCAGCTGTTTATAGCAGTGGTGGTCACGAAGAGAACAATGAGGAAGATGCATAAAGGCTCCCAGCCTTCAATAAAGCACACCTACTAAAGCTACCTCTACCTGTCTCTAACTCCTGATGTGAATTTGGGGAACAGTGAAGGTGCACCCTGCCACCTACTGCTCTGCCGGCTACATAGAGATGCAGGAGGAGGTGGATAAAACTGCTACAAGCTGGACTGTCTGAGATCAAACACTAGCAGTCAAACCAATGCAGTTGTATAAAATACACCAACTGTGGATGGAAAAAAAAAAGGACAGAGACACGTATTTGAAATTCGTTTTCCTACTTTGTCTCCTTAAACCATAGAAGAGAGATATGAGAGGAAATCTCTCAACTTATAGTGCATAAAGTTAGACCTCAAGCAAAAACTTGAACAGTGGATGAAAATAATTTTTTACTTTTTTCTTTAAAGTATCGCCATCCAGATTTTCAGAAGTGAATATTTGCTAAAATTAGGTTCTGTATGAAAGGTATATATCACAACTTCATGCTTTCTTGCACCACACTTTCCACTAGTGCGTTTAGTAGGTTAATTGTATTCTGTTTTATTTTCCATGAACTTTTTCTCTGTTATTACTCAAAGTTTTCATTGAAATCTATAATAATTTTACTTGATTGTATTTATTTTGACTTCAAATTTGTTTCTAGCTGTTAAAGGTATTTATTTGGCCATATGGTCATTTATTTTACTGAGCTATCAGGGCTGGTAAAAATAAAATTAAAAAAACATTAAAAAAACGGCAGATTTCAAACTATGTTTATCTACTCTGAGGACCTGTAACTGAAAGTATTCACAAAATGAAGGTAAATGTTGCAACCCCTTTTTAAATATGCCAACTCAGATTTGTATGGAAAAACCCAGAAAGGTCAATCTCACACATCCAAAAGTGCATGTACTTGAATGTGATGGGAATTTTACAGTTTGGAGTGAATCCAGCTGCACACGTCACCAAAACAGTAGAGAACAAGAGAGGGAAAAAGTTAATGTGGTACAAAAGGAAGAAATGCACCCTCAATAGGAAATAAGTAAAAAAAATTACAAACTGTTTTAGATAAGAAATCACATTAAAGAAAAAAAAAGACGAGCAGAAACACAGCCAAAGATCCTCGAGTAACTAAATTTGTGGTCCATTAAAGATGGCAGCTTATGTAAATGAAAACGTTCTCCGTCAGTGTCCAAATATTAAAGAATATGATCAGACAAAGTGGCCTGTGTGCATTTCATTATTAGGTCAAGAGGTAGATTTCTTTGCTTTGTTCATGCCTGAGCTGGACTTTCACTCAACTCTAACGACAACCTGTCTCTGACCGATCTTTAGTCATCGGGACAAGAAAAGGAGAAAGAGGAAAACCTTTATCTAGGAGCCGACAACATTTACTCGCCAACTCACAATTCAGGTCAGAACATGAGCTCCAAACGACTTTAGGAGCACGCAACGCCAGTTTGCCAGCATTTGGACTCTGGTAAGTTTGAATGGAGCACATAACCCACTGGAAGTCTTAAGGTCTTTGCAGAGTGACAAATTAATAAAGCCAATTAGAAGAGATAACAGTGGTGGAGTAGTTGTTTTGGGAACTGTAAAAATCAAGGGAGCACAGTCACAGTCCAGCGGAAGCATTAAAATAGATGATCCGTTAGTCTTACTGGTATTACACAGGGTCTGACATAACCAATGGCAAAGTAAAATGTGTGTCTGCACAGGTTGATTTCAACCAATCAGTTCAACTGTAAAAAAACAAACAAACAACAAACAAAAAACTAGATGAAGTCAAACCCCATTAACAAGTGAGTGAGCATTTTCTCATTACAGGAAGCACACGAGGCTGCTGAGAGAAACTGGTGTGGAAAACGCAGCGGGAAGGCAACGCTGGAGGTTTGGAGCTCCACAGCATGAACCCCTCATCTGTATTTGAGGCTAAAAGTAGACTGAAAATTCACAATAAGCCTCCTTGTATTGTAAGGTAAAGACCCTTCAGTACTAGAGGGAGAACCCCAACAATCCGATGATCCCTACTGGGCAACAGTAGGGAGGAAGAACTCCCTTTGAACACAAAGAGACCTCCAGCATCCTGCTGTAACTGGTTGAGTGGTGAGGGGATAAAGATGCCAGAGTCTGCTTTTTATATGATGCTGGCTTTTAATTTTAAAATGAGAATCTATGGAAGAGCAGTGGCAGTGTCACGACTGAAAGCATGACCCCAGGTGAAGTGAACAATTTTTTCCCCCCAGAATAGACATCAGCAGGATTTTTTGTGTTATTCACAATTTAACAAAAAAATAAATAAAAAAATTCCTGGTGGTAAAAAGCCCACAAGAGTCTTTATCAAGCTACCAGAACAGCAAATTTAAAAACGTGAAAAGCATCTTTTACACTGCTTTCTTTGTAAAAGTCACAAATACGTCATCCACTCGTCTTTCTCAACAGCTTTTTTGTTTAATTTCATATTTTTGGCAGATGTTTGAATAAAAATCCCGAAATTCAGATATGGATGGTCTTTTGGCACCAATGTGCCCACCATTGATTTTAATCACTAAAGAGTTTATTAATAATCACAGAAACCCTTTTTTTTCATAAGAGGAGAAACACCCTTCCAAAGGTCTTCTCTATGCAGTATCTGACAAACTTGAATAGTCATGAATACTTTATGCATATGTGACTTTAACAACAGCATTTTCCTTTTGTTGTCCACCTATTTAGCAATAATTTTAAAAATGAAACACAAGAACAACACTGCATTTGGAAATTCTTAGTCTTTTCAGCACAGCTATTTCCATTATTGGCTTACTCTTAACTCACAGAGTTGGTATATAATAAACTCATTGAAGAGGACCAGTACAGCTTGAAAAATTGTTGTTTTGTTTTTTAGGAGTGGTAAAAAGTACTTAAAAAAGCTGCCTTTATGCAAATGGACAGCTTGTTTAGTATAAATTTGGCAGATTTCTTAAAATTGCAGCCATCCTCTCTCTTTCTAGCAGAAATACTTGCATACAGAGATACATGCAGTGCTCACTCAAACTAGGAGCACAAAGTGGCCTCTACTACATTTATATATAATTATTTTGCACATTTTGACTATGGCATATGTCTGCATTTATCCCATCTCCATCTTAACAGGTGGGCAAATCTGAACAAAACGTTGTGTGATGTCACACACACAACAATTATTCACAAATAGATAGATGGAGAGCGAGAGAGATTTTAGAGATTTGTTATAAATCCATTTATTTTTCCTTTTGTACATACTATGTTTATTTCATCATTTCCTTGCACATGCAAAGCCACTAATACATCATGCATTCATCTTCCTCAATATCTTGTCTTTTATTTCAGTCTTTTTGGCATGTGATTTAATGAACTGTCTGAAATTGGATTAAAATGGTCTTTTTATTGTTGTGCCTCATTATTGTGTTGTTTTTAACTGTTAGAATTATGAATATTGCATGTATGTCTGAATTATCATTCTCTGTTTTAAATGTATTTCAAAAATAATTCTTTTTAAACTCTAAATTTTCATGACAGAAAAGAACATAAATTATGGAGTTGCTCATAACTCTCATAGTCTGTATATAATTAAGTTAAAAGGACCAGTTCAGCTAGGAAAAACAATGCCATTTATCAGTTGTGGAGAAACATACCTCCATCCACATTTAAATAAAGCCATAGAGCACATTTTCAAAAATACTGACGTGAAAGTCACAAATCTCTCCTTGAATTGAATATTTATGGTTTTAAGTACATTTGTTTCAACTTTTTATTTCACTTTTTACTCTTAAAGATAAGGTCATTACAGAGCACCAGCTTGGAGAAACATACCTCCACAAGCATTTATGATGCAGGACACAAGCTGATAGAACGCAGCAAAAAATTTACCAAGTTTATGAGGTCAATGCATGAAAAAGATTATACCACTGTTTTTAGACGTCTTTAATTTAGGAATAGTCTGATGTAAAAGTCGCAAATGCATTGCCATAGCCCCAAACGCAATTACATAATCTTTGACAATACAATAAAATCTAAAATAAAACCAATAAAGTTGTTCCCTAATACTTTAAGTGTCGCTGGAGTCTTCATGTCATCAGATCTTTGTCTTCTTCATGCACCTTGGAATTAGGTGAAGTTGTGCCAGAAAAATTTGTTGTATATCTACATAACAGTTTCCCAAATGTTCCTCACAGTAAGAACGACAGTTTCATTAACAAAAGTACTGTTTTAGTACATGGTATTAGCAGAAAGTTGGTGCCTGTGTATCGGTACTGGAAAAAGTACCCTAATTACAACAAAGTGAGCCTACGTCAGATGTCAGGTGTTTATATGGAGCATTTTTATTCTGTTTGGGCTTTTAATCCCATTAAAGTCTGAAAATTAGAGTCCAGGTAAACATACATATGAAGAGGAAAAATTACAGGTAGAAATGCTCTTACCCATTATTTAGATGAGATATCTGTGCATTCAAAGAACTACTTATTGTCTTTTTTTCCCCCTTAATTAAGAAAAAACGTTGAGAGGGTTTTCAGATGCAGACAGTTTTTGAGAGTTTTTTCACAGCGAAACATGAAAGTGTCACAAAAAGAGACTTATTTGTTGATGTACAAAGAGACAAATTATAGGGATTTTTTGTGGTAGGTCGCACAACTTTATAAGCAATGTATTTCAATAGATGGTATATTTCATGTTTGCATTGTGTTTGTATTGTATTATTTCTAAACTTGTACAGTAGCTTTTAGTACCTAAACCAAGGGCTGTGCGATATGACCAAATTCTCATATCCTGATATAAGACATCTATCGTCCCGATGACGATATAAATCACAAAAATTTAACTTTTTTTTTTGTAAATTCTGTGAATCTCGGGCAGCTCGACTTACGTGGAGTGTTTCCAGCTGGGCGTCATGTACCTGGAGTCGAGTGTTTTAACCGATGCATGAAACTATACATTTTTAGACATAAGTTGTAACGGCCGCCGTTTTCTTTGTGAGTATTTATTACACAGTGTGCTGCGGGGAAAAGCCTGTTCTAACGTTTGAGTCTAAGGTTTATTTTTAGCACCTGGCGGCTCTTTTTTGCTTCTCATCCGAAAATACTCTGCATACTCTTTCACGTGATTCAGTTTATTTTGAAAAGTCTCAACAGGATCTTGAGCTTTATTGTGAAGGGTTTATGTGGAAAATAAACAAGCGGACACGTGATGCAATGGTTTTACTGTCGTTGTTGCTAACGTCAACGCATAAATACAGGCGCTTGTCCGTCCCTAGTGTGGTTATATTAAATAAAAGAGAAAGAGAGAACTTTAAGAAATTAATATAGCCACTACATTGACCATCAAAACGATAAAAAAAAAAAAAATTGCTGTAAACAGTTTATTTTGCGACACCACAAAATAAACGATAGCGTAAAATTAAACGATAGACGTTTTTATATCGTCATCCGGTATATATCGTTATATCGAACAGCCCTACCTAAACCTATACCTGAGTATTGTGAAAATCTTCAGCCACCCCTTATTTCTTTATATTTTGCTTCAGATGAGCCAGACTTTGCTATTTTTTAAAGCTTGAACAATAGTTCTCCAGGCTTTCTGGAGGTCTCCCAAAGTTTTTCTTTGGGCATTTAATGGTTTTTTTTCCCCACTGGGGTTCAGTCCAGTCATAGTTTTTCCTTATTTATTTAGTCGAATCTATGAAAAATGCCAACAATAACACAAACTGACAGGTTCAAAAAGTAACAAACTGATTCCCAAAGAGCTATTAGCTGGTTTGTCTCAGCATGGTGTGCAACATGTCCTTAAAAAAATCTGAGGAAACTGAACAAGTAGAGGACACAAGAAGACTTGGAAGTAGGGCTGGGCCATATTATACCGTTCACGGTAATACCGGTATAATGTTAGGCAACGATAGGAAAATGAAATATCGCGATAGAATGGGAGTAAAACGCGCATGCGCAGTGCCTTTGTTTTCATACGCACATGGCCGATTGTTGAGTGAAACAGATGAACCAGAATTGGTTTGTAAAAATGGTGCAACTTCCGTGATGTGGAACTGGTTTGGTGTTTGTCCGTCAGATACACAATAAAGCACATTTTTTTGCAGAACATGCAAGCGGCCGTTGTTATTGTCATATTTGTCGGACTAAAATGCTCTTAAATCTGGGAGTAATCTGGGTCCTAAACTCCGTATGCTTCAGGTCAAACAACACTGCAGCATCACTTAGAGTTAAAAACTGTCTCAATTCTTTCATCTTTAATAAAACGATCAGCATTGCTGCTTTACCAGGTGTAACTATAAAGTTTAACTTCCAGGCATCCATGAAAACAAAAGTTATTACATTTAACGGAGTTAGAAGTTAGCAGGAAGCTAGCGGAAGTTAGCTCGCTAGTTTCGCTAGTTACCTAAGCATGATATAGCATGTTCTGACTGAGAGATTTCTGAAAAAAAATCAAACGTACAGCTCTGCTATCACTTCCAACATAAATGAAGACAGGAAACTAAACAGCAGTGACGTTTGTAGGGTTACTGAAGTTGGGCTAGCTGGTATATAATGATGTGCTACGTGATCGCTAGCGACACAGCTATGTTAGCATAACATAAACAGTGAAGCTGGAGGATGAACACTAACACTTTTCCACTTATAAAAGTTAACGTGAAGGTTCTTCATGGTTAGAGACAAATGCAATCGCATGGCAGGATGCTGTAAACGGACCAAACTTCAGTCAGGAGAACAACTGAGATAATCCATCCACAATACGAGGTTAGTCATTAATATACTGCAGCAACATGGAAATAGAGCAGCTGCCAGAGAATTCAACATTAATGAATCAATGGTACAGAAGTGGAGGAAGCAAGAAGAATGAGTTTAATAAAGTTTGATTTATCTGACTGCTTTGTTTCGCTTAATGTGCCTTATAATCCCGTGACCTTATGGTCCGAAAAATGCATACTGCACACTGCAGTTTAATGTTGCAAAGCACCTCTTTTTAACTTCAGTGGATATTATACATGGTTATGCTCAGGATATGTCAGCCCATTTCTACTGGAAATGCCTTTTGGTTAAACTTTCAGCAAGGAATTTGCATTTGCACTGTTACATTTTTATAAAGCTTTAATGTACATAAAAACCAGCTTCTTGTTTAAGTGAAAATAAATGGAAGGTTGTCTTTTTGCGCTAGTAATGTTGTGGAGTTGTATTTTGTCTCGCATCAATTATATCGTTGGTTATATCGTTATCGCAAATTTTCAAATATATATCGTGATAAATATTTTTGGCCATATCGCCCTGCTCTACTTGGAAGGCCTACAGCAGATGAACAGTATATTAAAGTCATTTTCTTATGCAAAATCACAAAAGGGCTGCCTGGAAAATCAGTTGTAACGGGTCTTACGGAGTGATGAATCCAAATTTGACATTTTTGTTTCAAATTGTTGCCAGTATGTAAAGAGAGGTACAACTGTGAGTGGTTCTATCATGGTTTGGGACTAGATTTCAGCCACTGATGTGGGAAATCTTGTCGAAACTGTTGGTAAAACAAGTATGAATGCAGAGAAGTCTGATTTTGATGCACCAATGATCCCAAAAACACTACCAGTGCACTAAAAGAAAACAAAATGCTACACTGTCAGTCATGGATTGGCCTCCCCAGAGCCCAGACCTCATAATAACTAAGAACAGAACCAAAGGCATCCAACATCCAAAGAAAAGCTTTGAATGTCCTTCAAGAATCCTGGAGAACTATTCCAGAAGACTACTTAAAGAAATGACAAGAACGCTACCTAAGAGAGTTCAGACTGTGTTGAAGAGTAAAGGTGGTCACACCAGATATTGACATTCAAGCCCAGCAGAACTGTACAGAACTGTACAGGTCCATTTTTATATACTGCATCTTCATTTATGTTTGCACACATTTCCCATTTCCTAGAAAAGTATACAGAAATGAGGGGCCGCTAAAGACTTTTCTATTGCCTTTCACCTTTTTAAAGTGGAAAACATTAATCTGCCGTACACTGACACAAATCAGTACATGAGTACAGTACATGAAACACTAATCAATAGATTAAAGGTTGCAACTAATTCATAAACTGCTGCGAGACTGCGCTGAAGATGTTCAATATGAAGGGTTTTTTGTGAATTTCCATCTATATTTACAGCTGTCCAGTTTCATGAAAGTGAAGAGCTACCAGCACAAAGCACCTTCTATTTGCTAAGCATAAACCTGCAACACCACAAAGGTTAGACACGCTGTCCTGACCCATAAGATATCCACCGCTGGCTAGATTAAACCCATTAATTCTCAGCACAGCACTTAAATCTTGCTGTAGCTCCTGCCTGCTGGATTTGGCTAAGGAAAGCTTCGGGGATAAATGAGCCATATTGTCCTGCAGCAGCCTTCAAAGTTGACAGCCACATAGCCTGAATGACAAGACTTTTTTTACCCACCCGAAGCCGGAGGAAGATGACAACCGCTTGTGTACACAACCAAAACAACCTAAACGTTAGATAATAGCCAATTAGCCTGGTGGACATTAGCTGGGGCTGCTCATCAACTGAGCCAAATGTTGGTTTAATAACCATTAGCTCGGGCTCCATCGTGTGAGGGGCCTCCGCATTAAGAGGGGACCGTGTCAACAAGCGGGATCAGTCCTGTCTGACTGCCTTTTTGATGCACTGTATATGAACTAGCTGAACTAGCTGGGGGGTTAGCCTGCCAAGCGTCAGCTGTCTAGCTGCCGTTAGCTTAGCTAGCTTGTTGTAACGAAAATGAATTAGGACGAGCTCGGCTACGCTAATAACGTTTCAGCATTTAATTGGAACCGCGGAGCTGGGTTCGTGCATGCCGGGGACCAGCAGGCCCGGGGTTCCGACTTCAAATTGTCGAAGTAAAAAAAAAGAGAGAGAGAAGAAGCAGCTAGGCCCGGTCGTTGAGGTTTCGAGCCAAAGGGGGAGGGGGGCAGGCAAGGCCAGGGGTAAGGCCGAGTTAGCACGGGTTAGCTTAGCATGCTAGCTAACAGCCGTGCAAGCCCGTTGCGTTTGCAGAGGGGAGAGCGAAGAAGAAGAAGGGAGAGAGAGGGAGAGAGAGAGACGCTTTTCAGGCACTAACGTTTCTGTCTGCGTCAAATCAAACCGTAAACTGTCCGTTCTTACCCGGGCATCCCGGCGAATGCGTACCGGAGCCGAAACAGCGAAACGGGCGAGCAACAGTGCGTCTGCAAGCTTAGGAAAAATAAGAATAAGCAGCCTACCCATTAGTTCTCTGCCTCTGCTGGTTCTCCTACACTGGGATATTGGAAATGATGGAGAGCTGCACTGCGCATGCGCCAAGCTCAACCAGCCAGCAGATGGGAGAGGTGATGCACGTTTCCTCACATACACGAACTCTGCATGGCCAAAAGGGGAAAAAAGAAAGGGGAAAAATTTAGGGGTAACCTGGATGTGAGGGTTGGGATGGGGCCTCATACTGAGTCACAGCCTGAACCGGCGGGTCCCATTTTGAGGCCTGAGGGGCCTCCAGGGACCCCTGAGGCAGAATTGGCTGCAAAACTATTTGATCCCTTTTTCCACATATTTGACTTTAATCCTGGGAGATATAGAACCGGTTTTATTTTTTATTATTTTATTTTTTATAATTTTTCTTCCTAAAGACTATGGAAACGTTTCACAGTACATTACGAATGTACTGTAGGTCATTGAGGTCATCCTATATACACTCATACACTCATGTATATACTCATCCACCAAAAATAAATACAAAACAAAAAATATACTGATCATTTGCTGCCAATATATTATCATTTTTTATATAATGTAAGTTTCTGTAAAAAAGGTAAAATTCAATAAATTCATTGTGTGGTTAAAAATACAGAAAGACACATAAAAAAAATATACTAAAAGTCACTTCATTATTGTGTCATTTTCCCAATTTTTTTAAGCTTTCTTCTGCCAGTAAAAGAGTGAATATTTTTTGCCATCCAAAAGCCTCGAAATTTCAAGGTGATAACTCAAAATTTTGATTTATGTTATTCAAAAATTTCAGCTAATAACTTAAAATTCCAAGATAACATATCTTAAAAACCTTTGGTTACTTCTGAGTAAGTTGAAATTTTGAAATAATCCGTCAGTAATGTGACATTTTAAAATACCTAATGTGAAATTTGGGGTTCATAATGCAAGTATTCACATTATATATGTCAAAAATTTGGTCTGAATAAATCAAAATCTCAAGATTTTTATTTTAACATTAAGACATAATAAATCAAAATTACAAACTGAAAACTAATCTAACAACTTTACTCAAATCAACGTAAAATTTAGATTTATGTATCTCAAAATTTCACGTCTCGAGTTATGCATCTCAAAATTTCAAGCTTGAAATAACTTGAAATTTCAAGATACCTCTGTGTTTTGAGATACTCACTAACAACTTATGAAAACTTTGTGAAATTCTGAGTTAGGTATCTCGAAATTTGGAGTTACTCAGAAGTAACTCAAAGTTTCAAGATGGTCAGTAATTTAAGAGTTTCAAACTTAAACCAAAGCCTTACAAGGGCAGGAAACAACCTTCCATACTAAACAACTCCCTGCTTTCACTTTCATTCTGTTGGATTTGAGATGCATTGTGGGTTTTTTTTTTTCATTTTCCAACTGTATTTTGAATAGATTGTTGCTTTTATTTGGAGACTGACAAAAAGACTGTTAATTTCTCTTATTATTATTTATTATTAACAATTTTGCTTCCCTTTTTTAAATCCTTTGGAGTTTGTTTTTGTCTTCCCACATGATTTTCATGGTTTTTGGTCACTATGTTTTGTGCTTCTTTCATTTTTTCCTCACTGCCTCAGTATCTTTCCATACTAATATACTTTTTTACACTATAGATCACTGGAATTAGATAAAGCCTTTAACCTAAAGACCTCATGGAAATCACACACACAAGTATTTCTGCTTGCTGTTCAATAAAAAAAAGTACATAAATTTGTTTTATATCATTTCTTGTTATTACAGTTTGGACCACAGACACTGTTCATTTCAATGTTTAATAAAAATGTATTTAAATAAATATGAAGTGGAAAAAGCTTTTAATCACAAGGTTTTGTTTTCCCAAAAATGGAACATTGTACATGTATTCGATTATTATGTATTTGACAGTTGTAACTTGTTACTTTAATGTGCATAGCAAAGTCATAAAATCAAATCAAATTGATGATTATTGAATATTAATTAATAAAACTAGTAATATATGTTGACTACAGTGACACTACATATCATAGTTTCAAAGTTATAAGGCTTTTAGTCCATTTTCCACCAATACATCATTGAGTTGACCTTGAAGACCTTGGTGGATGTAAGCCAAATTTGAATGGATTGTTAACATGACCCCACTCTACACTCATACAAAGTTTTATCAGAATTCATTCACAACTTTTGCAGTTATTGTGTTTACAGACAGGATGGTGGTATGCACACACACAAATCCTACTAAAAACATAACCTTCTTGGTAACAAAATACATCTGATTTTATTTTTTTTTTACAAATAAATAATGTTGAATTTACTTGCAGAAAAATGACTTAGAGGCAACTTGTTAGTAATTACGGAAGCGTAGAGCTGCCACCTAGGCAAAAGAAAAATACAAGTGTATCACGTTATAACGTGAAAAGTTTATTGTTCTAACAAGATACTTTTCCTGTTTGTACAATATACCATCATGTTTGTACAATATATGATCACGTTCGTACAATATAATATTTATATTGTACAAACGTGATAATTATGTATATTGTAATAACGTGATATTATGTTGTTCAAACATGAAAAGTATATTGTACAAACAGGAAAAGTATCTTGTTAGAACAATAAACTTTTCACGTTATAACGTGATACACTTGTATTTTTCTTTTGCCTGGGTGGCAGCTCTACGCTTCCGTAAGTAATAACACTGTTTTGACTGTGGCATGATTATATTAAGTACTAAAACGAACCTTAACAATTAGTTATATAAATTTCAGATACAGCTTTCACTCTTTCTGTCAGTTTGAACGCATTCACAACACAAACACCCCAACGAGGTTTTCATGGAGATGTTTACTGGGTATCAAGATGTCACGTCAGCTGACTTTGCAAAGCAAAACTGAAACTACTAAAAATTCAACTAAAACTAGACAATTTTAAACAATAATCAATATGTCAACCAAGACAAGACACTTGTTATAACCAAGGAAGGCTGCCATGGCAGTGCAGTCATCAGCACTGTCACCTCACAAGAGGCTCCTAGGTTGGATTCATCCAGTGGACTGGATGCAAACTCCTTTCTTCAAAGTCCAAAAACATGTATGGGGTTAGGTTAGTTGTTTAAGTCTAATTAATTGACTTTAAGCGAGGATTGACAGGCTGCACTTTGTCTTTGACGGAAGATGGGTAGGCTGTGGTCATTTCTGATGAGCTGTAACCTCAGTTTCCTGTTCTTAGCAGTGTCACCTGCTATGATCTTCTGCTGCCGTAGACCATCTGCATCAACATTCAGTATGTTGCCTGTTCAGAGATGCTCTTCTGTATACTTTGATTACATCCGTCCACTTTCTTCCACTAATACAATTCAGGATCAAGCCAGAATTTGGTGTAAACAACATGAAGCATGGCTCCATCCTGCCTTGTATCAACAGTTCAGGCTGGTGTTGGATGTGTAACGGTGTGGGGAATATTTTCTTGGCACTCTTTTGGTCCTTAGTACCACCTGAGCATCACTGAAACTCTACAGCCTACCTGAGCATTGTTGCTGAGCATGTCTATCCCTTTATGACCACAGTGTACCATCTTCTGATGGCTGCTTTCAGCATAATAACACACCATGTCACAAAGCTCAGATCATCACAAACTGGTTTCTTGAACATGACAATGAGTTCACTGAGTTCACTGTACTCAGATGGCCTCCACAGTCACCGGATCTCAGCCCATTTGGGATGTGGTGGAACAGCAGATTCACGTCATGGATGTGCAGCCAACAAATCTGCAGCAACTCTGTGATGCTGTCATGTCAACACGGACCAGAATGTAAGAGGAATGATTCCATCACCTTTTTGAATCTGTGCAAAGAAGAATAAAGACAAGGCAAAAGGATTTTTGTGATTCCTTTCCTCTTTGGAGCTAAAAGAGGCCACCCAAACACCTGAGATATCAGTGGAAAGCCCAGGATGTCCTTTATTTAGTACATCAGGACTCTCAAATCACTCAAAAGATATAAACCAAAAACAAATGTCCATTACAGAGGACATAAATGAATAGGCTGGTTCTCAGGAGGACATGACTGGCTCACATCACAAACAATAGGAATGAACACAGTGATCTTTAAGTTCTCCTGATTTAATCTGCAAAATAGTTTGAGTTCATGCCAAATAATCACTTTGATTAATTCTAAAAGTTAGAAAAAGTGACAGGAAATTAATTTAGTACAACTGTTGTTTTCCTTTTTGGGGGCTAGGGGGAAGGGGTCATTGTTGCAGAAGGTAAGCTAACATAAAGACCTCTTACAGAAGTTTTAACTTTTGTAACGTTATCATTACCATGTCTTACTTTGTCGAAAAATAAAAGGTGGTCTTTACATATTAAGCATAATGTACTAAAATGATCAGAAGCCAGTGGCTACATATTGAAACTCAGAATATGTGGACTCACAGGGTTAGAAAAAAAGTCACCACCTAATTAAAAACAATCCCATTACCAGTTATTTTGCTAATACCTTACAGGTATTTTGTTAAATACTGTCTATGAAGTGTAATTTGATAAGTGTTTAACACCATAAGCTACAAACTGCAATGATAATGATTAATTACAAGAACATCTTTTAGCAGAAACTAAACTATTCATATTTATGAACAAGATGACACTCATTAAGGTTAACTTTGACTGGCTGCGTGCAAAGAAAATCAAAAAATACAACACAAAGTGGCAGTGGAGCAAAAACAGACACTCAGCAAAATAATTTCCTGAGATAAATAAAGGTCATAAAAGCTGAAGAAAACATGAGCTCAGCCGTCTGAAGCAAGGACGAGATGCAGCTCAGGGTGCAAACCCCTGAATTTTGTGTGAAGGTCAAACCCGAGGAGACGTTAAATGAATTCAGTGTAGGGCTGCTGAAGGAAGGAGCGCTTCATGTATTTTTAAGGGCAAACACAGAGGGCTGAATGTGCGAGCGGAGGGTCGTATTTTAGAATAATGTGACAGGCTAAATGTGAGCGGAGAGAGGGAGACGATTTGCGAGATATCTGGCGGTTTGCTGTCTTTTTTTTTCCTTTTCATCAGTCAACCAAAAAGCCGCAGGAAGCGTTTAAGTGTCTCCAGAGCTTCAGTGAGTAAAAGATGCTGTTATGAAGGCGGCCTTTTAGACATATACATGAGCCATCCCTCCTAATTTTATCAAACCAGAGCAGAAGTGGCTGTTATAGTTTCACAAATAAATATATATAATAACACATAATTGTAGTCTTTCTCAGTGCCGACAGACTATTTCTTATATATCTTACTATAACACATAAAATCTGTCTGTGTGTTCATTTATTTGTCCACCAACTCCTCCTACATGATCACAAGCAGCACAACCAAACTTGGCACACAAGTATGTCTTAGGCTCCTGAAGGTTCTTATCTATGTCAAATGTTATGACGCCATCATGTTGCCTAGCAACCACCTATAACAACTGGCCAAAATGACTTGTTTTTAGCATTTATGCTGATGAAAATCTCTTAAGAGCATCCTGCTATTTTAATTTCACAAAAATAACATAAAAAGTAATCTAGAAAACTTAAATTGTGAATGATATATATAGTATAATATCATATTGTTTTCATTTCATAGCCAGTAAATGCTGTAGAACGGAAATGCGCAGGATCAAATTCAACAATAAAATGTATATAAAATTCAACAAATAAAATCATATTCATGTAAAATTCGTGAAAAGCATAAAAAGACACATTTTTTTAAACTCTTGCCCTCAAGACAAGGATGCGTCATTTGTTATAATACCAAATTAAAAATATTGTATTTTAAATTGAAATGAAAAATAAAACAATATTTTGTCATTTTAATTTATATATTTTTAAACAAGTTCAAAAATCTGTACACACCTGAATGGGTTATTCAAATATTCACATTCAAATATAACCTCTGTGCAATGTCCTCTTTACTGCTGATACAGTTATTAAACCACAACGTGACTAAAATTGTTGTGGATTTATGTAAATAATATTGATCTATTTGAATAGCTTTGTGCTTACATAGTTTCATCTGTACTTGAGACCATTTCTGATGAGGCTTCAGTGAACAGTAGATGGTTCTGTGTCAGCTCTTTACTGGATTCTTTCATGTTTTTAAGGACATGATTTTCAGATACTGTTCATCTGATGTAGATTGTTTTTGAAGGCTGACAGCTCTTTAGCCCTCCACTTGTCCAGCTTCCTCAGATTTTCTTAGGGCACACCATGTTGTGCTATGCCAAGGTTTCAACTAATAGCTTTTAGGAATCATCTTTGTTAGTACAAAAATACTGTTTAATGTCTGTCAAACTGTGTTATCTTTGACATTTTTCATCGATCCAACTAAAGGCATTAGAACAAATTATGTGTTTTTGTGGTTGCACAACAGTGGTTCAGTCTTTTTTATGCTTGAATGATTCATAGTGGTTTAACAAGCAAAAGATTGGTCAGGGACAAGGACGAAGCCGAAAATAAGTGAAAAGGCAGCCAATGTCCAAAGAAAAACGTTCAAAGACCTTCAGGAAGCCTCAAGAACTATTGCTCAAAACCACTTTAAAAACAATACAACGAAGCCTGTCTGTTTGGTAACAAAATATAAAGAAAGAATTGTTGACTTTTGCACATTACTATATGTCATGTTTTTTTCTTTTAAATCGTTTTTTATTTGGTGGTTTTGTGCGTGTGTGTGAATAATATAATTCTACAACCACAGCGTTTCTCTTCTGCGTTGCTCTGAGTCGCAGCCAATCAGAAAGCAGATATAGTCAAAGCCGGAAGTCGTCATCGCTGGCCGAGGAGTATTCCCGCGAAGATTGAGGCGTCTCTTCGTTACTCCCGGTATGTTTGTTCTGATGTGTGTGTGAAAAGAAGCTCGACTAGCTGACACCTATCTTACACAACGGTAGAAGTAATCAAAGTTAGAAATGGAAAACATTCGTGTTTCTTCAGCGCACTTTTAGCGAGCAGATCTTCGAGTAAAGCCCTGGGTTGCGTCGCAAGCGTGTAGCACCGAAGTTCTGTTGTAAAAATGACAATTTTGAGTTCTCCTGACTTGTCGGTCGATATGATCTCAGCCTTGAATGCAGCCCGAGACGGATTCTCAAACTTATGAGTCGCTTTCTAATTCGGCATACATAAAATCTATTTAGACATTCATTTTTGACCAAATTGTAAGATAAGCAGTCAAAGGCAGCTATGAGATTAGACTGGTATCGTTGCATCAGCTGCATGCCGAATTGAAAAGTGTTTTATCCTCACCTGTTATCGACCCTAACATTGGTTACAGCACAACTGTAAACATGTCCTGAAGTGAGGCTATTTCGTTTCGGTGATTATTAGTCTTACGTTTGGCGTAAACTTAAAGGGGAAAAAAAAAGTTATTTATTGGAATTAAAACCGTTGTTTCCACCATGTTAGTGCATTTAATTGACACCTAACTGCAATGTAAAGTGTCAGTATTATCCCGCTGAAAATGAATTTAGTGGCATGTTGAAGTTGACCTGTTTTCCCACTTGTTCACGTTTTGCAGTCATCATGAGTAAGAGGAAGGCCAGAGATGCTCATCTGCCTATAGGGGAATGCATCACACAGGTGTGTGTATGAACAGCCAGTGAGTTTTTCAGTGTGATACTCTGAAATATACCTAATAAAATGTAGTTTATTTATAATACATGTTTCTGTGCAGGTTCAGCAGATTTTAAGGGAGCGGTTTTGTGAGAGGCTGCTCCCTGACAGACCAGAGGGAGTAGAAGCTCAGTACAAGTAAGTTCATAACAACAGGGCCTGTGGATAGAGGTGATTTTATAATAACGTCAACACATTTACCAAAAAGACTCATATCATAGTATCATGAAAAAGAGTTTACAAGAAAATCACAGAGAAAATCAGAATGTTAAATCCAAACAAAGTTGGATATTAAAATAAGAAACAAGACAATCGGTGCGAGAAAAGAAACTGGAGAAATGACTGGCACAGGTTCCTGCCTCATAGCTTCAACTGGATCGGCCTGTTTTAATCCTCGGGGCGTTTCTGGCTCTGTCAAAGCTGCGTGTGTGTGTGCATGCCTGCGTGTGCGTGTGTGTGCGCCTGCATGTGTGCGTGTTGTGACTTAAATATGGTTGTCCTTTAAAAACACATTCTTGTTTAAAGTGGAGGTCTGGAAAGAGGCTTACAAATGTAAAAACACACTGACTGGCAAAACACTGCCCACTGTGGTGAAACATAGTGACAGTATGTAGGGTGTAATTACGAAAGGTACCTTTACTAGTGATCAGTAAAAGGTTAAAAGTTCGAGGCCATTACAGCCTTACTGTTCATACTGGAGAGGAGGAATCGGTTGTAATCTGGCCTTGTGAAAATAAAACCATGAATAATTTGTCCTAAGTGTTTGGGAAAAGCAAATAACCTGTAAAGGGTGTTTGTTTTTGTTTTGGCTTCGGTTCCTACAGGTGTTGGATGGTTTAGAAGGCCTGTAGTAGAACTGTCATCCATAATTAAGAGCAGACCTGGAGCTCGGTGTGAGTTTCAGTGGCCCAGTTCAGTCGCACCTGGGTGACAGCTCTGTCCCAGTTTCCAGGCCAACTCGGCCACAACACGAGCTTCCCCAGTGAGAGATTTCCACTCATTACAAGCATGAGATGGGGGTGTATATTTTACTAAGCATTGTGGGTATTGAAGTTAAAGCCATTGTGTTTGCAGACACCTCCTGGAGCTGCTGAGGCGGACGGCGATCCACGGGGAGAGTAACTCTGTGCTAATCGTGGGTCCCAGAGGAGCAGGCAAAACAATGGTGAGCCGTGGGAAAAAATGAATTTTTTTTTTTTTTTTTAAAGTGTGGACTTGTTGTGAATCCTGTGAGGTTTGTGTTTTTTGTGCCTGAAGCTGCTGCAGTGCGTGCTGAGAGACCTGCAGAAGGAGGAGAAGGTGCAGAAGAACCTTCTTCAGGTTCACCTCAGTGGTACCAAACCTCATTTAAGTTCTTCACAATTTAAGAACCCACACGTTTGCTGGAAATGTGAATTGGATGGATGGGTTTGTGTGTTTGCCGCAGGTCTCCTGCAGACTGATGACAGAACAGCGCTGAAAGAAATAACCAGACAGCTCCACCTGGAAAACGTTGTTGGAGACAAAGTGTTTGTGAGTATTTAGAGAGACCGTTATTAACATTTTCAGCTCTGAAAACTGCAAAGATCTTTCTACCTCGTTTTTTTCTTAGGGAAGCTTTGCTGAAAATCTGGCTTTCCTCCTGGAGGCATTAAAAAAAGGTGAGAAAGTTCAAATATTTAAAGCTGATTTCAGACTAGAGGGGCAGGTTTGATGTTTTTTTGTTGTTGGTTTTTTCCTAAAAGGCAATCGCAGCAGTAGCTGCCCAGTGTTGTTTGTCCTGGATGAGTTTGACTTATTCGCCCACCACAAGAACCAGACTCTGCTCTACAACCTGTTTGACGTCTCCCAGTCCGCCCAGGCTCCCATCGCTGTGGTCGGCGTCACCTGCAGACTGGTGGGCCTCAGAACACCTCTCAGAAACCCTACTTAGATAATGGTAGGTGTTTTTAGTAAGTGTCGTGATACTTTTTCCATTCAGGATGTTCTGGAGCTGCTGGAGAAGCGGGTAAAGTCGCGGTTTTCCCACCGTCAGATCCACCTGCTGAGCAGCCTCAACTTCACCCAGTACCTGGAACGGGTTTGGACGCAACTCAGCCTGCCGGACAGC
This sequence comes from Diplotaxodon limnothrissa, assembly GCF_057381915.1. Classification (NCBI taxonomy): domain Eukaryota; kingdom Metazoa; phylum Chordata; class Actinopteri; order Cichliformes; family Cichlidae; genus Diplotaxodon; species Diplotaxodon limnothrissa. Next base: position 28,327,142 of record NC_140617.1, on the reverse strand, counting down.
TTTCCTGACAAGAAGTTCGCTCAGGAGTGGAACGCTGGTGTAAAGGTGACGTTAGCAGGCAGACACAAAGTTAGTTTTTTTTTTTAGTCACGTCTTTAAGTCGTCTTCAGGAAGGCTTCTTGAAGGACATTCAAAGCTCTTCTTTGGATGTTTCTGCCTTTTGTTCTGTTCTGTCAACATGATCCTTACCTTCTATCCAGGTACGTCTTTACTGCATTGGCAGTGAGTTTGGGATCATTGTCGTGATTAAAAATTGAAGCTGTTGCCAAATGCAAATACAGCACCAAACCATGATGGAGCCTCCACCGTGTTTTACACACGGCTGTAGACACTGTTGTACGTCTCCCCGTACATACTGACAATGATTTGAAGCAAAAGACTCCAAATGTGGATTCATCACTATCAAGACCCATGTCACTGATTTTCAGTCCAGTTCTTGTGTAATTTTCACACCTCAGCCTTTTCTTACTGTTTCCCTTCATTAGGAATGGCTTCGTCACAGCCACTGAGACCGTTTGTGATTAAACTTCAGTGAACAGTAGATGGATCAGCTAAAGGTCCAGATGAATCTCTAAAGTCCTGTGGATATGGCCTTCATATACTGTTCATCTGCTGTAGATAGTTGTTTTTTTTTTTTTTTTTAAGGACTTGCCCTTCTTCTCTTTCCACTTTTGTTATTCACTGGTCCAGTCTCCTGAAATGTTTTAAGAAAACTCTGAATACCATACTGAGATATGCCATGGTTTCAGCTAATGGCTCTTAGTGAAAAAGAAGGCATTGTCCAAAGGAAAACTTGGAAAGACCTTCAGAAAGCCTGAAGAATTGTTGCTCAAGACCACTTTAAAAAATGACAGTCTGATGGCTTGGTGGCAAAATATAATGAAACGATTGTTGGCTTTTGCATGGTACTGCTGTTTTTTGTGCTCTACCTTCTTCGTGCCCTAAAAGCCTTAAATAGCTCACTAAAGTTCAGAAAATGTCTAATTTTGAGTTGTTTGAGTGACCGTAGTAACATCACTGCCCAGCTAACATGGTTCAGACAGCGATGTCATCTCTGGCCTCCTTTTGAACGGCAGACGATGTACACACCTTTTCCACATAGAACAGAAGTGCAGACATACAAAGCAAAAAGTACTGATCTTTGTTTTCTTGGTTCTTCAGACTCTGTGTGAGGACAAATCTGTGGAGGAAGTTCTGCAGAGACACTTCAACTCCAGCAAAGACTTTCGCTCTCTGCACATGCTGCTGGTGAGAAGATCATTTCTCATGTTCGGTTTGGGGAAGTTTTGGGTGTTTCCTTTTCTTTCATTGTTTCTTTTCGTACTAAATATCTTTACAGATGTTGTGCCTGAGTCGCGTCTCTGTCGCCAAACCTACCATCAAACCAGCCGACCTGCTCGAGGCCAGCCGGATGTGTTTTGCTGACGCCACGGCTAACATGCTCCATGGTGAGTACAAATCCTAACAAGGGACGTTTTTTTTTTTTTTACCCGTGGTCCGAAGAGTCTAAGTGAGCCGTTTCTCTTTAGGTTTGTCCATCTTGGAGCTGTGCCTGGTCATCGCCATTAAGCACCTCAATGATGTGTATGAAGGAGAGCCATTTAACCTTCAGATGGTCCATAATGGTACGATCGCACGATTAAATTACACAAATAGAAGAAGCTGTCCCGTCTGTTTCTTCACTCGTGCCTGATTGTTTCCAGAGTTTAAGAAGTTCCTGCATAGGAAGTCCAACTCCATGTACAACTTTGAGCAGCCTGTTGTCATGAAGGTTGGTAGAAACGCTTCGAAACTCTTCCCCCAGTCTTTCCTACCAAACCCCCACACCAGGCAGAAAGTGGACATTTCCTGAACACCGATACAATCTGTTTGCTGACTGACCCTTAATCTCTTCGCCTTTAGGCGTTCGAGCACCTGCAGCAGCTGGAGCTGATCCGGCCTGTCGATGGTTCCTCGGCCAAAGTCCAGAGGGAGTACCAGCTCATGAGGCTCACGCTGGACCACAGCCAGATCATGGATGCCCTGCAGAAGTACCCACAGTGCCCCACTGACGTCAAGCAGTGGGCCATGTCGGCATTTGGGTAGAGCTTCAGAACATTTAGAATTCAGAGTCTGTGAAGCTTGTTTTGACTTGGACTGAAGGGCATAAGGTTTGTGCTGCCGCCCACTCTAAACGATCAGAAAATAAAAGGAAATGAATAGTTTGGCATTGGTGCGATTGTTTCACCCTCTAAGCAGTTAGAGGTTTATGCTGAAGATAGACCCCCCCCCCCCCCCAAATCTTAATACAAAAACTCAGCTTCATGTGCTTGTGTCATTTGATCAGTAGTTGGACTTAGCAAGTGTCATCAAGCGTCCAGCTTTCATCATTTTCAGGTCGTGAGCATCAGGCTGCTGAATACTGCTATCTAGTGGTGATTTTGTGCAGTTGACAATAACCTGGATGAAAGTTGCAGTTTTGATTTCTTGGACAAAAATATGTGTAATTGTGCCAAAAGTCTGTTTTTTGTTGTTGTTGTTTCTTTTTAAACACGCTGTAGCATCAGTGAGGCATGTGTCCCTCCACAGTTCACAAGAATCGCTGCTCCCACGATGGTTTTACAGTTTATGCACAATGATCAGCTGATTGGTCTGCATGGCCGTGAGCTGAATGAAGATTCACCTTAGTGGCAATAAAAAGAACTCATTTAATTAGGTGTCCTCTTGGCAGATATTTTGTGTTTCTAGGCTTCAAAAGCCTCATTGCTGCTCTTTTAGAATCAAGTTTCAAAGGTACATTGTTGCATAAATCCAGCTTTATAAACATGAAGTTGTTTTTTTTTTTTTACTCATTTTAACTGTTTAAATGGTATGCTATGTATTTGTGGCTACAGTTTTAAAGATTTTATTCAGTGTGCAATGCCATGCTGTACTGTAAATATAAGCCTATAATCCAAATATAAGCCTCATGTTTCCAACAGGGAACCCAGCCCCCCACCCTCAATTTAATTGCCTTTTCTTAAACATGGAGCACTGAGCATTTAAGCAAGGCTTGTAACTGAGTGAAGGGACCTGTGAGTATCAGCCTTAAGAAGAGCCAATCTAATTCTCTGAATGAGAGGAAAGGAGGTGACTGTGCTCCATAGTTCAGAGCCATGACACAGGCACAGCCCATACCTTTATGAACACAGTGTACCCGTCTTCTGATGGCTGATTCCAGCAGGATAGCACACCATGTCACAAAAGCTCAGATCATCTCAAACTGGTTTTATGAACATAATGACTTCACTGTGCTCAAATGGCCTCCACAGTCACCATATCTCAGTCCAATAGAGCAGATTTGAGATGTGGTGGAACAGGAGATTCTCATCTGCAGTAACTGTGATGCTAACAAAGAATTAAGACAAAAGTACTTAATCTAGTACTAACAAGGTGTACTTACACCTAATTGCATTGGTTAGGGTTTACCTCTTAAAATCTGATGTATCAAAATTTATTTTATGACTTTCCTTTATTAAAAAGTCCCTAAATATGAAAACCAAACTGTTTCCAGGAAAACGCCAAGCCTCTAAAAAGAGTTAACTCCAGACTGCAGTGATTCAGAGAGGGGGAAAAAAGGAAAGAAAACACATTCACAATCTAAAAACACATTTATTTACATCACGTGGATCACTTCAGCTGATAAAAACCATGGCCGGCTAACATTAGCCGAGAGTCGCAGCGCTAATCAGGGATCAGTCCTGCCTCCTCTGCCATAATGTACACAGGGTTCATGAAGTTTGTTTCCTCTGCTGTAACACTTTTTCAAGAGATTTTCCTCTCATCCCTTCTGTGAGGTCAGGATGAGGACATCCTTGAAGCTGGTAAAGACTCATTCCTACTCAGGAAAACCCAGTGGGCTGTTTCTTTTTTTGTTTGTTTGTTTGATGTACTTCACTTTCCAGTTTGAAATTGCAGACCTTAGTTTCTTTCTTGTTTTCACATTTTTTTCTCAGTAACATAAAATGTACAGTCACATGTATCAGGAGCAAAGAAAAAAAGACATTTTCATCACTGAAGAGAGGATTTTTTTTTTCTTTTTAAAACATGACACACTGAAGTTTCATGTTCAGACTGATCAGTTTCTCCCAGCTTTAAACAACCTGTGAGCATCATTGGCATTGGAGACAGTGTTGGCAGACCCGGGATAAGCGCTGCAACTCGACAGCCTCGAGAAATGTGGGGTCAAAGTAGTGTTTTTGTTTTTTTTTTGTTTTGTTATTTTTTTGATTTGTTTTGTGGGGGGTTTTTTGTAGAAATTTCAGGCCTGGTAACCAGACTTCTCTTACTGCCAAGACAGTCTTAGCGGTGGGGGTCGGTGGGGGTCAATGGAGTTCAATGTTTCCTCTAAAACTCTTTACCACCAGCAGGAAAAAGGAGGAGACTGGGAAGTTAGAATGAAATAACCTGTAGTGGATGATTGTAGTAGCACGTATGGGAATATTGCAACAGCTCCTAAAGAGCTTGGAGGGCTTTTTAAAATGTAACCATCAGGGGATCCAAGCAGGCTCCCAGAGGAACACCTTTGGCTGAACCATCACAATTCGTTTTCTTTCTGCCTTACAAAGTGCTCCAATGAGCCTCCAGCTTAGTGAAGGGAAACTTTTACAGGCCTGGGTGCTGAGTCAAAACACAAGAAAAGTATAAATGAATGTAGAGGAAACACTGAAGTTCAACACGCACTTATAAAGATTCAGCTCAGAGTATATAGTTGATACAGGTATTTATGTCTGTACAGATCCTAGACTGCTTAAAATAGTGGGGGCAACAAGACACAAATGTTTCACTGTTTATATGCACAGCAATGTGAGGTGCTGGGCTGGAGGAAGTCAAGGTAGAAACATGTAAAGCTTCAACATGCGCAGGACCCATCCATACACCTTTAAATATCCAAAAGATCCATCCTTTTAACTCCTCTCAGGTCGCCAAGTCAACTGCTCCTCATCAGGATAAGGCTGAAGTTGAAGATAAATTATACAAATCAGGAGGGTCGAATATGACTGGACTATTTTCCAAAGCTGGTCACCTCAGCTTTTGAGGTGACCAGCTATCTTGCAAACACTGATATCAACACTGCCTCGCTACTCGCTGCACTATCCTCCTGAACGAAAGACAATCTCCACAACAGTGCCAGAGATCAAAACAGGAAACTCAGAAAGTGTAATTTAATCTGGTAGCTCCTGCACTAGCTGAAAAGGTGACAAAACCCCTGATGCTATTAGCTAAAAAAAACACCAAAGTGTGGACAGTGGATATGACAGCACTTTTAGTGTTCACCAACATTTGCAAGGGCGAGAACATTGGGTACAACAGGCCCTGCAGGCTGTCAGTTGTCGTTGCCATCTAGAAAGCCGTGCAACCTCTTTTGTGAACATTTACCAATCAAGAGGATTCTCATGAGCATTTGTCAGGGGTGGGGTGGGGTGTATCTCTGCTGGCATCTTCATTACAGAGACAACATCCAATCAATTACATTTTCACTGACTTGATTAACTGGTGCTTCCAAAGTTGAATCACTCTAGCAGGATCCATTTCACTACCCATTGCTGAGAAACTGGGTGACTGGGTTCAGTTGGGGGTGCTCACAAGACCACTGACACTGAATAATAATTCTTTAAAGCTTCTTCTAGACAAAAAGTTAATTAAAAAAAAAAATTCTACCTTTTCCCCCTACAATGAAGCTAATTTTCCCAATAAAGGAGATTCAAGAAGAAGCTGCTAGTTTAAAGAAAAATATACATCTACTACATCAAATGTCTCAAATGCTTTCCAAAAATTTCCAGAGGAAAAACTTTACCTCACAAAATTTAAATATTTGAGCTATAGATCCATAGGGCCATGTTCATTCTGGACTATTTTAGAAGCGCCACCTATTAAAATGAGATGTTCCGAATTCTTGCGTATTTAGAAGCTCTTTTGGTGAAGTTTCCTAACTTTTCAGTGCAAGAAGTTAACGCTACAGATCCTCAAAGTTCAGTTCAGCAATGCTTCATGTAGATGCTCCTTTGGTGGAGTCAGAACAGGCATGGTTCCTGAGGGGAACCAATGGATGGTAGACGAGATTGTCGTCAATTGCTTTAATTGGGTACTTGATCAGGTGAAGACAAACAGAACCAAATATCTGCTTCGTTTTGGAAGTTTAGGTGCTAAAACAATGGTAGGACCAGAGGTTTTTGAGGACCTTTTTTTCCCCCATCGTCCTTTGGATGGTCGGTTTGGTCCTAATGGACCACAGAGCCGGTACAACCGAGAGGTGTATGAATGGATGTCCAAATACGCTGGGCTTTGCAAGTTTCTACGGGACAGGGCACAATCACACGAAACCAGCCAAACGCAAAGCCCTCTAAAGTTACACAGGGCCGGGCTCAATCCATCGAAGTACACACAATACTGGAATCCAGGAGTCTGAAGAACATTCATTCTCGGTCATTTTGTCCATAGACTGAATAGAAAGAAGCATGAATAAAGTTTATATCTTTTTCTTTTTGAATCAATTAATGAAAGTAGTTCCTGAATTACAACTGAAAACCCACCCCAAACCCTGAAACCCCAACAAAAACCAAAGCTCATGCCAGAACTTTATTCCGAGTTGCACTTGAGCTCCAATCCCCAAAACCTCAGGCCAGTAAATTAAAAAATAAATACAACATATCAATATGCAAGGTCACGGATAAAAAAAATAAAATGCTACAAGTTATTTGTGTGTGTGTGTGTATTGAAATTCACTCCTGCAGCTGATCCTACAGAAGTGTAGGGTAGTTTGCGGCACTGGTTGCATATAACTCGCTAGAACTTAGAAAAGCATAGTACTGAATCCCTGAATGGTATTTGTCGGTTTGGGTCGGTTTCTCTGAGCGCAGTTTAAACTCAAGCCGGAAGTCTTTCCCCTACAGTGCTTAGGATGTGACTGCCAACCAAACAGCAGCGAGTTTCTTTGCTCGTGGCTGATAAGATTTGTCAACCACTTTGGCAGGTAACCAACCAGTTTGGAGGCAGTTTTTGGATATCCACTTGGCTGCTGGAACACTGGTGAGTAGGTTTTGCATTTGAGGACACAAACATGGGAACTAAAAAGAATAATACTGGTGTTTTTCCCTTATGTTGGTGTCATTCAAGGATCCTTTTCGTTCTGCAGTTCAATCTCCCTTTGTGGGACAAGAAAACACATTGTGGTGGAAATGAGGAAGCTTCTTTGTAGCCTTATTCTGTTTCTGTCTGTCAGACCTTCAGGGAACAAATTAAGTTTACCCCTAAACTGAAACCTTTCCCCTAAATCAAGAACATTTAGAATTATTTTTTTTAGCAACCTGGTTATGATTTTAATTTATTTGCCATAGTTTCTATACTGAAGAAATCCCTGCAAGTGAGGTAGTACTTACTGAAGGGCTGCTGGGGTTTGCAGTACTGATCGTCCCCGACTGTTCAAGCTTTGCGAGGACCTCTGACAACGGGTGCTTTTGAACAGCAGTGGAGCAGCATAAGGAAGCGACACTGATGCAAAAAATTGTACTCATGCTACAATATGTAAATAAGATGATGGCTTCAACTTCCTTCAGGTTTGCGGTGTTGTTGCAATATGGTGTGCGGAAATAACCTCAAACTTATGCTGCCAAATTTGCTTAAAGAACTTTTACAGTTCAACTATGAAGATCCTTTTTTTGGAATCTTCTAGATTTAGGTGGGATAACTAAACAATTTGGCCCTGATTGGTACAAATGTTGGCACACATCTCCATTCTCCAAACATTTAGCTTCATTACAGACTTTTTTGTGCAAAATGAAAGGTTTTGCTCAACTGATCACTAATCAATTTAATGTCTTAGTGTTTTACTTGTATACTTACTGGCTCTTGCTCACCAAAACGTCATAATACAGTGCTGTAAAGAAAGCCTCACTGTCTTGAATGTGAATGGTTTGGATAGAAAGAAGTTTCTTCATGCCCCTCCCCAAGTATTTTCTAACTGCACACAGAGCTTTATTTTAAACTGTGATATGTGAAACCGTCCCAAAGCTTGAGGAGAGACTGCAGGTCTGCCGGCACCAGTGTTCAATATCCCTCAGAGGAAATAAAGACTCAAAAACGTCATTTGTCGCCTTCGCAACAACGACAGATACATCCGTTTTGCCTGACATCTACAAGATTAACTAATATCGACATGTAGAAATGGCACCAGGATGAAAGACAGAAAGGAGAGATCCCCTCGTCTCCACTCATTTAACCATGGTTAGCTGTGTGAGTGTGCCGGTTGGGTCGGCAAGGGTTTCAAACTGTCAAGCTAAGTGGTTTTAGGGGTTTCTAAGAACTTTTACTTTGAAGGGGAACATTATTGGTTTCTAGTACGTCTCAGAGGTTAAATAATGAGTGTTTGCAGATAAGTCGGCGTCTTCTCTGCAAGCTATAGGTAACCAAAGAAATCACAAGGAGGGTTTTGGTTGTCATGGGTTCACCAACTGGTTTCTAGGCCTGTGTTACCAAGGCCCTAGGGAAATAACCCTCAAATTCCAACGGCAGTGGGCCAAGCTTAAGAGAAAGCATCAAAACAAATTAATTAAGTCTAAACTGGAACAGTGCAGAATGAAGGTGGTTAAAACATAGACCAGATTTTTGGTTCTACAGATACATTAGGTCCGGTTGACTGTGTTGGTTGGGCAGGTTGATATTTTTTCCTGTTTTTAGTAATATCTCTCTTCATTTTTGTGGGAATTAATTCAGTGGTCTGCATCCTTGATAATTCAACTTTCCCTTTTTTGTAATGAGATCAGTATGACTAATGAATGCTGTGGGGATCTGGCATTAAATGACTGGTGGAACTTTGTCAGAAAAAGTGGATAGTCCTAATATAATAATATAATATCTCTATCATGTGACGGTTTCTTTCAGAAGATGAGATGAATAAGGATTATTTTGAACTGTGATTCATGCTTGGCTACTTAAAAAGAATGGGGAGCAGATTATGTCCACCTTTTAGTTATCGACCAACCTTACCTAATACAGTTTTCTTCAAACCGACTAAAGACACTGAACTATTACCGCACGGCTAAACCCTAACAAGTGGAGACGAGGCAAGAAAGAGACATAGGAGGCGCAAGATTCGGCGAAAGAGGAGGTACTCCAGTTCGAGACAGATGAGGATGTGAGGGCGTGGTGTTGAGTAGCAAAGATTCCTGAGGTGTATCCAAAGAGAGCAGAAACTCTTAATTAAAAAAAATAAAATAAAATAAAAATAAAAAGATGCGTGCAATCAAATCAAAAGCAAGCTGGCTCAGCTAAATACAGGCACAGTTCCAAAGTAGGGCTGGGTACCTCTGGAAACTGTACTTCAAATTTGATACCTCCTAAAAATAATCATGCCAGGTGACCTCGTTTTTTTTTGTTTTTTTTTTGTTAATCTGATTTTTCTAAATAGAATCAAACAACACATAATTTATTTCACAATGAATGAACAAGAATATGACCCGAGAGTTTGATATCTCTGATTAAATATCCAAAAAAATAAAAAAGAAAAGAAAAAAAAAGAGAAGGTATCATTACAGCTGGCACCCAGCGCTAATCCAGAGAGAGATCTCATGACTCCAATTCAAGCTAGTCAGCAATGGGTATTTACTCTCTGCTGACGGCTGACACGGCAAACAAAAAAAAAAGAAGAAGAAGAAAACTTTAAACGACAACTTCATTATCATGGGTGTGGGCAGGGTGTGGGTGGTGGTGGTGGTGGTGGTGGGGGGGGGGGGGGGGGGGGGGGGTGTTTCATGAGTTTATCCCGCTCTCATGAACATCTGATAGAAGCAAAAAAAAAAACAACAAAAAAAAAAAACAACAGGAGAAAGTTGAAGTAGACACTGAGAGAAAGGAAGGGGACGAAGAAGGGAAAAAGTTGTGTTGTTTTTTTTTACGGTTTGTATGGCCGTGTGTGTCTGTGTGTGTCTAGGCTTTGTTGATTGACGAAGGGCCAAAATGTTGTAAAGGAAGTGCGAGCGATGACCATGACCAGGGAGAGAGGGACTGATTTTTTTTTAAAACTGTCCATCTGAACTGAGGTATACCTGGTTGAAGGAGGTTTATGGTTTTTATCGTCGTAATGCTTGAAAATGGACCCCCCTCCCCATTCCCCCCCCATTTAAAATAAGCTTGATTACCAAGTTGTCTGGGTCCATAATACACTATGTACAGCAGCATTACACTATAAACATTCAGAAGCCGTTGCTTATTGGCAGAACGATAGTCTCCCAAAAAAAAACAAAAGAAAAAGAAAAAAACACACGAGAAAACAGCAAATGTATCAAGAGCCGGACGCTCGTCTTTTCTTTTTTTTTCTTCTTTTGTTGTTTTTTAACACTAAAATGCACCGAGAGTTTTGTGAAATTTCTCCGAAGAATCTTCTCAGAGCAGAACACGTCGCCCTCCTACATCTGTGTGTGTGTCTGTGTGCGTGCGTGCGTTTGCATGTATATGTGTATATAAAAACAATACATGATCAAAGTGTCCGTAGAGTGTTGTCCCAGCATGTCAGTGCTGTGGCTTGGTAAAACATCCTGAGTGAGTCCGCTCAGGATGGCAGAGAGTTCAACGTTAAAATCCTCAAGCACGCCTATCAAAATGAGGTGGATGTCAACTGATGTGGTGAGGCGGGCGCAAGGGGCGTTTCCTGAATGCGAGCAGCGGCCCGCACTTAAAAGAACAGGAAGGAAAAAAAAAAATCAAAGGAGAAGAAGAAGAAGAAAACCCCCCCCACAAAGCCAACCAACCAGGGTTGGCCATTTATCCCCTCGTGTTGATCTGTGTTTTCGCTAGAGCTCGTCTGGCGTCGGCTGATTGGCTGATCATAAGCTGGACTCCTTGGGTGGGAGGTCCACGTTTGTCACCATGGTGACAACCGTGACGATCTCCTCGGGGCCGATGACGGGCGCCTGGCGCTGCATCTGTCCGATGCGCTCTTCGACGCAGCCGGCGGACAGGCGTGCCTCGGCCTCGTGGTCCCAGCAGTCCTCGATGGTTTCGCAAAGCATGGCCAGACCCTGTGGAACAAAGTTCAGACGAACGTTATCCAAACAGCACCACGATATCTCAGCTGGTTGTGGTTTCTGGAGTTTGAGCATGGACACACTGGAAGCGCTCTGCAGTGGCACAAAGTGGGCGGGACCTATTTATAAACTTTCAGGCAAGTGACTGAAGAGACTATCCAATGAAAGTTCATAATACTTTGTGTTGTTCTTACTCACTGTCATTTTGTCCTGTGTTATATGTTGTTTGATTATTTCAGGTGTACATCAGCTGTTCTTTTTAAATGTGCTATAGAGGGAACCATTTTAAATCATGCTGCATAAATCAAAGAGCTATGGGACAGTTTCAACAAACACTCCTCTAATTTCTCACCGTGTGTTTCTGCCAGCAGTCTCGCAGGCAGGGCCGCAGTTTCTTATGCACCACCACCTCCTGCATGTCCTCCAGAGATGGGTGCTGACCCACCTCCTCCTCAAAGGGGAGCATGTACTCATCTACTGGTCCTGGAAACATGTGCACGTGTCCAAAGTTAAAATTCGGACGGAATAAAAATAAGACAGTGTGGATAAAACCTGACTGGAGTGCTTGTGGATTTACCGTCGGCAGCGGTGCACCGTGATGCCAGCTCCCACAGGACGAGGCCAAAGGCGTACATATCGATGCGCAAAAATGAATCACGCTGGAAGTTGATTGCGCCCTCCAGGACTTCGGGAGCCATGTAACGTCGTGTTCCCACCTACAGGTTCCAAGCAGGAGTCCAAAGATCAGCACTGAGATAAATAGCTACATGACCACCAATTAAAGCAGACCCAGCAAAAACACTGCCAAATAAATGTGTTTTCACTGCTTTACTGTGATTGTCCAACTTTCAAAAATTGAAAACCTCATCATTCAAATGAATCCCTCCAGGGCTGCTTCAAAAATTTCTGGCCTATGCTGCCACCCAAAGGAGTCTACAACTACTGTCTCAAAGCACGAATAATAAGTTTCTCTCTAAAATGGATGTTGGTGATTACAGCGAAATGAACAAATAGCTTAAAAAAAAGAGAAAAAGATCAGGCCTCAGGTCTAAATACTCAGTTTCAGTTTTCCGTTATTTTTGTCCCCCCCCCCCCATTTTCCCCTTAAGACAGGGTCCAGTATGAGATAAAGAAGGGTTATTTTGAACTATAAATCACGCTAAGCTAAGATAAACTACTGACTATTGCAGTTTCAGGAGGAATTGAAGTTGTACTGAATTGAAAATTCTAGAACATAATTTAACATCAACGAAAAGACGTAATTATACATTAACAGGAAGATTCTGGAAAGTCACTGACTATTAATAGAAAGCTTCTAAAATATATTGGAAAGATTATAGAATTTCACTGTACATTAACAAAGAGAATTTCATTGTACACAAAGGGAAATATTTTAGAATTTAACTGCATTGATGGAAATGTTCTAGAATGTCACTGTACACTGACGGAAAGAATCTGACTGTACTTTGATGGGAGGATCTAAAATGTCATACATTAATGGACGTATGTCCTTTTACAATAAGGGAAAGATTCTAGACTGTAATTATTGATACTGTATAGATGATTTTTTTGTGTTATTCAACTTGTCATTTAAGATTGTTGTGCTGTGCAGTGCAAAACATTTGGAAGACTAAAATATTATAATAATGATAAACCAAATTTTCAGACAACATAAACTGACATTGGTTGCTTAACATCATTGCACAAATAAGCTGGAAACAGATGTAACTGGGTACTGCCTGTAAACATGCCTTCAAACACAGTGAAATGGTGGATGAGAGACAACTATATGAAGTTTTAAGTGTGAGCTATACCTGTCCGTGTGTGTCTCCTGCTGATTTTCCTGCCTCAAACTTCAGAGCGAGGCCAAAGTCAGCTATGCAGGCTGTCAGGTTATTCTTCAACAACACATTCTTACTTTTAATGTCCCTGAAAGAACGCACGACACAGGAAATATCCCTTTAGCCCAGTCAAACTAATACAGGAGTCTTGATAATCCACAGATGTTTATGTTTATGGCAGTGTACCTGTGAGCGATGGAGGGCTTGTGCCCGTCCTTGTGTCCTGGGATATCTTCGTGGAGGTAGGCGAGACCGCGGGCTGCTGACTGAGCGATGTGGCAGAGCTCGTTCCAGGACACCACGTTGGCCTTCAGGTAGTCTGTCAATGAGCCCTAGTGAATGAGACAGACAGAGAAGATGGGTGTCAGCGGGAAGAAAAAACAGAAACACTAACTTTACATTCAAAAATGGGCATGTAGGAAAAGGGGCCCCAAAACGTGCCCTTTGCCTGTCGCCCAGTCCACACTGCACGTGTCCCTAATTTCTGTTGTTGTTGATAAGCTGTACCTGTCCAGACCCCATGAATCCAGGCCTGGCTGCCAGACGTCCCCGTTTCTGTTCTAGCTTAATGCCAGTTTCAGGTGAGGTTATCCAGTGCCAAATATTCTGTTTCAATGGAGTTTCTCAAAGCAAGACCCCTCCCCTGAGATGACCCTACCAGGAGTTACTTGGCATCTTCAAGTCTGAGGCAAAACTCCCCTTTGGGTTGGGGGAGAGACGGTGCTCCAAGAGAGCGAATGCACAAGATCTTATTCACGTGTGATGGAAGGGCCGGAGGACGATGGAGGACAAAGCAGATCACTAACTTGTGTTTAACTGTTACAGAAGTTTTAATGTTTATCAGCTGAAATCTAGAAATGTGTGATGTTATAAATATATTCAAGAGTCAGAGTGATGGAATGAAAAGATTAATTAATAGTACATTAAAAGCTGAGCTGCATCAGAGCATGCAGTATTCTCAGTGTGGTAATGGAAATATCTCTAATGGATGGAAATTCACCAAAGCTTTTCTATTTTTTTTAGTTTGCAGCTGACTCCACAAGATAAAACAATTATACTGGATGTACAAGTTTCAATATTGACATTTTTTAGATGATTATCGAAGAAGAAAGAACTTCTGGAGCTCAATAAATCCCCTAGAGTGCAATAAATGACATTTACGACCTACAAGGCGTCCTCTTAAAACCACAGCGGATGCTTATTGTCCTCTCTGAATAACGGAGCTCTGATAACGCTGATTCAATGACCTCCTCCATGTGATCACTTATCCTTTGTCTACTCATGAAGAGCAGCATGTGCCTTACTCTTAAGTATTAGAGCGAAAAAGTAGAAATGCTACTGTAGATCTGGAGATTTGAGCATTACAAGGGAAAATTCATGCTTACATCTAATTTACTAATTTGTCTTCTGTCCTGTTAATGCTCATATTTTATATTTACTCATATTTCTGTGCTGCTGCTGTTTCCCTCACACCTTTATTGACCATTTTTTATAATGAGAGTTAATAATGTAGAATAAAAAGTATAAAATATATTTGTTAATCTGTACTCCTGTTAGTGTTTTTCTTTAAATGTCATCTACAATGCACAATGACAATAAAGGTCTTGAATTTTGAATGTCAACACAACACAAGGTCACCAGTGGAGGCCAAAGGCAAATGTAGTTGTGTTGAGTGACCACTAGAGGGCATGCAACTCCAACACATCATCAGCTGAGCTTCAGATGAAAGCTTTCCACAGTGTGTGTGTGTGTGTGTGTGTGCATATTCTGCGTGACAGCTTTTAATATCCTTGCAGTGGAAATATATGAAAAGATATAAATTACAGGGTTTTTTTTTTTCTTCGGCAAGCTGCTGCATGTGCACGGCTCCACACCATAAAGCTGCTCAGATGCATCAAACATAAATCAGCTGCGACAGACGCCAACACTTCGACACCTGCTCTTTTTAGGTCAAAGCTTAAAGACTTATGCTTGCAGAATAATTACAGTTTCCTCCTTTAAAGCTCCAGTGTTATTCCCTCTAGGAGAGCTTCACTCCACTCCAGAGCTGAGTGCCTTTCCAAGAGTTGTATTGTGAGTGTTAAAGCCTCACCGCCACACCCACAAGCTTTTAATTTTTCAACCTTTATTCACGCGATGAAGGCTCCTTAGGAACGCTGATTCAAATCCTCGGTCTGGCTGGGAAATTTCGGGCAAGCCAAGCGTACAAGAATCACTCTCCACTAGGTTGGTAATGACTCTCAAAACACAGAGGCACTTAGAGCCCCGAATGCTACAAAGGCTGCAGCATGGAGGGTGAGTGGAGTACAAAAGGGGGCTAACACAGCTCAAACCCACTTTCTAGGCACAAAAAAAAAAAGAAAGGCAACATGAGGCGTATTGTAACTATAGATTAGATCTTAAGGCACCAAACAGAATCAATAAAATGTGAAGGTTTCATGCATGTTTCCCCTCTTTACCAGTGTTTACAACTTTGTT
The DNA here is from genome assembly GCF_057381915.1 of Diplotaxodon limnothrissa. NCBI lineage: Eukaryota > Metazoa > Chordata > Actinopteri > Cichliformes > Cichlidae > Diplotaxodon > Diplotaxodon limnothrissa. Next base: position 28,311,784 of record NC_140617.1, on the reverse strand, counting down.
AGATGGTCGCCCTGGAGCTTTTTAGATCTGTGTGCAACTGCCCCCCCCACAAAAACCCCCCAGCAAACAACTCAATAACATACACTAAGCTCAGCAATATGCTGAGCTTACATGGACACAAACAACCCAGTTAGTGGGAGAAATCAGGCGGGAAATCAGAGAATTGTTTTACATGTACACTGTGACTGGAAAACAGATCTGAAGCGCTCCAGTTGGATGTGTTTTAAACAACACTTGCAACGGTTTCTAACCTTTTCTTCAGCTGTGGAAACTTGAGCCCAAGTTTATTGAGTTTTAACTCTTTTACTGAGATGTATACCGGCTTTGATCTCTTGATCTTACAGCTATCTTTTTAAAGGTTTGAGTGGCTGTGCCAGGTTTAAATGCAGGTGTATATCATAAATTTGATATGGATACATATGGATAAATGCTCAGTAAACATGGACTCTTATCAGGACTTGTTGACACAGTTCAAAATGGAACTAAAATAAGGTCGTATAGACATCCAGACCATCAGCTCAACATGTTGCTTGGGTAGCAACAAGAAAAAAGTAGGGATCATACCACAGACTGTATATAAAGGATGGAGACGGCCACAATGACATCAGTAACGAACACTAGTGTTTTAAACCTCTGTGTTTGTTTTTTTAAGACAGAAGTAACTATACTTTATGGAAGCGCATTTCTGCCACTGAAGAAAATTTATTTGGCAACACGTCAAAATTTATAGTTACATAAAAAAAAAAATTGTAACTCAAAAATTTGGGTTAGCATCTCAAAAGTTGAACTATATATTTGGGTTATTTATCTCAGAATTACAACTTGACAACTCAAGATTGTGGGTTAGCACATTGAAATTCAACGCAGTAACTAAAAAACTGATCAAAGTTTAGATGCAACTCCAATTTTGAATATCTCAAAAGTTCAACTTAACTCAAAATAAAGGTTCAAAAAATCTTGAAATTATGATTTAACTCAAAAATGTGGGTTCGTTTGCTCCACAAAGCAAAAGCAAAACAATAAAATGTGATAAGAATTTTAACAGTTAAACTAAGATAGAGCCAAAAACAGCACAGAGGGATCAAGAAGCTCTGTAAATAAAATAATTACGACTGACTAATGCAAACTTAAAAAGACTTTTTAAAATATAAATAGATGACTTATAAAAACAGTCACCCTGTTTTTTAATTTAGGACAACTGGCTATAGAGACAAAAACTGCTTTGTGGTCGCCAACGTGCTTATATCAGCTATAAATTTTGACATTTTAACATGGCGATCTATGGGTACTGACTCACTTATGTAGTCACCCTCTACTGGCCACCAGAGAAACTGCAGTCTTTAAACCCAAAGGCTGCCCCCGTGAGCACGCCTGCTACTTAACATAAGCAACAGCCTGTTTATTTTAATGAACTAAAGCAGTGATTGCACTTAAGATACCCCAGAAAAAGCAAAATTAAACACGTTTTTGTTTTTCTTTTGTTTGTCTTATTCGCTCCTCTTTATCTGATGGTCTTAAATCAAGCTGAACTCATAAAGCAATTTTTAGACCTAAATGACGTATCGATGTAAAAACATCCTGAAACTGGTTTGAAATAGATCCACAGTGTAGTAGACAAAAGCCTGGCATACAAAGCAAACTGAAGGTTCAGCATGAAGCTCAGGTCATCGAGCCTGGAGGTCTGAGACGTCCCCAAAGTGCGAGAGGTTTGATGAAGCAATGAGAAAATATACAACATATAGAGGAATGAATGCATTAGAAATACAGTCCGGTCTCCTATAGTGTACTCTGCTTTAGTGCACTCAGATTGAAAATGACTCAGTAAAGAAAAGAATATGCATCTCTGCAGCCCTCTCGGCGTACCTTGTCGTGGTAGGCGGTGATGAGCCACAGCTCCAGGTCCAGGTTGTTGTTCCTCTTCTCCGCACCGATAAAGTGGAGGATGTTTTCGTGCTTCATGCCGCTCACGCTGTAGATCTCGTACTCGTTCTGCCAAGACAGCTTGTCCTAGACACGAGCACAGAGGGAGAGATGCAGATGTTATTCATGCCGCCGTGCCACCCAATCGACAAAAACACGTACAAGCCAGGTCACGACTAGTGTTAGAAAGTTTGGGAGATGCAGATTGATTTTAGTCTATTCTTTGTTTTACATGCTGCTTTATTATTACTCATTATTAAAACAGCCGAGAAGCTCTAATTCATCTCCTAACAGAGACACTCGGCACCCAAATAATTCCAATAATATTAATCAAATATAAAACACATTTTTGCTTATCAAAAGGTCAGAAATAACAAAAAAGGGGATGAGTTATAAAGTTTCCACTAGAAAAGCTGTCAGACTTGTTGGCTACAAGTTTAATTAGCTGTTTTTCATTTATTCCCCGCTTCCAGCATGAAAATAATGGATACACTAGCCCAATTTAAAAAAAAAAAAAAAAAAGCTTATCAGAAGAATTTTCCTGTAACCAAACTAGATTTTACCCAGAAAATTAAACACATACAGCCAGAGTTGGTACAGTTTCTATTCCTTTCTATTTCCTTTTGATTTCATTTTAGTTTCAGTTACTTCCCAGAGTGGATTTGCTTGTTTTAGTTTAGTTTTTATTAGTTAAAGTTCCTCTAACAGCCACTAGAGGCTGGATCTAAAAGATTTCCAGAATTGTTAAAAAAAACGAACAAAAATGGTTTTAGCTGCTTTGGTTAGTTTAGTCCATCAGAAAAACTAGGTGAGGTGACTATTTTAATCACGCACTTTGTTTAAATGACATGAAAAGACATGTCCATAAGTGTCAAATATAAGTCCAGAATCACTCCGGTAAAGAGTAGAATTGGACAGTATTGGAAAACGTGAAAGTGTAATTTCTGGGCTTAAACATACATTCAAAAATTAAATGGATCCTGTTCCTGTTTTGTCGACTATCTACAACAGAAATGTCTTTTCTTTTAAACGGGTGCAAATGACACAATTTATTTCTTACAATTTAAGAGATGTGCTGAAATATTTATTTCATTAACTACAGCAGTAGTTATCTTAACTGCACTACTGTATAGCTCTGTGTAAATAATCATTCTGTACATTCGATAATCTTTAATCCTACAACTGTTTACAACTTGCATAGTTCACATATCTGTATAGCTGTATATCCCAGATTCTGTAAAGTTATTTATTTCATATTCTGTATAGTTTTTCATATTTATATCCTGTTCATATCCTGTACATAGCTTGTACTCACTACAGCCTGTACATACTTATAGTTATAGAATATTCACAACATACTTCATACCGTGTACATTATAACATACCATAATAGACCCATTTCTGTAATATACTCACATATCTATATTATTGCTAATATATATTGTAATATATCTATATCACTAAAGCACTTCTGGATGGATGCAAACTGCATTTCGTTGCCCTGTACCTGTGCATGTGCAATGACAATAAAGTTGAATTCTATTCTATTCTATTCTATTCAGTATGTCTTTGATGTTCAAAATGTTGGGCACACCTGTTTTAAGACCTTAAATTACTATAAATCCCTTTCTACAGTATTTATTTCACTTCAATCGTATGTATTTATTTCTATTCTGAAAAAAGGTGGCTGCCCCTCCCTCTGGCTCTGTCTATGACTCCTTCCTGTTAAAAAGGAGTTTTTCTTTCCCACTATCGCCAAGTGCTTCATCACAGCGGGTTCGTCTGATTGTTGGTGTTTCATCTCTGTTATTGTAGGTTTTTTACCTTACAATATGAAGGGCCTTATTTTTTTTGACTGTTGTTGTGATTTGGTGCTATATGAATAAAACTGAATTGAATAAACTGTCATATATCAAACATGATAACTTTTTGACATATGAAGGCAGCGGTGACAGGCTACAGTCATTAGTGAAGATATGTGGACAGGCATTTGATAAATGATTAATACTCACAATGTGTGTGTTTTTGAATCACCTCCTTTACTTCTTATAGTTGTTGCTTTTTTTTATTTAGTTTTGCCTTTATTTGATAAGACAGTGAACATTTTTCCCTTAGTACTTTACTTTGTGGGGGTGTAAGAGTTGTCAGGCTAATGTAACAGTTGTAGTAAAAAAACAAAAAGAAGAACCATCAGCACGTGTACCTGGATGGGAAAGATCTTAACAGCCATGTATTCGTTCAGCAGTTGTGCCTTCCACACACAGCCGAAGCGCCCCCTGGCTTTCACCTCGATCAGCTGCAGAGGTTTGTGTCCCAGAATTGGGGACGGGGGTGAGGGTCCGGGATCCTGCAGAGAGATAGAGACGCAGGTGTTATTCTTTTTATTTATTTATTTATTTCTTGTCCAGAGCATTAAAATAGCACCGGGCTTACATTGAAGGTGACCGGGCTGTTTGGCTCACAGTGACAGCGTGCCTGAGGAGCTAAGGCCAGCAGAATTGCCAACGTCTCCACATCTTAAATCTTACAACTTACATTTATAGACTTCTTCCACAAAGTGGTGCCTCGGTGCTTTATCTACTTTTAAATTTCTGTTGTTTCTAATGAGGGAAAGTCCGCTTCAGGAGAGCTGCACATTTAAGTTTAGCCTCCATATGACCGTGTGGACACGGCATACCGAGCAGGGTTCGGATACATTCATTTTAAATTCAATTAACCCCCCCGAGGAGTTGCATTTGCTCAAGTTTACAGAAGCAGGTTTGTAACTGGAGGGTTGCCAGTTTAAATCCGAGAAACAGCAGATGAAATGTGTGCGCTGGCGGTGGTTGGAAAAAACAAAACAAAACCTGGAAGATTAACTGCTGAGCAAGGCACACAAAGAAATTGGGCAAGGGTTTAATTATGGATTTAATAAAAACATTTAAGATCCAAAGGCGGCGGGTCAGACCGCATGCGTGTGCTGTGCGTTCATGCTAATCCCACACAAACAAAAGTGAAAGAGAGTAAAGCCAAGTGTTCCAAATCTAAAGTAGGTTAAACACAGCTGGTGATCGGGATTAAGCTGATCACTTTCACATGTGACTTCACAGAGGAGGACAGAGGGCGAGCAAGGATAGCGAGACCTGGAGAGAGAGAAAGCACGCGAGAGACGGAGGTGGAGGAGGACGAGGGTGGGGAAGAAGGTTAAAAAGAAGCATGCAGTGCAGGAGTCACATTTCCAAAGGATAAAAGGTAGAGGAGAAAGAGTAGCACATGACTGATGGCGTTTGATGAAACCAGATACGCTGCTGTAAAACCTCGACTTTAGCTGCATGCCTCTGCTGTCAGTAAGAAAAGAAGAAGAAGAAAAAAGAAGAAGAAGGAGCTTTTTTTCCCTTCGCGATGTTCATGTTTTCACTTGAACTGAAGGCTTACAAGGTGCCTGATGAGCTGCAGCAAGTTTCAAGACCCCGAGGCCTGCAGGATCCACTCAGACGCGACGATAATATATCAGGAGTGCACTCGTGTTACTCCGAGTGTTTCGCTAAGCTCACGTAAAAGAAAGAAAGGGTTTCTCTTTTGAGTTTCTGCTGGATTTAACAGATTTAAGAGCGCTGCTCTAACCCACGAGGTTACAGAAGGAAAAGAAAAACGTGCATTTCAGGGCACAAATATTACCTCATTTCTGGATTTACCATCCAGGGTTTTTGGCATACGACCTTTCTTAAAGCCAGATCCAAGCCGCACACCAACTGTTAAAAATGAGCCCATGCCAAGGAGCGTGTAACAGCAGGAGCCGTTAAAAAAAAAAAAAGCGCAGAGGAAGCGGCTACGGCAAGATTACTGCGGTTACAGGAGCAAACTGTGTATCCTCTAGTAACATTTATGAATTAGATTTTTATCAAGATGAAATTGAACTCTGGCCTTTAGTGCACACAAAACAAAGCGCTACTGTGTGGCTGAAGAAGCCTTAATGTGCATTTCACTAAATCTCATCATTTTATTACGTTTTGGCAAACACAAGACACTGTTTGAGAGGGTGGGGGTAAATCAACAAAGTTTTTAGAAACACAGCAAAATAACCTCAGCTGCCTCTTTTTCTTGGAGAAGTTGACTTTAAAGCAAACAAAAAGTGGCAGATTGTCTGGTCGGCTCAGAAATATTTTGCATACATCAAACTATTTTTTTTAACTACATATAATTAAATCTATGGATGCAGATAAAGAAAGGCTACAAACAAATTAAATTCAATTAAGTTTTGTTCCTTCTGCAGTGCAAGAGGACTTTTATCTAGTGAACACACGCCTACAACGCATCCTTCGTCAGGTCCATACTGAGCTAATCTTGTTTAATTTTGCCTCTGTACACCACCACAGTGGGTTTTAAATCAAACAATCAAGATATGATTCAAGTGCACAGTTCTGGTTTTGATTCATTGCATTTACCTGTTCAGTAAGTACAGCCATTTTTACACACAATTGTATGTGTCTGAAATTATGTTCCGAGCACCTTTATGAAACAAATAAGGTGCTGTCCAGGTTTTCCATCAGGCACATCTATTGCCAGGGACATCGGTTGGCTTTAAACCACATGGCTGTAGGCTAAATCCATTATAGATTTGGCCCAACTTTATGGCTTCCATAGGAATTAAGAGGGGGAGCAGCAGCCAAGCGCTGCTAATCAAATGCACTTCATTAACTGTTTATCAGCAAGTGTGAGCATCTCTATTAAAGCTCAAGTTTTGGTAGATTGCTGGAAGTTACAACAAGTTAACTCCAAGGTGAGACCATGCAATGTTCAGGTAACCATAACCCCCCCCCCCCCCACGATCTGCATCTCAGACTCTACAGGCATCAGTTAGCATGTTAAATATTAATTCATGACAGTACAATTGGAAAAAGACTGAATGAGTGTGGGTTGCTTGGAAGGGTTACAAGAGAAAGCCTATTCTCTCTAAAAGATCACGGCAGCAGGTTTCTAAACCCCCCATCTGAAAAATCACAAGAGTTCTGGAACGATGTCCTTTGGACAGACAAGACCAAAGTGGAGATGTTTGGTCATGATGCACAGCTCCACATCAACACAAATACCTCATACCAGCTGTTAGTACGGTGGTAGAGGTGATTTGGATTTGTTTTGCAGTGAATGAGTCGACCATGAACTCCTCTGTATACCAAAGTATCCTAGAGTCAAATGCGAGGCCGTCTATCTGACAGGGTCATGTAACAGGACAATGATCCCAAGCAAAGCAGCAAATCTACAACAGAATGGCTGAAAAGGAAAAGAATCAAGGTCCTGCAGTGGTCCAGTCTAAGTCCAGACCGCAACATGATTGAAATGCTGTGGTGGGACCTGAAGAGAGCTGTGCATAAGCAAACCTCCACAAACCTCAATTAACTGAAGCAATGCTGTAAAGAAGAGCGGGCTGGAATTCCTCCACAGTGATGTGAGAGGCTGATAAAGTTACACAGAAAATCATTACTTCAAGTTATTTTTGCTAAACGTGGCTCTACTGAATTCAAGACTCTTTATTTTCAATTATGCAAGCAAAATGAAATCATGGGGTGTACTGCATTTATTACAAGAGTGCAGAGTCTGGTGAAACCTTTCACATGACTGTATATGACTGCTGTGTTATTAGCACCTAACAAGAGCTATTATAGTTTATTTCATTCTAATTAATGCTTTTAAATTTAACGCTTGACTTTTCTTTTAATTTAATTTAGTTTCAGGTAGTTTTCAGAGCGGATCTTCTTTAGTTTTTGTTGCTTGAAAATTTTAGTTTTTTACTGTTTCAGTGTTAGTTTCAGACTTTTGTGATTTTAATTTCCCAAGCTCACAAAATTGTTTCAAGTTTTGTTCCCTAAAGGTCTAATTTTATTTTTATTTTAGTTAACTTTAGCATTGCATTCACACCTAGTTTTAGTTTACTATAATAACGTTGCACCTCAAACCAAAAATTCCACAGAAACCTCTTAATATCCATCAAACGGATTAAAGTCGAGGTCTGAAAACAGACATTTATGATGGAGACGTGTTGCAGTCATGAGGTCTGTCTCGAGAAGGTGCACGTCAAACGGCCTTTTCTCTAGGACCAAGCTGCTCCCCAGGGATCGTGTTTTCAATTTGCAACATCTAAAAGCGTGTAAGAAAAAAAATAAATGAAATAATTGCTGCTGCTGCTTTTGGTAGATATATAGAGCAGGCTGCCCATTTCTTCTAGGCAGTGCGAGGGGAATGGAGGATTGGAATGGGAACTGGTGTGTTTACTTAAAGCCTTTTCCCTCTAACAGAGAGCTGTGAGGCAGACCTGCTGTCTGCACACTGCTTTCACACCAAATGCCAGCCAAATGACGAGGAAAATTACCCACCACGGTGCAGAGGTTGGATTTCAGAGCGGCCCAAACGCTCTCTAGATGGCAGCTTGAAAACATTTTTAAGAACACATTGTACTGACCAAAATAATCAAAGTATAGTTTCACACAAATGTTTCTATGCATCTGTTTTTGATACTGTTTTTAAATATAGGCATGAACTTTCAATGAGGATCAGATGAACTCAAAACTTCTTTTTTTTTTTTTTTTTAAACAAATCATTTACTTGCCTGGTCCATGACTGGGGAGCACGTACTGTACTCACAGAAAGCTAGCTTCCAGTTTGGCGGCTGAGCCTTACTGATATTATTAACTAAAGTCGAAGGATTTGGCAGGCTGTTATTTCAGACCTTTGTGCATCAATGAACTTGACAACCTCCTGTCCTTTGGCAGGTGGGATAGGTTAAAGAATAACTGGACAGAAATCTGATTTCTCCCAGTCTGGACTTTTAGATCAACCTGCAGCAGCAGCAGGCAGGATAGATGATTGAAAGTGTGGTGTGATGTGCTTCTATAGCATCACATAAGAACCTTTAATTATATGAGTGAAATAATAGAAAATAAGCAGTGTTTTTCTTTTCGTGTACAACAGAAATTGATGGGGACAACTTGTTGTATATAAATGTTTCTGTTCACTTTCTTTGTAAGTTGGACTGTGTATAATCAGACACAGATTCATTACCAACTGTGACGACCTTACTCACAATTATGTACTCTATTCTATGGTTAACTGAACGTCTTTATGTATCTGACGCCTCGGTAACGGGAATTTGTTTATATATGAAACCATTCAATTATTGTTGTTAACTGAATTTAACTGAATTTAATGTCTTTCCGCATCTGTTTGTGTTGCTTCCCTCTTAGTCAGGTTTCCTTCTTTAACAACTTAACTGCGCTAATGCGTTGACACCGTGCAGCCCCACGCACGGCGCCATCCACGTTAACTCGCTAACAGATATTTGCCGCATTAATGCGGTTATGCTGTTAACGTCATTTTGACAAGATTAACGTTGACGGCACTAATAAAAAATATAAAATAAAAAAGACAAGGTGAATTAGTCTATCTTGTTTTGGAAGCATCTGCTGGATGTTTTAATGTATACGCAAGTAAACGTTTCTGTTTAACAGCATCCTCCTTTCTCTAGTGTGTTTTATTAATCTCTGACTCTCTTCCACAGCAGGTCTTTTATCCTGTCTTCCTTCTTTCACCCCAACCGACTGCAGCAGATGGCCGCCCCTCCCTGAGCCTGATTCTGCTGGAGGTTTCTTCCTGTTAAAAGGGAGTTTTTCCTTCCCACTGTCGCCAAAGCACTTGCTCATAGGGGGTCATATGATTGTTGGGTTTTTCTTTGTATGTATTATTGTAGGGTCTACCTTACAATATAAAGTGTCTGTTACTGTGATTTGGCCCTGTATAAATAAAACTGAATTAAATTATATCTGATTTATGATCCTAACCTATTTAAAGGCTCCTTGAAGGTCATGCCTCAACGTTGACTTTGCAAGTGTATGCAAAGCCCGTGTAAAAAAATCTCACTATTAAGAGTAAACATTCCCATTCAAGTACATAATCCTAGCTAGAGTGGCTGCTGTAGGCCTGGCCTATTCTGGCTGTCGTTCATCTGTAGTGGCTGTAGGCTGTCAGTCTGCTGTTTACCTCAGCTGTCAATGTGTATTCATATCTATTTACTCTTTAAGAGGCTGTAAAACTTTGTATGTTGTATGTATAAAACTTTATACTTTTAATGGTTATGAGAATGCATCAGAAAAATGACTGACTATATATTTAAACTGAGCATTTTTGCCATCTTGGTGTTTTAAAACATTGTGAGACCACTGAGGGGTGAGCCTGACTCAAGAATACCTTGCTTTCATCATCCTTTTTGACTCTAATGGGGACCATAACTTAGAAAATGAGCATTACAAGACTTTAAAGTTTTGATTTTTACCATGACCTAAACAACAAAGAGAAATGGTTCAGCCTTCTTTCTCTTCGTGGTAACTGGTTAATTCCCTTTCTGGTTCAAACCTCCATTCCAACCAATGCCAAGCCATCAGATGTTTGTTGAGTAACTGCATGTATGAAACCACAGCCTCAACACTGGTTTCGCTCTGTGTACAGAGATACCAATGTAAGACTCTGAATCTGCCTTACGACAACCCAACATCTGATGAGGTCCAGAGAAGGTGGGGTGAAGATTATCATTTCTTTCCAGAATCAGGAAAGTAGAACGGGGGCGAAAAAAAGAATAAACAGAATAGCTTAGCAGTAAATATGAGTGGGGACACTTTTCAGTGAAAATAGGTCAACAAACACTTGCTATTGAAGGACTCTTTATGCCAGAAAAGAGGATGAAAGCAGTTTCTAGTACATCCATTAAAAAGGAGTTATTATGCTTATTTTCTTGTTAAATATATCTCGTTCCAGAAGTGGATGCTCATAATAAACATGAAAAGCAAAGTTAAAAATGATGAGGTCAGAGTAAATACAAGTAAGAGTTTGTAATACTCTTTGCTTTATATGATGTCAGGAGGGCACAAAAGCCTGACCTACCTGCTGTTCAAACCTTGTGTTTATATGGAACAGCCAATCAGATGAAAGTTTCTGAAATTGTCTCGTTTCAGAAAGAAGATGAATTGAGGGGCTGAATTAAGGGTTACTTTCAACTTGGAATCACACAAAGCTACTCTATTTGAGTCCGAAAATATAAATGAGGAGCTGTAAACGAGAAAAACATGTCCACTTTAAGCTCACTTTCTGATATGATTGTTATTCTGATCATGGTTTCGTTAACCAAATCAGGCTATAATACAAGGACACGAGCTCTGTTCACTGTTACAAAACAGTTCTCTAATTTGTCTCAAGTCAAATTCCTGTGTCTTTCCTGGGCTTTGTAGTCCAACATTTTAAATTCCGATTCCAATTTGACAATAAAAGTATAATTAGAGGAGTTGTTGTGTTACATAAGCTTGCAAAAAAGCAATCAAGAAGAATTCCAGTGCATCTATCGCTCTTGGCAGTATAACTGATTATGATTCTGTTCAGTATTTAAATCAGCTCAGGACCATTTTACCGTGCATAGTAATTTGTCAGAACAATAAGCTCTGGTACATTTTGTTCTGACTGAAAATTAAAACTGATTTGGTGTTGATGTGATCAATAAATCGTCAGTAAACACATGCATGGTATTAACTTTTCCTCAGCCTCGCCTGTGTTGGGTTACAGTGAAACTGAAAAGTATTTGATGCTCACTCTGATCACAGAAGGATGTGGCCATGCTCAAAACCCCAATGTTGGCAAAAAAACAAAAACGTATGAGAACGTCATCTTAAAACCCTAAAGATATAAGCCACTATGGATTTGCCTGATAAGCATCAGACACAATCCTGAAGACGACCTGTCATTGCAGGACGCTCTTCTTTTCTCCATCGCTTCTGAAAACTCGTCTTTCTTCTGGGTTTCAGCCTGACGAGGGGGCCCAGCCCGCCAGGCGTCCTGTGGGAGTCACCGGATCCCTTGTCCGATCGCAGGGCGCTGTGGCCTCAAATGGGGGCGCATTACACTTAGTCAGCAGACCACAGGAAACAGGAAAACAGAATCTGCTGCTTCACGCCGTTCCTCCCAACCCTCAACCATCTCCTATGGCCTAATCAAGTTACACCTTCATCTATTACATCAAAACAGGTCTTTCAGTCTGGTTTGGGTGTCCTGGGTTTAGGTGCAGATAAGTAGATCTAACAAAACCAAAATGCCAAGCTTGGTTTTAGGACAATGAGTAGGTATTCTGGCTAAAACTCCATTATTGTAAGGTCATTTCCTGTTGTTGATATGGCCGTAAAGCTTGAGACCATGTCAACAACAAAAAGTTGTTGACATGACCTTAAAGGAGCAAGGCCAGGGACTAAAATCCCCGAGTTATTTAGTGAGTTACTTTTTTTCCCCAGAAAGGTCTGGCGCCATACTTCGACTCCAATTTGTTAAATTTTGAGCCAAGGTACATTTGCAAGAGGCTTATGCTTCCCTTGTACTTAAGCAATTTACACTCTCTCACTTGAAAAATGTTCCAGATAAGTGGCAAAGCTCCTACTTATGTAAAAACGTATCTGTACTCCTCCTCAGTCTGCAAATGAGATGGAAAAGCAAGCCGCAGTTTCAGTTTCAAACACCTCTGCCATCTCTGCATGGAAAAATGGTGAGCCATAGGTCTGAGCAGATACCATTCTGGAAACTGGGTCACATCACACACAATGTGTTACATAAACATCACAGGTGGAGATTCATACAAAGAAAAATATAAAAGGAGGGCTGCATTCAGAGCCGCGTTGGCCATTTTCCGCCATGCACAATGCATCTTCAGCAAGAAACAATTTAAAAAAAAAAAAAAATACACAACCATCCACCCATGCAAACAATCCAGGCACAAAAAAGAAAAGTCAACTAAAGAAGACACAAAATGGTGGTCTGGGATTGAGGTGGAGAATTCATACCAAGCTCTGAACCCAAAAAGGAGGGGAAAACTAACAGTGTTTTCATTTAAACTGCTCTTACCTCCACCATAATGTGAAAGGCGTGCTTGTTGAAAAGGAACATAAGAAGCAAACAGAGAAATTATTGCTATCTTCTTTCAGTTAGTGGATGAAATAGAGGCAGATAAAAAAGCAGGACATGATAAGTCAGCCCTGAATAACCTTTTGTTCCCCTCTTGCGCTCCAGAGCAGGGCTTCTAGTTTCTTATCCCACATGGATCATGAAGAGGTTAATAAGCATGGTTCCAAAGGCAAGATGGTACATTTTAGGAACTTAAAATGATGCTGAAAATAGAGACTGAATGATGTGTGAAAAGAACAGAAGATCACAGTGAAGCCGAACAAACACAAGTTAACAGCAACAGCACGCTGATGTCAGACACACAAAACTTTCCCGACAGAAGTCATGTAAGAGGCAGAAAGGTTGAGCTCAGAGAGTCAGACCTTCAGCTGAGGACACCAACATGGAGCTACAGAGAAATCAGACATGAAAAATATGCCACTCTCAACTAACGGCTGCTTTTATCTTGAAATAGATGCTTATAGAAGTGGAACTAGGGCTGGGAGATTGGATCAATATATCCAACAAGGTCTAAGTTAAGTTTGGAAGCGTAAAGCTAGTCGGTTAGTTTTAGGCGCTAAAATTAGGCGGTAAAATTTCAGTGATAAATATTACTTACAAAGTGTGATCAAGTTTTTCTAAGCACTGGACTATGAGAACTGGTAAATCTGCTTAGTTAACATAAGGTTCCCTTTTTGTAACTTTACTTCTCTTGTCTTTCCCCCTACTTTCCAACTGGTTGCTAATACAGCCAATCCCTCAAGTCTATTATTAAATTTTTGCGCGGGCTTTTGGTGTTATGCTAATTTAGTGCTCTGCCTCCTGACAATGAACTTAGTAAATCAATGTGGTGAACAAGCCTTCTTCTTTTAACTTAGCTGAGGGTAAGTTGATAGTTTAACACAGTGACTGATGGACAGTCCCATTAGTAATAGTAGAACAGACAAATGTAGCGCTCCTGGAGACGATTTTATAGTGTAGCTGATATTAAGTACTGCCGAGTAAAACTTAAAAGTTTAAAACTTTTGAAATAACAGTGTACAATGGGCAAGCTAGCTGCCTCAAGTATAAGATAGCACATGTTGCCCCCAGCCATTTGTTTATTTAACTGAAGTCAATGGGCCACGTGTAAAAATAACGGGAGATTTTATTACAAAATCTGAGTTGATAATGATTTAAATACAAAATTCATTCTTTGTAAAGCCATCCAGAGAGGCAGTCGAGCCCTCTGGCAGGCTGGTGTTGACGCCCTAATGCTTCTAATTTAGATGGTGCGTAATGTCGGCCTTTTATCTTTTTGGTTTAAAACAAAAATAATCCAAAACAGGTGATTTGGATCAGCACATCCAACCTAACATGTTGGACTGATGGTGACCATTTGGAAATGTCAAAATTCTGCCTAAGCCGACACACAGCAGCCCCAGAATTATACTATATATTTGAAGCACACGTCTGCATATGAAACGATCCCAAACACTACACACGAACTCTATCATGTAAGAGTTCAGACACATTTTAAAGGCCAGCTGCTTTGTCCAACGAAAACAGAAAGAAAAAACGCAGTAAAGCAACAATCAGGTCAATATCAGCTTTGGATTTCTCTAACAGCACCTGCCAGCTTCATTTTTGCATCAAATGAGTTAATAAGACATGGTGTAGAGTCCACTGATCCTTTAGGACTTCTTTGGAAAGCTGCACCCAGACAAACAAGATGTAAGTAGCTCCATAATAAAGCAATTGATGAGATTTTGGTCAGAATCGATTGCTAAGATGGATAGAGATGAGAAAATAGGGCCCATGTTGAAGGAGAAAGAAAAAAAAAAGAAAAAGAGGCTAGACTTATGCTTAAATGCTGCAGCTCCAGGCCTCTTCGTGTGAAAGCTGTGGGTCTGTGTACTCAGACAGAATCAATTCCAGTTTGCCTCCACTTCGCACTGTGGTGTGAATAATGGAGGCTTGGTGGCAAGTATGCAGACCATGATGGACCGCAGCCATCATGACATAATGACAGAGTGCGACAGAAGGACTTTGGCGCATGAAATTTTCTGCGTTTCACACTGGGTTTTGTCATTTTAAGGTTTGGGAAGACGGCTAATTAAACAGAAAATCCAACACATTATTTTTTTTGTATGCTAAACCCACACTGATGCAAATCTGCCGCCTATATGAGAAAGAAAGGCCGGAGCTCTTTTTGTTTTACTAGGTATATTTCATTTCTGGTGCCTTGTCTTGTAAAATCAGGGAGCACAGCCGTGATAATAGATCCAATAACGATCATTAAGTGGGAACAATTACTTTTGCATTGTGAAGACTGCATGTTTCATTACCTAGCAGAGAAAACTAATGGTGTTTTTCTTTAAATGACTAGAAGGCTCCTTCGCTGAGGAGAGAACAAGTTCAAAGCTAAAAATGTGCAGAAATTCTTAACAAAATCACAAAACAAAGGAAATATTCAGGACAGAGTTTTCTTTAACTATGCAACAGCCTCCTGTTATTCAAATCCTGACTGAAAACATCTCTCTCGCTGACCCTTCAGTTTCTGGTTAGGTTCAACTTGGTGTCAGTGTATCATCAAATAATGGGTTTGTTGTTTTGGTTGCTGATGGTCTTATCTTCCTTTAAAAACATTCAATTCCTTTAATTTTAATGCCTTCAGATGCCGGTAACAATACTTCCCTTGTTGTGTTTGATCTGAGATCATCTGTCAATACTTGCATTAGACTGGATTAAATCTCATCTCATGGGCAAAATGTTCTCAGTCTCTATTAATCGTTCCTTTTCAGAAAAGGGCTCTTAAACAGATGTTTGATTTACCATTTGTTTGCGGATGACATCCGGTTGGTCTTTCTTTCTGACCTTGCTGATCTAAATAACTGCCTGACTGCCATCAGGTCTTAGTTAAGTGCTTAACCTCTACAGTTAAATTTTAGCAAAACAGAGACTCGTAACAACTGTTCCAGATAGCACCATATCAAAGATCAAATAATGCCTTGGGTCTGCCAAGCTCCTCTGTTAAATCCAGCTCATGTAACCTTGAGGTTATCTTGGACAGCTTCCTGTCAGGATCTAATTTTTTTCCATCTACGTAAGGACCATTGCTAAGTCTATTCTTGTGAATTCCAAGCTGGAACTGGAGAAAACTGCTCATGTTTTTCATCTCTTCTCAATCAGTTACTGTAAAAGTCTTAACAAATCGTCTCTGAATCAACTTCCATCAGTCCAAAATGCTAATCATCTCTTTTCAATTTCCAAATTCTTTTCACTGGGTTTCTGTCAGCTTCGGATTTTATTTGAACTTTTAAAGCTTTGAATAGTGAGACAATCCCTTCAGAGATTTTACTGACCTATTCTTCCAACTGGTCCTTTCTGTGTTTGGATTACTGGTGTTGCCTTGTACTAAATGTTCAACACAGGGCCTTTGGGACAGGCTTTTAGCTTCTATTATAGAGTAGGTAACCCCGAGCAACAAGGAACCTTTACTTATGTAAGCATATTGAGACTGTTTTTAATTAACACAATCAGCTTACTTTTACAACATTTTTGATTTTAAGATGTCTGATCAGACTTCCGGTTTGGCGGGTCGTGTGATGGCTGTGTAGGATAGTTGCTCCCGACATTTTTTCTACCCCAATTTACCTAACTCGAAACATAAAAAGTTTGGATTTATCTTTGTGGGGTACTATACCAAGGAATAGAAATGCCCAGAAAATCCAAGAAAAAGGATGTAGGAGAACGTACTGAAGCGGAAGAAGATGCTTCGTCGCAAGCTAGCAGCAATATGGAAGAAGACCAGCAACCCGATGCTAACGCCACAGCGAAGGACCACCCAGCTACGATGGACATGATATTAAAAGAATTACGTGCTTTTAGAAAAGACACAAATGATCAGTTTAATGCTATAAGGGAGAAGGTCGTCGGCATTGGTATAAGACTCGACGAAGCAGAGGGACGCATAGACGTAATGGAGACTCGAATCCAGGCCTCGGAGGAGCTGCTAATTGAAATGGCAAATTTTCAGTTGCGATGCGAATCTAAGCTACTGGAATTAGAGGGACGGTCATGTCGCAAGAATCTTAGAATATATGGCGTGAGGGAAGGGGAAGAGGACAAATTTCCATCCGTTGTCAATTTTGTAGAGGTTCTATTTGAAAAGACAATGAGTCTCTCCCGCCCCACGGTGTTGGGAATTGAAAGAGCACATCGAGCCGGTGGCAAAAAACCCCCGGAAGGAGCCCCTCCACGCTCAATTGTAGTTAAACTCGCAAGTTATCGTAACAAAGAAGACATTATTAAGAAGGCCTGGCAGGCTAAGGGCTTCAACTTTATGGATTCTAGGATATATGTGGACAATGACTATGCCCCGGAGATACAAAGAAGAAGAAAGGAATATGCGACAGCGAAGAAGGTGCTTAAAGAGAACAATATTCGCTTCCAGACGCCTTTCCCGGCCAAGCTAAGGGTGTTCTACAGAGAGGGAATTGTGACATACAACACGGCGCACGAAGCGACTACCGATATGGTGAAGAGGGGATTATCGGTAGAAGTTGTGAAAGACAGAGACTCATTCTTGGATCAAATAAAACAGCACACTTGGCAAACAAGTACGAAGAAGAAAGGTGGAAACTTGACTCCAAAGCTGGGTTTCAAGGAACGCCTTCAGATATTTAGGCACCAAGATGACAGTGGATAAACAGCAAGTGTGTGACGGAGCACTATACTAGAGGTAAACTCAAGAATATTGAGACCTAAGATGAACTGAGAATATGAATTTTATTTCGATTTACTTGTTTTGTTATATAATTAGTTAATCTTATAAAGAGGGCATATAAAATTACATTAAAGTCGGGTCATTTATTTGCACAATAAGTTGGACCCTACAGACCACTGGGCTTTCGGCCTGTGTGCCGGAGAGGGCACTCTTCCACAAGTGGACAGAAGAGTTTTTCCCTCACCAAATATAGCTAATATAGCGATTATGTTTTTGGAAGTCAACATGATTATATGTTTTCGTTGTATAATGTTTTTTTTGGGTTTTTTTTTTTTTTTTCCCCTTCTTTTCTTTTTTCTCTTTTTTTTTCTGTTTTGGGGGAGTACCTTTCGATCTTTGGCTATGTACAGAGATTGGAATTATATATGGAAACACTACATCCGGTTAAGGAGACCCGATCTTGTTTGAATCTCTGTAACTATATATGCCACATTTCTGAATCGTTATGTGTTTATATGTATATGTTAGTATGTATGAGACTACAAGTGAACACATATGTAAGTAGGTATGTGTATGTATGCTTAAGAATATGGGTGTGTGAGTGAATATGTGTGTGCGAGTACATACACACTAGAGGGTACACCCGTCTGTTTTTCTTATTTTTATTTATTTATTTTTTTATTATTTACGTCTGTTCTTGATTATATGTTTATTTTGGATTATTTGTGTTTATATAGGTTGTTTAATAAAAAGAGAATAACAAAAAAAAAAGATGTCTGATCAGCTGGAAATACTGATGAAGAAGTATTTCCAGCGTAAGTGGCTTTACTGTTAAAATCTGAACAGTTCCTGTTATCTTGAGTCGAGCTGACTGAAACCTCTCCACCACTTTTAAGTGAATATGACATTTTTGAGAAAAGACATAAGGATAGCACTACTGCAAAAAACTAAAAGCATGCAGAAAAAAATATTTCATCTCAATAAAGCCATAATTGTATGCAAATGTTATTAATTCCACAGCCCTACTGACAAAGAATCCATTTAATAGTTGACATGTGTATGAAATCTAGGGTTTACAAGGGCTAGAGAAAATATTAGCCAAATGCATGTTGGTAAATGTGGCACAAATCATAAGTGGAATTAATTTCCATTTCATTTATATTTATAAGATTAACTTCAAGGTGCTGTCCCCAAGTGGAAAGGAGAAACTCCCTTTGAACAAGAAGAAACCTGGAGGTTTTTGTCTGTGTGGTGACACCTATCAGGAGATTACTGCAGCGAGTCCTCATGCCCTCAGCAGTGGTGACATCACTGCTTGTGGTCGAAGTGACCGATGTAGTGTGCACAAATGGGCCGTTAACATTTCTGTTGGTGGTGTGTATGCAAAGAGAAAAAAAGCCCTTAAAGATATGTAGTTCACGAGTGGGCGTTTGTTCCAAAAACACTTCCTGACTCTGCAATTCTTTTTATTGTTGTCCTCATTTCACAAATCAGTGCTTCAGTTAATGATCTGTTAGCATTTTCAGGTCCAGATTCAGGGGTTTTAAACACTCAAGAGGATATTAATAAGACATATACGTCTTTGTCTCTCTGGCTGTCTGTTCAGACTGCAGCTGCCTGTTTATGACATAATCGCATTGCTACTCATTTTAATTAGAGATTCAGATTAAATGTGCGCAGTGTGATGCAGAGCTCTGACATTTTACAAGATGAAGCAGTGTAGCTGGCACACGGATGCTGTTAGGGAGCGAGGAAAATGCTCCGAACAGGTATGATTAATAACTAGAACGACTTCCCAAACACACAGGACACTCTGAAATCCAACTGGCAACAGGTGTGGCCAATTTGTTGCTGTCACATTAATAATAAATGACCAAGAAGAGCGCATTATGCTCGGGTGTCGATGCGAGCATGACCAAGAATAAAACATCTGCTGATTTTTACATTTTCCCCAGAGTGGCTGAGAGCTGATATGAAATGAGGTGGCAGAAGTTTTCACTTGATGGATGTCTCTTTCAAAAAAATCCAAACAAATTATTCTAATTTAATCTGACAAAGTGTTTTAACTGCGAATTGGAGGAAGATGTTGACAATTTTTCATTCGCCCGTGGACCACTTTTGCATAGATAATACAATACTGGAAATTTTCTGGCATACTTTTTAAGTTTGCTTTCCAGAGTTAGATGAAGAGTTCTCTGCCATTTACAAAGGCAAATTCTTATATTAAGCATGACCAAAATTTAAAATAATGAAGTTCAGGCTTCAGACTGCTCAAAATGCAAACGTTTAGTTAGTTTTTCAACTTTTAGCTCTGTGTGACATCTCGGATATAGGAAATTAGGCTCCACCCACCAGCTATTTGTGAGGGGCAGCCAATTAGAAGAAAGATGGCTTAAAGACGGAGGAGACAACAGATTTTTGCTACCTTTAGAGGCAGAAACTACTCAAATTCTTTGAGCTCCAATAAAATAACCAGGGTGGCTGCTCTGGAGTCCAAGAATCTATGAAAAAGAGCATTTATAACGCTTAATTAGCAGGTATACCATGGTCTGACATACAGCACTGCTATAACTTTGGATATAAAAGAGAAGATGAAATATCAGCGACGTTTGGAGGGTTAGTGAAAGTGGGCTAGCTAACGACTAGCTACTACCTGGTGGCTATCTACAGAGCTATGGTTAGCTACTGTAAACACAGTATAGCAGGGATGATCTTAATTTCAGAGAGGCGCAAATATATGTCGAGAAAAATAAAGATACTATGTAGCGGCAAAGTTGGGGCCATGTGAGCGATTCTTTTCTGAAACAGATCCCTCAACAGTTTTGTGGGACTCGTTACAATTAAAAGGGAAAGCAGGTTAAAAGACAAGAGGCTCATCGTCAAACACAGAAGACAGGTGGACCCGGAAACAGGGTTGATATGTCGTCACTTAACAAGCAGACAGGACACCTTTAAATGCCTCACTTCATCGAGCAGGTGTTGCACGTCCTAAATGAGTAACCTCTGTTGTAACAGAGGGTGTCTGTGGTGTTTTTTTGTCCCCTTCAACAACTGAATTGCTAGCAGCCGTCCTTGATGACTTTGCAGGCTGTTTGAGTGATTGTCGGAGTCACCTCTGCTTTTATTTTTTTAAAGCGGCGCCCGTGGTGTAACTGAAAAACATCAACAGCACCACACACATACGAAAAAGAAAAAAGGCAGCAGAAATAAATCCCTCCATATCTCCTCTCCCCACTGCACCCACCTCTCTCCTCTCCATCTCCTAAATTGAAAAAACAGGTTTAATCAATTGCAAAATAAGCAACGGACACAAAAGTGGCTGCAGAGGGGAACCGCAAGCGCACCTCCCGTTTGTTTTACCCACCTTCACGCAGCGGGCGAGTGGAGTTTACCTCATCGCCCTCTTCCAGAAATGCATATTAGCTGACTTTTAAATACATTCCTTGTGAGTTGAGTGACCTCCTTTTGCTTCCCCTCTCCTGTCCTTGCACACCTACTCATTCATGCAATAATGCACTCCTGCACGCACACAGAGGGTTACACACATGCAGCATGACTCCATTTGTTCCACCCTGGCTATTTTATTTCATTTCACTCCCCTCTGATTTTACAAATCTTATAGGTGCTGCATTTTTCTAATCCCCTCTGTATCATCTTTTGTTATCTGATCCACTCTTTTCCCCCCAGTGCTGATCTTGTTTTGTTTTCTGTTGTTTATTTATTCATTTATCTGCTCCCAGGTAAGATGCTTCATAAGCTTCTTAGCGGTGTTGTTTTTCCATCACCATTGGTATCCAGATTGCATTGTGTTGCTGTCTTTTTTATCCTCTTCCTGCCGTGCTTTAGCACCGTGCAGATACAATAGCCAAGTTAAGAGAACTGCATGTCTCTCTTCACTCCCACCCCCACACTCCCCATTCTCCCACCCACCGCCAACACCACCACCACCACCCTCGGAGGCAGAGCTGCGAGCGTCTCTCTCTGCTTAGTTTTGTTTGCCTATATAAAGCCTCATCAATAATGCAGAGGCCCCTGACTCCTCTCTTCCATACTGTGGAAGCTGTGCATGGGTTTTCTTTTTCCCCTGCTGCTGAGCAGCCGAGAACATCGCTGCTGCTGTCGGGTTGAAACAGCCTCCGAATCACAGAAACTAAATTAATCAGGAATTTGGTGAAATGGTTTTATTCTCAGTCCTAAAACAGCGAGAATTTGTGGGGTGTCTGAAAGGTTTATGACAGCGTTAAATCAGGAAACACGATGAGCGTGGTGACTAAGAAAAGGTATCCATTTACCGTCTTAGTATTTCATTAGGGCGTACATTAAATGGTGACATTTGAAGCTAGCTAGAGGCATGCAGGGGTAACCAGTACACCAAAAAATTCTGAATTTATTTGTAGATAATCGCCTGCGTCTCTTTGTTTGTTCCTCTGGGAGCGACTACCTGTATCAGCAACATTGATCCATGTGTGACTGTCAAACACGCCCCAGAACAGCCACATGCACACCAAAGCACCACTCGCCGACTTGTTCCGGGTTGGCGCCAACATTAAACAAACATCCATCAAACCGAAGCAGATATCAGCGGAGGAGGAAACAGCGGGACGACGTCTGAAGACACATGGATCACATATAATCAGCTAAGCTGACGTATCCTCAGGAAAAACTCCTGGTATACTTCCTGCAACCCTCTGAAATCTCCGCTCATCATTCATATCAGTGACTATACAACTAACATCATGACTGTTTATTTAGGGCAGTGCAGTTGCAGGCCTGAAATAGTGAATGTAGACTGGTTTTTATTCTGCTATTAGTGCTGTGAAATATATTTCCTAAGATCTTGTGCAGTTTTCCTTACTGTTAACACTGCTAGATTTATACCTTTAGATTAATTTATATTGTACAGTCCGAATGGTTAATAAATGCACCGAAATTTTGTTCTCATGTCCACTAATTAGTTTACATTCTGAATGACAATAAAGTGATAAAAAATAAAAAATAAACCAAAAACTGAACCATGGGAGCCTGTAAGAAAACCCGAAGCGGATTAGATGAGTCGGATTTGGAGACATCTTGTTTAAAAATATCTTTTTGTGGCTCTTACTGGAGATGGTGTTGGGTGTGATTTCATTTCATGCTCAGCATGATAAATATTTCCCTCTACTTTCATCCTTTGTGTGGTTTTAAAGCATTTCAGGAAAGAATTCCAAAGGGAAGCGCCCAAAAACTGTCACACATGTATGATCTGCTAGCATCATAGACTCGCTGAGCGCTATGTGGCCGTAAGCTTGTCACCCGTGTTAGTTATTGTTGTTATTAATTGCTCATATTCCTTCAGCACCAAAGTAATCCATGGTAACTGTGCCTCCGCCGCCCTCACACTCTGCAGAATTGCTCGCATTAATAACTGATGGTCTGAGGGTGTCTGAGGGTCAGCACTCAGCAGTTCATTAATTGCTAAATGAGACAGTAACAAAAGAAAATGACCAGGGCGCCCATGCACACGGGCTCCTTTCAAAGTGACCGCAAGTCACCAGCTCTTTGTCCTTCGGCCACGTATAGCTTAACAGAGTAATCACTGTGCGGGAAATTGTGTCAGTACATTTAGCGGTACTTAGCAAAAGAAAATGCGAAAACCAAAATATAAGCAAATGTGGTATAAAAAGACACTTAACCCTTTAGAGCCGATCGGAGCGGGAACGCTCTGTTATGCGTAACTATTTTTAAATCCCGGTAGCACTGCAACCACGTAAGCTAGCGCAAAAATTCTTTTTGCATATGAAACCGGAGGAGTTGTACTTACATATTGTGCCATCAGCTTGTCCTAGGTCACGGTTTCCTTCCACATAAAGCTTTGCAAAAACTGCATAAAAAGCGCTTGCAGGAACAAAAACATAATATTCCAGAAACACGCTTTGCCGGTCCGATCAGCTGTTCAAAACACTTCCTACGTTGGAATAGACGTCAGCGCGAACTTTTGCATTTCCGCCATTACCTGGCCGAAACCGGAAGTGACGTCATTTTCGCGGAAATGTAGTCTTTTTTGCGATCAGGGCCTCAGGGCCTATACTGCTCTTTTTAAAAGTTATCTTTGACTTTATGACTTTCTGTGTCGTTTCTGGGATGCTTAGGACTCATATTGCACTGCTGGAAATAGTTTATTTTGATGCATATGCTGCTTTTTTGCAAATTTGCAGTATAATATTTATTTTCGTTTTTCCTGCAGTGTATAAAAATTGGTGTATTTCAAAAATAAAACTATGAAGACACTCAAAATAAATTTCCTGTGGTGGGAAACTATTTTGTGCAACTTTTTTGTATTTACAGTTTTGAGGGATAAGACTCTTAAATTTCTCTAACTACAAATATATGTTAAAAAATCAAAAACGATTTTCAATTTTTTTGTAGTTTATTGCACTTTTTTTGCAATTTATGTAATTACTATGCACTTAATGAATACATATTATTAAAATCTGGGCTATAATGGTTGTATTGATGTATAGCAACTTGAAATGCTCCCAAAAATGGCTCCACAGCATGTAAAAATATAATATAAGCTCTGGCGGACTTGGTTCTATGGTAGGTCTTAAAGGGTTAAATGAAGTTAAACAAATAACAAGAGGTAGTGGCTCAACTGCCTTTAAAATCCACAATAACAGTAACAGCTTTTCCCCTCATTTATAGCTCTCAGACTAACAAATATTTTAGTGTTTTATTTTATTTTGATGTAGAAAACGCTAACGCTAGCAACTAGCACAGCTACCATTAGCCTAACTAAGTGTTTAACATTTAATGTGATTAAATTTAAATGTAAATTTTAGCCCGTTAATTTTTAAGGACGCCCCGCCTTCTATTGATACTTATTGCTGGCGTGGACATGGACACATCAGTTGGCTAAGTGGAGTTGTTTAAAGCCATGCCTTTCCATCAGATAACTGCATCTTTACCTTACACCCACCCATTTTCCACTTCCTGTCACTTGCTTGGTGGATTTACTTGTTTACACATCACTTGTTTCACACATCACCAACCGTGTACTTGATGATGTCTTTTATAGACTCAAGTGGTGAAACATATTATTTAAGGTCTTTACCTTACAATGTAAAGAACCCTGAGGTGACTGCTGTTGTCATTTAGCGCTACATTAATAAAATTGAACTGAATGAAAAATAGTTTTGTTTTCGTTTTTGTGCATATTTTGCACAGTAATGTGTGTTGATCGAGTTTGTCGAAGTATCTCTGTTTCCAGGTATTAAATAAACTTCGCAAGGTGACACAGTCTCTTCCTCAGACATGCCCGGGCTTATTTCATTGTTTTGTCCACTAAGTAACGTAAACCATTGCTATAGCAATGACATTGCAGTGTGACAATTTCACTAGGGATAATCTGATATGGAACAGGGCTAATTGTAAATAACCCCCCAAAAAAAGGGCACAGGTATTTTTTGATCAGACTAATCGCACTTGTGTGTGATTAAAAGCCTGTCTGACACACTCTCAACAATACAGTTCGGCTCATCTCCTGACTCCTCAATGTGGTGAATTAAAAGCGAGTCTGAGATGAGTTTGCTCTGAAAAGAGACCCGCAGGAAAAAGAAAAAGACAGAACCAGGGCTCCTCTCATCCTTCTAAACAGGACTGAAATAAGAAATTGTAAAAGCAATTATCCAGACGTAAACTCTCAGCACAGCGTGTCAGCTCTGGATGACCATCGCTCCGTCCCTCGGCTGCGCAGGGCAGGAGAGGCCAAGGCTGTTGAAGCCCACTGATGGAAGTGGAACAGTGGTGAAGCTGAAGGTTGGTTAAACAGAGAAGGCAGTGTGCACACTGCACCTGACTGCAAACTTCAAATAATGCACAACCTTTTTAAAAGCGAGCAACTGATGAAGTCATGTCAGAAATAAATATTAACCTCAGACCACATACGGACGTCTCTTGTAATAAATTTAACCGAACTTTCAGGTATCAGAGGACGAATCCTCTGACATGCAGGAACTGACTGGTTTTACATTTCCCCTTTGTTTGCAATTAACAGATGGAAGTCAGACCTGATGGTCACCGAGGCTGAACAGACAGAAAGAGAAACTAACTGCATCAGCAAGCAACTTTGAAGAAAGAGGACACCGCAGCCTCGCCACGCTGTGTGACTGACAGGTGACCTCTGAAATCAGACGACAGCGACGAGCAAACGTGAAGACAGAGAGACAAACCGGGATTAAAGCAGTGATGGGCTGGACTCTGGTGGGACTTACATGTGTGGGGACGAGGGCAGCTGGGTACGCCAGTTTGTGGTGCCTCCACATCCAGAAGGAGAAGAGGACGACCGCGGCCAGGCCTATGATGGGAACCAGTGAGTAAAGCAGGGTGCTGAAGAGCTGGGGCTTCTGGGAGAACGGGTTGGAGGTGGCTGTGAGAGGAGAAACAGACATTATATAAGTCAGTCTGAGCTCCCTCGCTTTGTAACCACATTGTTCATGAGCTCATGGACTCGATCACCATTTTCAGGTCATAGCGAATAAATGATATAGGTAACTTTTACAAATCATAGTCATAATTAGAATTAGAAAGGAGGATTATCTGGTATGTTCAACACCAAGATGGTAACAATGAAAATGCTCATCTTAAAGCTTTGTGATTGAAACAGTGTCTGAAATCATGGTGATTATGTCCACCTTTTATACTGCATATGTAATGAAAGCTGTGAAATATCGACACTCAACCTTCTGAAGCACAAATCTCCAGGTGGAATGCAAAGGACATGCTTTCTTTCGCTGGATTAGTACCTTTTGGGGTTTTGTTTTTAATATTTCAAGCTGTAAAAACAAGCATTAGATGTTCAAAATGCCCAGTGGGATTTAAACTACGCGTGACCCAAGGGTCCCATAAGGAAAAGCCAACTAAATTAGGCTTCAGTGTGTAACAGAGGCAGAAATATTAGAAAGACTTCATTGCTCAACACGTCTCTTTTAATAGTTCTACAAAAATGACCAATGTGCACGACTAGACAAACAAACTTCAGCTGAAGTGAGGAGCCATGATAATAGATCGCCACGGTGCATTTTTGTTCAACCAAACTCTCAAGGCAGCATATGAAATAAATAGAAAGAATATAGGAGTTGGTAAATTGGCTATTGCTAAGTTGTTTAAATTGGACAGTAAAATCGTGAATAAATAAAAAATAAATAACAGATAAATGACAACAGGGCAAAACTGAGGGTTCTGTCATTGTTGAATTGAACGTGCGATGAATTTAAGGTGTGCGGTGCCCTGTACAACTCCAAAATCAGTGAGTTTCTGTTAACGCTGTATACGACAGGCTCCGTCTACAAGTGGAGTACTTGAAGGAGAGACAAAGTGGTGCTTTCTGCCACAACCTCACCTACTTTCAAAGTGCAGGGAGAGCACGACAGATCTGAATATGTTAAAACACCAGCAGCACTTTGTGTGTAAAGAACAACTTCACTGATTCGCTGACGTGTCTCGACTTGTGGCCTTCATCAGGTTCCTGGCAGTAAGATAAACCGTGCCCGAGCGTTAAAATAATACAGAATTGCTCAACTTATTTGCAACCTGTTGGAACTGATAGTTCTCGATATGCCTCAAAGGGTGGACATGCAAGAACACCGAATCTCTCACAACTCATACTCATACCATCAGGGATTGAGCAACCAAACTTGCCACACGTGTACATCTCAGGCCCCCGAAGGTTCTTATCTATACCAGATATTATAAAATCATCATGTTGCTTAGCAACCACCTACCAGTGAAGTTTTAATGACCCATTTCTAGCATTTAAGCACCCAAAACACCTCATGAAAGCATTGCATCCTTTTTTATTCATGATAATAACATCTAACTTCTATTCACAGTGCTTGAAAAGCATCATATGAGATGTTAAAGACCCCATCATGTTGCCTGCCTCCCACCTAATAAAAAATGACAATTATACTTTCACCTGAGGCTTTTTATTGCAGGTTGACCCAATTTTGCCTTCAATGCTGTTTCAATTCTTCATGGTACATACTTAACAAGAAGCTGGAAACAATGTTTAGAGATTTTGATGTGACAGCATGACACAGTTGCTGCAGATTTGTTGACTGCACATGGACGATAAGAATCTGCTGTTCCACCACATCTTAAATGTGCTCTAACTGGATTGAGATCTGGTGACTGTGGAGGCCGTTGGGAGTACAGTGAACTCAATGTCATGTTCAAGAAACCAGTTTGAGATGATCTGAGCTTTGTGACATGGTGTATTACCCATCAGAAGATGGTAGACATAAAGGGATAGACATGGTCAGGAACAACACTCAGGTAGGTTTGTGGTGTTTAAATGATGCTCTGTTGGTACTAAGGGGTCCAAAGAGTTCCATGAAAATATCCCACATTACAGCACAGTCACTTAAATCATCCTTCCCCATTCTGATGCTCAGTTTGAACTTCAGGAGATCGTCATAATGATTTATTTAATCTAAGATTACGTTTATTCTGATTGGTGATAATATCAGATCCTCCAATTCAGATAGACCTCCCTTCCATTGAAGCGCCTATCACAAAGCACAGAGTCACGTCAAGCTTGTTGGATCCTAAACCAGCCACAACAACAAAAACACGGCCAACATCCTCTTGGTTACAAATGTGGTAACGGCCACAGAAAGGAGTGTGGGGCAGTCTTCCTGATCATACACAGAAAATATCTCCATGAAGTCAATTTGCAGAGCGGCATGAAGAATGCCTGATTTATAGAGGTTCTAAACATTTAATGATTTAACATGTGAAGGTTTTTCCTCTCCTACACTGGTATCATCGGTTTCTGTATTATATTTTATATTTCAGTATTTTTAAATTGTGCTATACTTCACAAAAGACATTTCTGACTTCTTTCCTCTTGAAGCTCTGGTTTTTCTCTTTCCACAAGAGTGCAGGACTTTATATTGCAGAGAGAAACGAGCCCACAGTGACTGAAACTCTCAGAAGAAACTGCTCCAGGATCAGCCAAACAAAGACAAGAGTACACAGCCTTCCTAGCTGGCCTCACGCTGGGCCTCCATCTCTAAATGCAGCTCTAACCCTGCTTACAGCCACCGTGCTTAGAGATCATATCAGCGCACATAAGCGCACACAAACACACACACGCACAGCAGGATTAGCAAATCCATCTCGTGACATAACGTAATCCGCCTGCCAAAAATAACAGCTCTGAACTGTGCCCGACCCCTGCAGGAGGCGCAGGGTGACGCCTGCTCGCTCAGCCTGTCCTCCCGTCACAAAGCGGCCGTCTGATTCGGCAGCGCTGTCAAAACGCCGACGCTCGGACGCCGACCCGCCGCTGCCGCCCTCTGAGAGCAGGGAAGTGAAGAAAGGCGTGAGGGAGGGGGTAGGTGCCGACAGGACTGCACCAGCTGCATTGTGGGACCCTGAGGGTGTTTGTCGGGACGTTGTGGAAAGTTGTTCCTCTACAGGAAGTCTGCAGGTTTCACAAAGTCAGATTTAAAGGGTGAGACAGACGGGCCTGCCAGATACTTCAGCTGCAAACTGATGAGCGCAAGGACACCACTGGTTGGTGAAGCATTAATCACCGGTACCTGAATGTGCTTTAACCTCCTGTTATACTAAATTCAGGGATAAGTACATCTTTTTCATTCATTTTATTTATATACTTATAAATACTGTACTCCTAATTGATTAATTTATTCCTTTGATCGCTTGTCTCTTTAACTTATATTAAATTACCCATAATAGCACATAACCCCCAGTTTTGTCTAATTTCCTGCTTTACAGTGAAGGACTGTGAACTTTACTAACCTGCATGAAAAACGCTATACAAATAAAGTTTGATTAATTTCCTGCCAGTCCTAAATTAAAGATTTCTCTTGCGTTTAAAAGATGTCTGAGGTCTGAAATCATTTCTATTCATTTTATTATTGAAGCAGGGTTGAATCTACTCACGTTAAACATGTTTGTTGACAAGCTCTGGTTTTTCTCTTTCCACAAGAGTGCAGGACTTTATATTGCAGAGAGAAACGAGCCCACAGTGACTGAAACTCTCAGAAGAAACTGCTCCAGGATCAGCCAAACAAAGACAAGAGTACACAGCCTTCCTAGCTGGCCTCTATGGAACGCCAGGACTGCCATAATGAATTAATTAAATACACCATTAAATAATTAATTAAATGTGGCAATAATTAATTAAAATTGGAATTAATTAATTAAATAAATAGTTATGACACATGTAATTAATTAATTATTGACACATTTAATTAATTATTTATGTATTTCACATTTTAATTAATTATTGACACATGTAATTAATTAATTATTGACACATTTAATTAATTATTTATGTATTTCACATTTTAATTAATTATTGACACATTTAATTAATTAATTATTGACACATGTAATTAATTATTTATGTATTTCACATTTTAATTAATTATTGACACATTTAATTAATTAATTATTGACACATTTAATTAATTATTTATGTATTTCACATTTTAATTAATTATTGACACATTTCATTAATTATTGACACATTTAATTAATTATTTAATGATATATTTATTTATTTCATTTTGGCAGTCCTGACGCCTGGCTCTCATCATGAAATAATTTTATCTGTCAGCCTCACCCATCAAACTCAGGGGGCGGGGTTAACGCTGATCGAGTCAAAACCATTGCTTTGGCCTGGTGGCCATTGTTTCTAGCACACAACAACCGGCATGTGGAAGCTAACAGAACTGAGCTTTGAAAAACCCTGTTTGTGTGTTACCAAATACCGTTTTAATATTTTTTTAGCCGAGAATGTAGTGGTTTAATCTTCATGTGTCTGGTCGGTTTGTCAAGATACAGCCTCTTTGCAAAAGTGTTTCGATGATTTCGGAGATGTCTGCCCAGTCTCACGGCAAAGCGTGGGATAGACCCGCTCGCCTCGCAAGCAATCCCACCGACAAAGCGCAGGCCCCGGTACACAGCTGTAGTAACCCCCGCTGACTTCTTTTACTGAGGTTATATTTATCGATGTTTTATTTCCTGATGTTCTTATGTGTCCTACGTGTTTCAGTCGCCAATTCTGAATTATAACTAACATTAAAAACATGTTTAAGGAGGAGAGAGAGCAAATAAATCTGTTTAACATCTGATCTTTGGGTTTTTGTTCAGTAATCAGCGTGACCTGTGTATAAACACATAAAAGAGATAACGTTGGTGTTTCCGTCATGTAGTAACTGCTGGCTTTAACTGTACAAAGGTTGTTCGACACTATGAAACACATACAGACTTCATGATGTTCGGCTAATATTTTTATTGTGAATATTAATCATGCTGACCTCGCTCTGTACACCACGCAGCGAGGTCAGCATATCCACGATATCCTCAGCTCCATGAGTTAACACAAAGTTTCCCAGCTGACTATCTAACTGCCAACTATTCCAGAGACGTGAAAATATACAGCATAAAGAAAAGTGTAAGAGACTCAGCAGCAGATTAGAATAACAGTTATACATTTAATAAATCACCAAATGAATCCAAGAAACGAGCAAACCTGTTCCGACAATTTGAGTTTGTATTCCCTCAGCTGCAGACTCGCTGCTGTTTAAATGTTTGAAAAGGAAGATTAGATATAAAAAACGTCAAACATAGACTCAGTCTGCCTTCACATTTGATATGAGGCCAGCACGTATAGTGGCCTCAGCAGGCTATTACTGAAATACACGTGCTATATCATAAACTATGATATAAACAGGGAGGTCCTATTAACATGTTTAGTTTTAAAGGACACCTTCCTGCCTTTAGTCTCATTCATGAGCAGTATTAGTTTTCTTCTAACATCCAGAAGTCTGCACAATGTGTTTCATAGTTTGTAACAAGCCTTTGACAGGTAAACATAACATGACCGAAAAAGCAAAAAAAAAGAAAAAAAAAAGAGAGAGAGTGTTGACATAAGAAGAGAAAATTCTCTCAATTATGGAGACAGACAAATGGTTCATTTATGTTTGATGTGTGTTTATTCCTCCCTAAATATCGTCGGTGAAGTTTGCCATGCATGTCAGATTTTCCTGCGCATTTTTATACCTCTGCCAACAGAGAGAGAGAAAAAATCACATTCTAACAGACAGCTGGTGCTTAGAATACAGTTGAATAACTATTAAAAAACAGATGATATTTAGATGATAGTTCAGTCTAACACATGTGCCAGTGAACCATTAAACGTCTGTGAAACTATGCAGTTATGAAACGTAACTTTAACCTCAGCCAAACCGATTTGCTCAGTTGTAAATAAAACAGCGAAGTAAACGTGACCCGACAGATAGAACCTGAGTGAATGAAGTCCAGCGTTTAACCACTGAGAGCTAAAACTCAGCTGAGGTTTGAAAGCTGTGTGCCGGTGATTGGACATCAGCCGCTGATAAAGCTGTTCGCCTATAAAGTGCTCTGTAAGGAAACGAGCTCCAGCAGCTCTGCGCTCGGGGAAAACACTATATTTACTTATCTTGTGCAGAAAAATGCGCTGACATTGCGTTATATCGAGCACCGGCTGCCCAGTTAAACTGTGACTATCACCAGGTAACTAGGCGTGTTTCTTGAATTAGCAGCAGGTGTTAAACAGCTGACAGATGAGGAGGAGGATGCATGCAGGTAAACTGAGGGTCTGCTGAGCTGATCGCTGGTTTCGTGAGAAAAATGTCAGCTCGTTCTTTATGTTACAGAAGCACAGAGACACAAGACCAGGCGGAAAGAGACGATCGTTCGGTGAAAATGAGAATCTGCGAATGCAACATGTGGAACACGGAGAGTGGAATATGTAAACAAACCGGTTAACGTAACCCCCTCGGTGCACTCTGCATGCTAACTGTTAGCAGAGCTAGTGAAATCTCTGAAAACATCTGAGCACTTTTGCAAACATGTTCTATGTTGACAACCTGACCAGACATACGTCGCGACATTCGCGGCTAAAACACTGTTAAAAGTGTAGCTGGTGACAGAAAAACGGGGTATTTTAAAACTACACCACCACCATTGCTGCTTGTGATTTGATCTGCATTCTGGGATAACTGGCTGCCCCAAGTCTACACAAGCAATCGATTTTCTAGGATCGACCTGTTTTGACTTACTTTGCACGGCAACCAATCAAATGTTAGAGAAGCTGCATGGGCAGCGTTAACCCCGCCCCCTGAGTTTGATGGGTGAGGCTGACAGATAAAATTATTTCATGACGAGAGCCAGGCGTCAGGACTGCCAAAATGAAATAAATAAATATATCATTAAATAATTAATTAAATGTGTCAATAATTAATTAAATGTGTCAATAATTAATTAAAATGTGAAATACATAAATAATTAATTAAATGTGTCAATAATTAATTAATTAAATGTGTCAATAATTAATTAAAATGTGAAATACATAAATAATTAATTACATGTGTCATAACTATTTATTTAATTAATTAATTCCAATTTTAATTAATTATTGCCACATTTAATTAATTATTTAATGGTGTATTTAATTAATTCATTATGGCAGTCCTGGCGTTCCATAGGCCTCACGCTGGGCCTCCATCTCTAAATGCAGCTCTAACCCTGCTTACAGCCACCGTGCTTAGAGATCATATCAGCGCACATAAGCGCACACAAACACACACACGCACAGCAGGATTAGCAAATCCATCTCGTGACATAACGTAATCCGCCTGCCAAAAATAACAGCTCTGAACTGTGCCCGACCCCTGCAGGAGGCGCAGGGTGACGCCTGCTCGCTCAGCCTGTCCTCCCGTCACAAAGCGGCCGTCTGATTCGGCAGCGCTGTCAAAACGCCGACGCTCGGACGCCGACCCGCCGCTGCCGCCCTCTGAGAGCAGGGAAGTGAAGAAAGGCGTGAGGGAGGGGGTAGGTGCCGACAGGACTGCACCAGCTGCATTGTGGGACCCTGAGGGTGTTTGTCGGGACGTTGTGGAAAGTTGTTCCTCTACAGGAAGTCTGCAGGTTTCACAAAGTCAGATTTAAAGGGTGAGACAGACGGGCCTGCCAGATACTTCAGCTGCAAACTGATGAGCGCAAGGACACCACTGGTTGGTGAAGCATTAATCACCGGTACCTGAATGTGCTTTAACCTCCTGTTATACTAAATTCAGGGATAAGTACATCTTTTTCATTCATTTTATTTATATACTTATAAATACTGTACTCCTAATTGATTAATTTATTCCTTTGATCGCTTGTCTCTTTAACTTATATTAAATTACCCATAATAGCACATAACCCCCAGTTTTGTCTAATTTCCTGCTTTACAGTGAAGGACTGTGAACTTTACTAACCTGCATGAAAAACGCTATACAAATAAAGTTTGATTAATTTCCTGCCAGTCCTAAATTAAAGATTTCTCTTGCGTTTAAAAGATGTCTGAGGTCTGAAATCATTTCTATTCATTTTATTATTGAAGCAGGGTTGAATCTACTCACGTTAAACATGTTTGTTGACAAAATGGCCAAGAATAACAGGAAAACGTACAAATTTCTGTTCTGATTTCCATCGGTAGCCGTTTTGTCTGCTAGCTTCTCTACTAATAGATTATTTGGATTTAGTTGTGACCCGGCCTTGACCCCAAAGGATGAGCTTCATTACTCACAAGGCTGCTGGCCTTAAAGGTGAGGGTCAGGCTGGTATCAGTAGGTGGAGAACCCAATGGAAGTTAAAAAAAAAAAAAAAAAACATGAAGAAGAAAGAAAGATTTTTTCCTGTGAAATAAAAATGAGTGGGTTGGCTGCCTGGGGCTTGGTGACGTCTGAGGACACTTTTTGACACATGCTGCAGGTAGTTTGGCCTGTGCTTTCGCATACCTGATGGAAATATAAGTGCAGCAGCAGAGGTGGGGAGGAGGGCTGTTTGAATTTTATTTTGGTTATAAAACACACTTATGTGGTTTTAGAATACGACGTGTTGTCAATAAACATTCTGCATCAACAAATTTTTATTATCCGTTTCGTCGATTATGGCGACAAATCGTAGCAGCCCCGATGTTCAGTTAATTCAGAGTGTCATTATCGAGAAGAAAATAGCAATTGGTGCATAGTTCCACTAAGATCGGCAGCGTGACTCCCTCACAGGATAGTTGACAGATTTGGAATGATTTTAGCCGAATACAGCATGAAAGGTGGAGATGGGCAGAGGTGGGTTTGCCAAGTAGCTTGCAGGGGCAGTGGCAGCAGCAAATGAAAGCAGACTAAAGCCGAGTTATAAGATGACGCTGTCCAATAGATGTGTCAGCTGAGCTGTGAGCTGATGTGGACTGGCACTGAGGTCGCAGATCTGCCCCAGCTGTGGTCAGTCTTCATTTCCTACTTGATCTCATGCTTCGCTCAATTTTTTTTCCACATTCATTACTGTGCAGAGCCACTACACTTAACGCTGATATCATCAGCATTGCTGCATTTACATTCACCATTTAACCCACATTATGAGGCTGTCTGGACTTTACATGTAAGCTAGTTTAATGTCTCATTTCCATTCCTATTCAAGGAGGTAAACACATTGTTTTTTTTTAACATTTTTGTTTCTTAAAATAAATTCCATTGCATTGAAATGGGCTAAAAAAGGAGTCTGAATCATGTTCTTAGGGATGCATTGATCTTATATTCTTCTATAATATATCAGTTACTAAGCTCAGTGGATATTCAGAACCATGAATACATACTGATGTGAAATCTTTTGCAATATTTCCACTTCATTACAAATAAATGATTCACATATTCGCTTAAATATTTTTCCCGATGCTTCGTTTAGTGCAGGTGAGAACCACACAAAGCCCAGACATGCCTCCCTCAAACCTGTATTCACTTTTTAATCATCATTCCAGCCCTGAACACCTGGAAGGAAGCTCAGTTGATGGCAGCCCTCCATAATTTCTTACATCACACCCTTTGTGCAAGGTAAGGCTTTCAAAATAAAAGCCCGGATGTCTCCAGATTGTAGAAATAACTTGTATGTGCTTCTGATTGTTTGCTTAAGGTATATTTTTTTATTCATGAGCCATGCTATAGAAACAAAGTTGATAGGAATAACTTTAGAAATAACCTTCCAAACAAGTACTGAGGTACGAAGTTGATAAGTTGGGGTTTTAATATAAAACCAATCAAACCAAGCCGTGAGCGCCTCACAATCAGTTAATATGTGTGTATTATAACTTTAATCTTTTTCACGAAATATTTTACCTCGATAGTATGAATACTTATAAATTCATAGGCCCTCGAAACACTTATGGGTATTCTATCAGAGATTAGCTGATTAGTTGATATAACGGAATATATTCACAGCTTTGATAGCAAAACTGCACTGATATAATATCTGTGACATGGAGAGAACGGAAAAAAGGACTGGGATCCTGGATGTTTGATCTGTTTTCTGATTTTTCACTGGAGAAAACTTCAAAAAGTGTATTTTGGGTGAACTTCAAAGGGTCATATATCACCATGGGAGACAGGTGGCTGCTCAAAACAAGTTACAGTATATGAAAGGACTCCTTTTCTTATCTACATTTTGATACCAGGTTCATTCTCTAGCCAAAATTCCTTCTGGGGCAAAAGACATTTCTAATATAGTCAAATATTATACATAAAGAATGGAGAAACACACTAACAGAGCTATTGTAAGGTGAATCACCACATTTTGGTTGGCCTGAGTGTTTCCAATGCCCCACTGACTCAGGCGTAGAGATCAGCTGGCGACCACCACCACAGGTTGCTAAAAAATAACAAATTACTCAGTACGCTCGTATGTTTGTGCTCGACTATGAGACCAGTCAATGATCCCCAGTAACAACCATTTGCAAGAGATTCCCTGACAAGTTGGTGAGTTGTTTGCGGGAGTCTGCTTGTTGCCATTTGGTCCCTTGTTTTTTCTCCAAGTTTATTTATGCAGCATCTTTCAGACACAATTTTACTTGGTCTTGGTGCTGCTCCACTAACCACCTTGCGATTGCAGCAGGTGGTCACCTGTTGTTTGCACAGAAGATGGCGACTTGTCTGCAAACACTTGCCAACTGCTTGCAGAGTGGTGGTGAAGCTGGTATCTTCTGACCTCAAAGTAAAAGTTGCACCATTTGAAACAGTAAGTAGTAAGGCACTTTTATGTGTTCTGTTTCCATTGCACTTTTTTATTTTGAAGTTTCATTATTGCTCAGCAAGAAGTTGGAGACAAATTGGCGATCTTTCATGCAAACTATAGGCGATCATAGCGATCTGCTATTAGCCAAAGGAAGCAAAAGATTGCAAATAGGATGATTCACTAAAACAATCGATTTCATGGTAATGATTACCAACAAACTCCAGCAACCGCTCGGCAACTGGTGGAGGAATACACATTTTACCTCAGTGACCAGAGGTTGCCAGGGAGTCACAGCCTCATCTCTACGCCTGTGTGACTGCTTCGCATTCAGTGACATTTTAAAAAAAGTTCCAAGTCGAATTTAATTGAAATGACAGTTAAAACTCTTAATATGATTTTTCACTCCAAAAAGACCCAGCCAATTGCTACCATTCCACTTAATTTTACTCCATATTTTCCTCCTGGTCCCACAGTGTGAGAAACACTGAACATCCTATTTATGTTGTTTTACAAAAATAGAGGATGTTCACATCACTACACTCAAATCAAAAAAGCAAAGTCAAGTGGCGCCTTACCGGAGAGCACCTGACTGATGAACCAAAGAGGCATCTCAACCGCAATATGGATAATAGATATTAAGACATCATTACTAATAATGAGAAGTATTGATGTCCGCATGTTGTATATAATAGTTTGGACCTATTGCAGGGATCAAGCCCTGAATACGTTTTTCATAAACCTAAAAAAAATATCTCAGGATCAAAGCAAGATCTGAGTGTACACCGGCAGATGAGGACAATGCACTGAACACAGCAACTGGATGCTCCCCTCTAAAGTTCAGTGAAGTGAGTAAAAGCAACAAGCATTGAAAAGAGCTCTGGCTGATGCTCAGTGCCAAATATGGACCAACCCTTGTGCAGTTCGAGTGCCTGTAACTCAGAAAAGATTAATAGCATATAGCATGAACTTACAACTTTCCAGGAACTCATTAAACATATATTAAAGCATTAAGCTCAAGCCTAGCAAACAAACTGCAGCTCTGACTAAAAGAAAGCGTTTGCGCCCGCTGAGAAGTCGTCATTTT
The DNA here is from genome assembly GCF_057381915.1 of Diplotaxodon limnothrissa. Classification (NCBI taxonomy): domain Eukaryota; kingdom Metazoa; phylum Chordata; class Actinopteri; order Cichliformes; family Cichlidae; genus Diplotaxodon; species Diplotaxodon limnothrissa. The sequence continues at coordinate 28,274,033 of NC_140617.1, read as the reverse complement.
CAGTGAGCGTGCTGGACTGTACATACTGTAGGCGGTCGAATGGTGCGGGTCGCTCTGCGGGGGCGCTTCAGGGGCGTACAGGAACCTCTCGTTGCACATGTTGCCTTCACAGCAGCAGAAGAAAACATCGGGACTCTCCTTCCTCTCCACACACTCGTTACTGCAGAGGACACAGAGGTGGAAATCAGAAACACTCAATCCTCTCCATGCACTGCAAAAGGACATGGGAGCTATTTTGAACATGCACTCACTCCAGGAGACGTTACGCAAAAAAAAGAAAAAAAGAAAACACACACAACAAACAAACACCGCTTTCCATTCCCTCGCTGCTGCAACAGAGGACATGAAACAAAACATTTATAAAATAACTCCTACACATGCGAACATGGATGCCGACAATCGCGCTTGCTCTCTCTTCTCACACTCACGCAGCCATCAGATAAAAGCCAAAGGAAGTGGCAGCCGCCCTCGATTTGCTCTGGACTCTCCAGGGAGGTGAGGCGGCGCCGTCTGAGCAGAGGTACCCCGAACTGTGCGGGCTACACATCCGACAACAACTTTATCGTTCGGGAATCAAAAAGGAAAACAGAACTGGCTCAAACCGGTATCCGCGGCCAGGGTGATGCTTTACTCTGGGACAAACTATAATAATCTCTTATTATCATCATCATCTGTTTACCGTCCTGGATGTGGACGCATAATTCACGCTGTGGTTCAGGCTCCCTCGCGCGTGGTAATTAAAATGCAGCCATTTGGATGTGGAATCTCACACAGGGACACAAATTATGCTCAAGGTGATTTTAAATGTATTTAGAGTTGAGGCTGCTGCTTTTGTCCTGATTCAGAGGCAGTGCAGAAATTAATGGGCAGCTTCTCAGCAACAACCCCTGCCACCATTAAAAGCTCACCCTCTTAGAGCGCACGCATGTCTGGTTAAAGTTTGATATTTCCCGTATTCTGTTACTTACTGATGGGAATTTAACTACTATTTTATACCATGCAACCTTCTAGTGACAGCAGAAAGTTCCCTTAAAATCATCAGCTGAGATTTCTTATGTTTTTAAGGTTAAAGGGAGTCTGCTGGATGCGAAAACCCAAATGTAAATACACAGAAATGTAATCAAACTACAGTTTATTTACTTTAACTGGACTTCATGAGCTATTCTGCTTGCTATTTATAAAGCCACTTTATTGTATATACTCAGTGTTTTTTATACAGTGTCCTGTATTTTATTTAAAGTTTAGACAGGCGTGGGAAGGTTATTAGGAAACCACTGCACTGTTTGAACAATGTAAATCTTAAAGTGGGACTATTCTGCTAACATCCATATTTTTATTCTTGGACCCTATTAGAGTAGCTATGCATGATTCGCAGTTCAAAATAATCCAAATTTGCCCTACATGCCCATCAATGATGCTTGCTGTGTGCTTATACTATGACTATAGCAGGTCATTTAGTCCACAGTACCTACTAAGACACACTCCACTTTCCCAGTAATATGTTATGCATGTGGTAATCAAAGACGAATTATAATATAAATAAATAAACAAAAATAATTTTCTTTGTTTCCTTTTTGCACTGTTACTTCAGCCAGACTGTTATCTGAAACCAAAATGGGAAGTTAGATGGTTGTTTTTTCCCCCTCAATATTAAACCAAAGTCATGTGACCTACTTCAATTTTATCAGATAAAACAACCCCCAAATTTTGCTTTTTTTTCCCTCTTTAATTTCTCATGTTAGACAGATATTAGGCAGGCAAACTGGAAGCTGAAGTGCAATGAATATTAAAATAATAAGGAAACAAAGGAGGGAGGCAGGTGGATACACAAGTGTCATAGATAGGTTGATTCAGTGGGTAGGCAGGTGTGATGGTTGAAAAGCTAGATAGGTAGCAATGTAAGAAGGTAAGTGGGCGGATAAACAGGTGTAGTGGTAATTACATGTGGTGGTTAGTTGATAGGTAGGAAGCCAGGGTGGCAGTGGGCAGGTAACTATTGGAATAATTGGTTGGTATGCAGAGTGGGTTGGTGGGTAGGGGGTCTGGTCGATTGCCTAGTAGGAGGGTAATTTGTTTGACTGATAGAGTCAATGATTGGGTGGCTAGCTGGTTGGGTAGTTAGGTAGGTAGTGTTGTCGATTGGTTGGTGGGTGGATAGGGAGAGAGAATAATTGGCAGGTTGGATGATGATTGAAGGTTGATTGGTTGTTTGATGTTCAACCTTTCAACTAAAGCCACGTCCAGCCACAATAAATGGCAGTTTAACACACAGCTGACCACACCAAAGCAGTAAAACTCACATATTTGTTCAGCATATCTTTAAAATGCTTTTTTACCCTCCCCGTAAATGTTTCCTGCTTACCTGTCGTAGCAGTTGACATCATCCAACCAGCATCCCTGCTTGACAATCTCCACAGTCCCGGAGACATTTTTCCATGTGGCGAAACAGTGCCGCCTCTTGTCTTTCTCGCCATAGCAGGGTTCGATGCCGCTGCGGTTAGTCCGCTCCTTCTCCCAGCTGGAGTTGTAGTAGGCGCACTCCTGCGTCTCTGAGCGTCCCAGGATGGCGCCTGGAGAGGACAAAGAGGTTATTCTTTAATTTCTTTCCTTTTAATTTGAAGAAGAGCATTGTTGACTCTTGCAGGGGAAGATAAATTACTCTATCAAACATGTTGTCAGGTGAAGTCTCAAACACTCATGAAAGAAACTTTTGAATGAGGAAATTTACAACCGCTGTGGCTGCGAGGTGTAAGAGTTGCTCTCCTTCCTTGTCACTGACAAAGAAGATAATTTAGCTGTGTATCAATAACTGGTGGAAGGACATTTCTTTACAGCCTCCACATATAAAATGAAGTGAAGTCATAAAACATTTCTCAATAATAAAAATTCACTTCTCTGGTACTTTTCTATGTGGACTCCCAGAATGCCTCTGAATCAATACACCAATGAAAAATAAAAGCGTTAAAAAAATAAAAATGGCAGTTACTGGAGGAACAAAAAAACAAAAGTTCCTGTCCACAAACAAAAGCAGAGCAGGGACGATCGACTTCTCTCCCCGCCAAAATAAAAGGGACTCTGATTTCCTGCGGATGAAGCCTGCAGGCAACAAACTGATATCCAGGGAAATAACTGCATGACAGCTTGTCAGTTTAGCATTGCTGCCGCTGCCTCTCATCACCTGTCAGAGATTTAGTCCAGTTTAGACTGCTGACAAGTCTGAGGATAGTCAGCCGCTGTTTGCCTGCTTCCTGGCGCTGCAAGCTAAACAGCCCAGACACACAGGAAACAAAGATTACTTCCCACATTATTTGGTTTGTGCTGCTACAAAGTGAAATAAAGAAATTTTGACTCTTAGTCCTCTAAATTTGTCCATTCAGTTTTTAAGCCATGAAATGAAACCGAAAGAGTTTCTGAGCTCCTTTATGCTAAATTTCCTTTTCGTTTTACGCATTTCTGTTGAATTCTACCTTCCACAGCCAGCTTGCTGCCATTTGCTGTCGAGATGTAGCAAAAAAACAAAAATCTTTGCTAGAGTTACCCGACAGCCACTGATTGCAAATATATTTGCAGAGGTGTATATGCCTTATATGCTCTATTTCCCTGTATCTTTGCATATGTGCTTGCACCCATTTCGTATTTTCCTAGCAAAATATAAAGAAATTAGGGGTGTCAAGGCCTCCATACTGCTGCTTTGTACTACAGTACTTGACGCTGATTGTACAAAGCCAGGTTTCCATGGTACAACATTCGCAAGTCTATTAATCAGGTTGTATGTGTGCGCTTATACACCACTCTGCATTTAATCATTAGTCATTATTAAGCTTTAGCTCTCTTCCACAGTGTGTCTTTGTCCTGTCCCCCTCCTCACCCCCAGCCAGTCATGGCAGATAGCTGCCCCTCCCTGAGCCTGGTTTTGCTGATGGTTTCTTCCAGTTAAAAATGAGTTTTTCATTCCCACTGTTGCCAGGTGCTTGTTCAAAGGGGGTCATCTGATTGTTGGGGTTTTCTCTGTGTTATTGGAGGGTCTCCACCTTAAAATGTAAAGCACCTTGAGACAATCAGTGTTGCCTCAACCAATTGGTAATCTTGTAAGCTTTTATATATAGGATTCATATTGATGAAAATCTTTGTCAGACCACAATACAACAGATAAATACAATTTCAAAGACATGGAAATGGTGTGCGCTGTCAAAAGGCTCTGAGCTACCTCAGTCTGTTTATATAAGTCAATTAAAGCTATTAAAATGAGGCACTGGTATCCAACTCTGGAGTCAACATTCAGCAGATATACAAATGATACATGGCTTCTGTTTTTTGTTGCTGCTAAATGTGCAATTAGTGAGATTTGTGGCCTTTCGGATGAAGAGTGAGAAAAGCCACTAAAGTAGAGGCTGTTAGCTGGACATTTTTAAACAAACAGGATTTGTTATTTATCTCTTTATACCCGTTTAATTCACTCTTAATTGTCTGTTTTTTGTTTTTGTTAAATTGTTCCACCCTTGTAGGATTTGCGCTCTTGACCTAATTGCCTTTTGTTTATTGCTGCTTTTAATGTCTCAAAAGCACACTGTAATTTAAGAAAAAAGCGGACAAATAGAAAATAATGTTCCAATTTATGGGATCATTATCCGCTCTCCTCTGCCAGTGAAATCACGTCGCAGAGGAGAAGAGTCCTGACCGTGTCTGCAGTCACAGTAGCTTTCAGAAATTAGAGCTTAGCTTGCGTAATGGAGGTTAACTTTAGAAATATCATGTATTTTTCAATAAAATGGCTGCTTAAGTAAAGCCAGTTAATGCCAGCCGGGTCCCCCAGAAGCGTCGCAGGTCTCTTTTCAACGACATTAACAGCTGCAGATGGAAGTGAGAGGAGAATGGCTACTTTACTGGCAGGCGAGGTCACGCTGCCTCTTACCAGCACCGACAGCATTTTCTCTCTTGTCAAATCCATTTCCCATGAAGCCCCAAACTATTTCACAGCAACAGGTGCAACTGTGAAGTGCTGTCTGCGTGATTGAAAGGAAATGGCTCAAGTAAAGAGGGAGTGAGAGGAGAAAGATAGTTGGGGCTGCTGAATGAGCAAAGCTGAAATAATTGGTTCTCAAAAAAAACTAAACAACTGTACTTTTCTATATGGTAGCTAATGTTACCAGCAACTTTTACAGCAATCAATTTTAATGCATGTCCATGAGTTACATAGCAGTACAATTCAATTCTTTTGGGAAGGCTTTCCTCAAAGACAAGGTTTAGGAGGGTGCTTATGAGAATCCTTGACCGTTCTTCCAGAAGCGCATTTGTGAGGTCAGACATTGTTGGGTGAGAAGTCCTGGCTCACAGTCTCCACTCTAATTCATCTCAAAGGTGTTCTACCTGGTTGAGGTCAGGACTCTGTGCAGGCCAGTCAAGTTCTTCGACACCAAACTCGCTCATCCATGTCTTTATGGACCTTGCTTTGTGCACTGGTGTGCAGTCATGTTGGAGCAGGAAGGGGCCATCCTCAAACTGTTCCCACAAAGTTGGGAGCATGAAATTGTCTAAAATGTCTTGGTATGCTGAAGCATTAGTGCATGAGTTGCTTTCACTGAAACTAAGAGGCCGAGCCCAACTGCTGAAAAACAACCCCACACCACTCCAACAAACTTTACACTTTGCACAAAGCAGTCAAATATTGTTTAGTACCGTTCCCCTGGCAACCGCCAAACCTGAACCCGTCCATTGGAATGTTGGACGGAGAAGTGTGATTGATCACTCCAGAGAATGTGTCTCCACTGCTCTACAGTCCAGTGGCAGCATGCTTTACACCACTGCATCCAATGCGTTGCGCTGTGCTTGGTGATGTAAGGCTGCAGCTGCTCAGCCATGGAAACACATTCCTCTCTACGCACCGGTTCTAAGCTAATCTGAAGGCCGCATGAATTTGGAGATCTGCAGTGTTGGCGACCAGAACACCTGCTGACCCCGCTCTGTGATTTTACATGGCCTACCACTTTGTGGCTGAGTTGCTTTGCTATACCACTAATAGTGGCCTGTGGAAAATCTAGTAATGAGGAAATTTCATGACTGGACTTTTTTCACATGTGGCATCCTATCACGGTACCACGCTGCAATTCATTGAGCTACTGATGTGGATGGATAAGTGAATACTTTTGGCAATACAGTGTAAGTTGGTGTTGGATTATATAAAGCAATTCTCCAGCTGCACATTCCAACAATAAATGACTTTAAGATACATCAATACGTTTCCATGACTTAGAGGATGTTAGTTTGATGTTGTGTTACATAAGGCATTTATTCTGTAGAGTGGGCTATTGTTTCCATTTATGGCCCCCACTCCACTCCTTATTCATCCATTCACACACTCATTTATACAAGAACATATATTTTAACATTCACACACTCACACTCTGACAGATGCATCCCAGGCAACTCGAGGGTCAGTATCTTGCTTGAGGATACTTTGGCATACATGGAAATCTAAACACAAGTCTGCTGATTGGTAGATGACCACTGTAACAACAATAACAATGTTTTCAAATTGTTGCAACATCTATCTGTGAGTCTCTGATTCGATGACATGATGGTACAGTTATGTCTTCGGCCTTGCCGTGATGGTGCAAAAGCTGCAAAACTGGGAGAAAAGGCTTGGGACAGTGCATGTGAAGTCAACTTTGTTGTCCAGTGCCGTTCCTCCAGCACCAGACAGTTGGTATAACAAAGAACTATATCCTTTTTTATTTTGCCTATGGTTGCCTGTCCACTGGTATTCATTTAGCGTTGGGTTCACTTTCAAATTAGGCTTTTAAAACTGTTCTAATCATTCCATGGTGCAAGGAAAACAGGCAGCGGTAAACCATCGACTCCTGTGTTCTTAATAGTAAAATTACTACTTTTGTTAATGGAGCCCAGAGAGCAATAAAATGGTTTCAGCTTCCAGTGGAAAAGTAAAACAGAGAAAATGACCTAAAAACAGCACACACCTGAATTTCTTAAAATTGTTTTTTTTTTTTTTACTTTCACCCATGAACCACAGGCGTTTCTGTACAAAAACCACTTCAAAGAAACCAAACCATCCCAGCTTACCCAAACAAACACTCGTTATTGTAAATGTGTCTTTAGGAGTAAAATTGCTGTTTTTGTCAATGGAGTCTGGTGGCTGCTTCCAACAGCAATTAACACAAACATCAGAATTTAGTTTCCTGCGAACTGCTGCAGCTCTTTTACTTTATCCTGACCTCAGTTTGTTCTCAAAGGTTGCTTTGACAAGAAAACGGAACATCTAGCCAACTTCAGAGAAAATGCCAAGATGTACACTGCGTACTGCCTTTCAGCCTTAACCCCCCCCCCCCCAAACAAAAATAACACAAGCACAGGAAAAATAAGTATGCAGTATGCTAATGTGTAATGATGCAAAGGAAAAAAATCTACAGTGGAATAAAGTCACGGATATGTGACTGTACAGGGGGGGAAAAAGGAATTTGCCCTAACGTGCATTATAGCAGAAATAACGCCACGGGGAAGATTACCTCATCTGACGTGTGGTTTATGCGGTCTTCATTTTCCCTCCCAACCCTCCTACTCCTCCCACAAATAAACACATTTAAAACTTTCTAGGTTTGTATCTATGTGCATTTCACTCCTTTTCAAGATAATAATTAAAAAAAAAACCTACTCAACTACAGCGATCGTGCCAAATTAAGGTAAACAAGATTGGTAAATGTCGATGCTTGAGCCGGCCAAATTAACAACTTTTTTTTTTCTTCCCCCTGAAAACACAAACTCCTGCCAAGACACCCTTCAGCAAAACATTCACATCTGCAGTGGGGATTATACGTGACAAAGAGTTGTTGAAAAGCCTGGTTTTCCTGTCACAGCCATTATACATTTGCATAAAACACAGCAAAAGCAACACTCCCTTCAGACATCCCATCATGCCTTTAGGTTGTTGTTTGGTTGCAGTTGGGTTCCAAGCCACATCTGGAGGTTGAGGGGAAAATTTAAAAAAAAAAAAAAAAGGAAAGGAAATTTGTTTTCTTTGACCGGCGAAGAATGATGAACCAAAAACCAACCAAAAAAATAAATAAATAAAGGTGGGAAGACCAAATTTTCCAACCGCAGATTCCCTGAAGGCAGTGACAGATAAGGAAGGCGAGTTGATGCTTTCCCTGAAAGATCCTATCCTTGAATAACCTATGATGTTACGCATGCATCTAAATACAAATGGCAAAATCCCTGGTGGTGTTTTGCTACACTTATCCACTCCAATCAGCCCTTTAGCAGTTTAAGTGTTCACTGTATGGCGCCTGCTTTCTATTATTTCTCTGCTTCCTAGATGGGGATGAATGCACCACTCGCCTCACTGGCCTCTCGTGGGAGCTGAAGGCGCTAATGATGGAGAGGTACGCCGAGGTAAAGCGGAAGGTTAGCTCATTAGCCACTTCTGGTGCGACTGCATTAGCTGTGCTAGCGCTGATCCCCCGTGGACGTCACGTCGCGGTGCTTGGAAAATGCAGTTTCTATCAAGCATGGGATGGTTTCCACTGAGTGCAGGCAGCCTGATAAGCAACTTCATTACAAGGAAGTCTTAATAAAACAAGCGTTCAGCACAGAGCAAACATTGCTGCATACTTGTGCACTCCAGTTGGATAAATAAAGCCCAGAAGAGAGTAAAAAAAAAAAAATGGCTCACAAGTTTGAGATAAGGTTGATTTGTGAGACCAAACACCAATCTACCCGCTATCTTGCCGTTTATGGCAAAGAGAAGCTTAAACAACTCATGTTTTGACTTTATCTTTTTTGAAAATGGCTAAAATGATAATAATGTTGCTCCAGCTGTGAGACCAACTGTTTTTTGACCAAATCTGTGGTGCTTTCCATTCATTCTTTACACTGTCAATCTGAATATCGAACCTTAAGGGCTTAGAGTGAATAATAAGGGTGTAACATCTGCTATGCTACGCTACGCTCGGTTCGGTATCTGAAGCCAAAGTGTCAGCAGTCTATTTGTGTTGACGTGCTGGAACAAAAACTTGTTGTTTTCCATCAGCGACAGCATGTTAGTGGGGACTTTTCAAGTGGATAAACACAAAAACTAAGGTAAAAGTGGTCATAGAACACTTTTACTCGCTATGGAAGCTCCTGTGCTTGGGATCAGCACTGGAGCACTTTCATCTATAAGGTGTCCACTGGGAACACCATGAAGCAAGTGGTTCTTAAACCAGTGGGGATAACACTGGAACTGTGCCAACAATGCATTGGTAGAAAAACGGCAATATTGTGCGTCTTCAAGTGACACAACAAGGGCGAATCCCGAGTTCAACTTCTCTCATTTTTGAGGTGAGCTACTTAAATGGATACCAATGAGATCCAAGGATACTGCTGACTGATAGGGATGGACAATATGTTAGGGTCTTCGTGTAACCCAAGCAACTGAGCTCTGAATGTAATTTTAAATAGCCTTATATGTGGACAGGGCTTTATTGAAAGTTTACTGGCAGCATCTGAGTGATTTAATTACGATCAATATTACACTTTGTTCATATATTTTAAAGCATTATTTTTGATTTTGTTATTTAATTTATTTTTTAAAAACGGACACTCAAGATTTGTTACATGTAGTCATGCCAGCTTTTCCCTTCATAGTGTGAAACTTTTCCAAGTTTCCAAGGACAATGGGGTGAAATTTGCCACAGTGAAGCCTGAACCACGAAATGATTGCCAGAATTTATTTATTTTTGTAATTTTGAGGTTTTAGTTAACCTTTGACAAATTTAAATAAAGAAAAGAAATTAAATATCAATTTGCACATATGAGTTTTCATTTGTAATATTTTTGCTATATCTGGTATTTTTACGCAACTTATTGCTGACAGTTTTTCTTAAACAAAAGCAAATAAAAGGGTTAGGGTTTAAAAAAAACATATCAATGATGATGTAGAGATGTTATAAACGTATGTATTGAAACTAGGGTGCTGCACCTACATCAGCACCTCACCTCATGATTTCTTACAGTGTTTCTTTTTTCTTTTGTTTCCAGCCAGATGATGCGCCTGGTGTCAATGTCAGTAAAAAACAACAACATAAAAACAAAAAGAAAACATGGAAACCTTTCAGATGGTACAGCTTATTTTGAGCAGCCACCTATCCCACATGGTGACTTTTTTTAGTTTAACCAAAAATGTACTTTTGGTTTTCTCGAGTGAATGATCAGATCACACATCCGTCGTGCCAATGGGTGCTTCTGTTTTTACACATCACCAAAATTAAACTCGCGCAGAAAGTACTAAACCTATGATACTGCTGCTCAAACTTGGAATGAGTTTAAAGTTGATTTGTATTGTCTATGAAGTTACGAGGGCTCAAAATGCTCAAATTTAACAGGGACCGAATTTCAACTCAACTGTATGTACTTCAAAGGCCTGTAACCCAGAAAATATTCTTAGTATAGAGGCAAAATTTGCATGACTTCATTAAATATACTACAGTAATTAGTCTAAAAACAAAAAGGGAACTCATCTGATTCTGAGGGGTCATGGCGGATCTGATTTAAATGAATTATTTCTTGAGATGTTAGCTCCCATGAAACACGTCAACAGCTTCATTCAGGTATTACAGTTTGCCTCAAAGAGCTGCGAGCTATGTGAACTGCAAATACAGCGCCGAGTTGTAAATACAGCCGTTAAGAGCTCAAATCAATCACTCCTCTGAAATGAGGTGACAGTACAGGCCGGCTGTCTATAGCGCTGTGCGCCAAAGGTGGCCAAGAGAGCTGCCGGGTAGCGTGGCGGATGTGAAGGATATAAAGCAGAGAAATCAATCTTCTGACTAAGTTGCAGCTCAGAGTTGACTAAAGTGGATAATGTCACCGAGCGGTTGTGCAAGGACATACAATAACAGGGCTTCCACCCACAAACACACATGCTGGCAATAAAGAGGTGCTGTCCTCAAAGATATCTCACGTGTGGAAATGTCAAACACAAGCGGCACGGGCTCACTTTGTTTACCCGTGATGAGGTCGGTCGGCCTACAGACGCTCTTAATGCAAGGCTGCTTTCTTTGCGATGACGCTGGTAACGTATATTTAATTCATTACGAAGTAAATGAAAGTGTCAGGGTGTCGAGATAAATGAACCAAAACACAGGAAAAAAAAAGAGTAACAGCAAAGTAATGAACGGAGGAGGGAAAATTAAGCAGCTAAAAGCAGCGGTGTGCTATTTAGCCTTAATCAACACGCCTGGCTAATTGATAGTAATGGTTGTCAGGGAGGTTATGCTGGAAGGTAAGCTCACGCGGGTTAAACAGGAAAAGAAAAGCATCCATTTACACTTCATATGGAGTCCATGCATCAGCTCATCCTTGGAACACTTTTTGTGACGTTTAATTGGTCATCCCCGTCAAAAAAGAAGAAAACAAAAACAACGCTACTTCCTTCCTACTTTCACACTCTCCTCTCTTTTTGTGAGCACAAATGACCACAGTGGATTTTACTCGGGCGCTTCCATCCATACGAGAGATTTATCAAGGTTAACCGTGACCTACTTTAGCAGCGGACATTTCAGTAAAATGTCTAAACACCTCGACCTACTTCTCAATTCACTGGGGGCTATTCTCCTCACCCCTCGCTACAGCTGCCTGCTAGTGGTTATTCCAAAATGTTATCCCATCCCCACAGCAATTAAGCTCCCCGTTATTAAAGAACTATAAAACTGGCGAGAAATAAACTAAGGATGCAAATATTCCTGCAAAGAACCCTGCAAACAGAGAGAGCGTAATAAGAGGATGGAAAAGATGCCAAACTTGGCAGAGACGCCGCGACTTGAGGAGATTACTGATCATCTGTAGTCCGCATTGAGAATTCAATCTTTTTTTGTCAGGAGGCCAAAAGGTCACTTTAGGCGCACACAAATGAGAGACATTGAGTTTGAGAGTTGCAGCAGGAAGATGCAGAAGGCAATGAGAAAACGTATAACCACGTGTAAGTAAATCATATTTATAAGAAAAGGCTCCACAGGTGGCTGTTAAACATGGTAAAATGGACCAGTTTTAATGACTCAGTCAATCTAGTTCTGAATTTAAATGAATCCAATAAAATGCACTTTTGTGCCTGAAGCAATGCAAATGTGAGAAATTGAGATACCGTCATGTACGGCTGAGCAGTAATTACACTCTAATTTGATCTTATTTTACAAGCATAACTCACAGTTTCTTTACTTCAAAAAGCCACTGGTCACTGATCCCCTGGCAATCTCCTCTTATTAGAGAAAAATGTATGTTCCTCAAGTGGTTGATGAGTGGTTGCTGGAGGTTGCAGGGTCCTAGTGACCAAAGCAACAGCAAGAAGATTTTGGGTGCGCCATTGTTTATGTCATTGGTTGCCTATTATGTGAATGAAAGGTCCCAACAACTCTTCAGTATACCACCTTTGCAACCAATTCCACATATCGACAGTTGTACTTCCCGCAAGCACTGGCCAAACAGTTGGAAAATAAAAAAGAAAATTCCTCAGAACACGCAGTTTGTTGCTGACCAGTCTCTACGCCTGTATGACTTTGACTGTTTAGCTAGGCTTCGGTCAAGACCCATCTACAGGGTTTAGTTCCTAATCAGACAACCTTATGGTCCCCACGATATGCAACTTTATTTAATTGTTTGACAGAATCTACAGATGCATTGGGATATACTTTATGAGACTGTAACTGTAACTTTTCTGCCAGAGAGATTACAGATGTCCCAGGCCAGACGACAAGCACAACTGAACAGTCTGCATTTTCCAGGAATTCAGTCCTTCGAGTTTCTGATTTATCAACAATCAACTATTTTTGCTGGATGCCGACTTATTGTTTAGCAGCAGAAGTTGAGCCAGACTCCACATTTTTGCTGGATGACTGATTTTTTTCTTTTTCATTGAAATCAATGAGAAGGCTGCATTCTTCTAAATGATCTGCTGTTGTTGCTCGGAACATAACCTCCGGAGCATTAACTTTTTACAGGAACAGTTGTGAAACACGTTAAAAAGGTTTTAACCTTGTATTTCATCTCCTTTTACTGCACGTTGTTACTCAAATGGCTCCCCAGATGTCCAGAGAGGGATACATAGGATCACGAGAACTAGCACGTCTCTTTATTAGCAAAGCGAGATGGTTCTGGTGCGATCGGTCGCCAGGCCAGCGAGGTGCATGCTGGGTGGGAAATGACCACCAACCACCTGCCAAATGTTAGAGAAATTTCGACTGAGCCACTCTGGCAGGAAGCCAGCCAACGCCCGGAGGTTTTTTGTTCTCTCTGCTGGCTGGTGAAACCCATGAAGTGTTTGATTAATTTAAAGTCCTTGAGCTTGCGTGGCAGGAGGCCTTTTTGTCCCTCTGAGTTTGAAGAGCAACACTTACAGTTTAAAGAAAAAAGGCAAGGGGAAAAACAACAACAACAACAACAACAACATCTGCCAAACGGGCCACATTTCAGCCTCACAGTTTGGAAAACATGCCACTGCTTCATAAAAATAAATGTATATTTGGCTCCTTGCCGTTGCCAGTTGTGTTAACACCACAATGATTCAACCTATATCATGGCGGAGGACAAGTAATCTCTGGGTCGTGGAGGGCAGAAATATGGCAAAACAACAACAACAACAACAAAAAAAAAAAACAAAGAAACCCGGGACCTGAGCTTGTCATCAGTGGACAATAACGGCGTTTAAAGGTGACATTTCAGACTCGAGAACAGCCCATCCAAGCATTTTCTGCCTGACGACTGTTGTTGAGGAATACAGGAACTAATATCCAATTTCCTGTGTGCGAGGCCCTGGTCACAGGGGCAGGCTGTGCTGCACTCTTGCTCTGCAGCCTCATAATGAAGTGGCATTTTGGCGGGCCGGGCCTGCGCTCAGCACTGCGTGCACTGAAGTAGGTAAACAACTCATTCATCAAGGCTTTTTTTGTGTGCCTGCCAGCAGCGAGGATTGTTCGTTATGATGGAATTTGTTCTAAGGATCAACTTATCATCTGCGTCCGCGGCCCAGATGAAATAGATTGGAGGTGATGTATGGGCGTTTGGGGCGCTGGTTTGTGTGGGAATCAGCCCGACCCGCAATGTAAAAAAAAAGAAAAGAAAAAAGAAACTCAGCATGAGCGATGGGCTTTGAATAAAGACGTTTGGGCTGAGACCACAGGTCAAAACGCCGTCTGCAGAGCTGGCCTCTTGGCTTCCCGGCAATGCTCTTTTTTTGCTCCTGATGCAACCTGACACTCCTCTCCCTCCCAAGATAACTGACTCAAGACATGACTAAATGCAGCTTTTACATGTCGGAGAAAAACTTCTAATCGTGAGCGGTGTTGAACACTCTGCCGCGATAAGCCATGCACGTGGAGCAGAGGCAGTTCCAAAGTTGTGCAGCAGAGCAGTGAAATAAGCAGGGAGCACAACGAGTGCCAGTCCAGTTTAGACATGCACACAGAGAAATAAACAGAATTGACATGACTTCGGGGTCGCGTTGGGTTCAGGCAGAAAAGGTTTTATAAGCCGTCAGGTCTTGTTTGGAGCTGCAGCTCTTCCTCTGATGGTACTTTATCAAATAGGTATCTGTTATGACTACGTTAATAGAGGAAAAACAAAAAAGTCCACATGGAAAATGAGTGAGTGTAAAGCTATGATGCTGAGACGATTTGCTGTCAGATTGTGGCACATGGAGAGGGTGTAAAACTGATTCAGTTGCAGTTGTTAAACAGCTTGAATGTGTTTTTAAAAGTGTGTACCAGCCCTGAAAGAACCCTCTGTACTAATGAATTTATGATGGCTCAAAAATGCACACGCACAAAATTTCTACTCACCAGCCCCATGTACTTCCAGGACCTCTAGTCATTATTTGAAGGTAAAATTTTGCATGATTTCATTAAATATACTAAGGTTATTGTTTAAAAAAATCCAGGTGACTCTAGTGGGAACTTTTCACAGACTATTCGACCTACTTTATATTAAAAGACCTTTATTTTCCAATCTCCTGTTACAACGCCATATCTCAGTTTTTGGAACGAGACTGGACTTGAAGGCACGAGCGTACCATCGTGTCTGTGTTGGTGGCATCATTTAGGTGACGTAATCAGTCCAGGAGCTCAGATTAAAGAGAGAGAGATACTGCAACAGCCTTAAAAAAAACATCACAACTCACTGAGAAAAAATTTAAACTCATTGCATTGTTTCCTAATTTCAACTTTTTCAAGTGCCAAGGTCATTGTAGTTAACCCAAACTAAGATAATAATCAAAAAGAGTAAAAGTAACACTGAAACTAATAAAAACTAAACTGAATTTTTTTTTTTTTTTTAAAAAGTCAAAATGAAACAAAAATAAAACCTGTGCTAACTCAGTTAAGCACCACTATAAGTGGCTATGGAGGACAGAACAACAATAACAAGCTCAGTTTCAGACAGTTTTTTTTCTACCCTCGGATCTCTGAGGTCAGAGAGGGGGACCATGAAGCCCCGCCTGCTTGCCTTTCAAACCTTTTCACGACGAGCAGCCAATAAGAGGAAAGACTGCTTTCAAGGGGTTGCAGGAGCTATACTCAGGAGTTGCACAGAGATAAAGAAGGATCATTTTTTAACTTTGAATCATGCAAAGCAACTGTAGCAGTTAAAAGTGAAACTATCAAGTCTGAGTTTGACAGAGTCTCAGTTAGTTTGACCAAATGTTGTGCTTTCCTCCTTTTTTCTGCCTGAACAAATGTTATTATTTTTATTATATCATCATTATATCATTTCAAAAATGTAACTAAAACAACTTAAAATTACAGTAATGGAAATGCAAAGTCCCTAATAATCATAAACAGCCCACTGCAGAGTAGTCGCATGTAGTGAAGACTTAAATTATTTGCACCTCTTCATAATCCTTGTAGGCTCAGCTGTACTTAACAAGTAGTTCATGGCTCTTTTGATTTGATAGTAAAGGTTGTTGAACCCTATCTGCTGAGCAAAACAAAAAAAACAAAAACAAACAAGTACCTGAACAAACTAAACGTAGTGCTACTTCTCCATATCCACCATCCCATCTTTCTCCCTGACTCCAAAAACGTGGGCACTGCCAGTTAGAAATGCATCCCACCGCCTGCCTCCGGGGCAGCTCGGATAAAGATTTTTTCCACCATTTATAGCCGCTCCACTATCACAGGCATTAGGCAGCAGGGGCGGCATGGGAGACCATCGTCCCACGGTGAGGTTACCACCTCACAGTATGGATATTATGCACAATTTCAGAGCCCTGGCAGCAGATTTTGTTTTATTTTATTTTATAAATAAATAAAACAAACACTGTACAAAGTGTGATGGAGCCACCGCTAATGGAGCTGCTTCATCAGATTTTCTGTGCTGATTTTTAACCTCAAATAGGTGACAATCGCAGAAATGACAGGAAAGATGACGAGCTTTGTTCTTAGCATGTGACATTATGTCAAATTAGAGAAGCTGGGAAGGAAAGTTATATAATTGCATTCATTTAATTTCCAGCAGCAGCAGGAGGGCAGCGGTTGAATAAATAGGGAGGTGAATGTCTGGTCTGTGCATAAAACCGCTCTTTTACTTATTTATTTTACAGTAGACAGTAATTTTACAGAGATCTCGCTGGAGACCTGTGTTAATGCTCAATCAGATGGTGTCATGACACGGCAGGGGTGGTTGCGTTGGCTCGGGCGAGCCGGTCACAAAGACCGCACTCTTTCCACGGTTGGGGAGGAGGGGAGGGCATTAAAAACCACCGCACTCAGCAACTGAATCCAATCCCTTTAATCCTCGCTGGTATGCCCGAGCCCGGCAGTCTCCGCCTCAATTAGCGCTGATGGAGTCCGCCGTCGGACAGGTCAGGGGAGCACCTGGGTCTCCTTAGCCTTGAGTGGTGGCAGGCTGTAGGAGCGAATACCAGCGCGGCAGCCCCAGTGTCTCGTGCGGTCGGCCTCTGCGTGCCGTACATTCTTTACAGGACGAGCAATTTAAAAGTGCCTTGTTATCTCTCTGCAGAAGGATCTGCCAAAGTCCCCACCTCACCCCACCAGCCTGCTGCTCCCCTCCGATCCCCCACCCTCTGTGTGCTTGAAATGTTTGGATTTATTTGAAGGGTATGTTAAGTGGCACTTGGGCTTAAAGCTGAACTGCTTATTGAGTTTGCAGTGATGCTGCAATATCGGCAAGCCTGCAAGCACGGGCGTTTCAATTCATTTCTATAAAACAAGCAATCAACGAGCAAAGACTAGAGGAGGGGGGAGAGGCAGGAGGCAGAAGAGATATATATATATATATATATATATATATTAGGGGTGCAACGATACACAAAATTCACGGTTCGGTTCGGTTCGATACTTTGGTGTCACGGTTCGATATTTTTTCGATACAAAAAAATGTTCAAGCATTTTTAATTTGTCATTTATTAAAATTATAAATATATATTTTAACTCAAAAGTACAGTTTTTAAATTTAACCCTAACCCTTGTGCGTGTTTTTTATTTTGACAGCGAATGCACACCTGCGGACCACTTATGTGCAGCCCTGGTTATTTAGCTCATCATATTGCAGCCACAGAAATTATTTTGTCCATGAAACCATAAAGCTGAACTTTCTTTTTGCCTTATAGTCTGATTTGTCATAACTTCTCCGTTTTGTGGTAAGCTTTTCTTTGGCTGTCACTTCTTCACCCTGACCTGTCTTATTTGGCTCAGCAGAACTGAAATGCTTTTACACGCGCACTCACATAAGCTCAGCGATTCTCTGCGCGATCAACCTCTCACATGTTTAAGCTGCGGGAGATTTCACTTGTCATGTTTGCATAGTAAGCTAACGATTAATAAGACGATGTCAGAGGAATTGGTGCACAAATTATCATCACTCACAGATCAGTGCTGTCGCTCTCTATACACAGTTCGCACGACTGCAAAGTGAAAGCAAAAAAACAAGCGCAAATTCAAATGCGACTTCAATATGTCACATATTGACAGTGGCTCACCGATGCCAATGACATAATTACCCAGCTACATTTCTGAAAGAATGCAAAAGCATTGACATATATTTTTCCTTCCTACAATAGCCCGACGGGCAGGGAAGAGATAGAATTTTGGTAGCCCGACTGAAAAAAATCGCTAGCTCCGGGACGTCGGGCTAGCGATATTGCAAGCCCTGTATCTGATTGAGGAATCACTCATCTTTGGAAAAGAGAGTTTATTACAGAGAAATGGCTCTTTCCAAAATAAAAGCTATACTATCCGCTTCTTCTGGGCTATATTCTCAGCAGCATAAGGAGAATCATGTGCTAACAGCTGTCTAAATGACTCGGCTAAAGTTAGTAGCATGCTTGTTGTTTTTGTCTTTGCACTAGGATGATGTCAGCGTAAATGTGCAGTCATATTCGTTGTGTTCCCACTAGTGCTTTCAGGTTAATCTCGTTGAAATGACCTTAACGCCACAACACGGCAAATCTCCGTTAACGAGCTACCGCCGATCGCTCCGTGCATGGGGCTAGACGGCCAACACGTTAACGAGCTAACTGCGCTAACACACTAGTTCACACCAATGTAATTGAGCATTGCATGTAGGGCTGCCACAAACGATTATTTTGATAGTCGACTAGTCACCGATTATTTATGCGATTAGTCGACTAATCAGATCATCATCCACTGGACGTAAAACTACAGCTTATTGCACCAGCAGCATCTGCTCTTATATAACTATCATTAGCTTACAGCTTTAAGCTTTTAAGGTGCTAACTAAAAATAAAGACAAGATGATAGTTTATTCAATTTTAATGAAATTTGCAGATTGTTTCGGTAAAGTTTAATAAACTCCTTGCTATCTAAAATATAACAGGACACCGGAGTATATTCTCCAGCATCTCACACTTCTGATAATCAGTTGTCTGCTTGACGTTTATTCAGCTGTGTAAAAACTATAACTTTAATCTCAGCCAAACCGATTTACTCAGGAACAAATAAAATACAAAAAAAAAAAAAGCCAAACAACAACATTTTTAATTTATCTAAGTGACTCATATATATTTAACCTGAGTCGCGAAAGACGGCGGTGGGTTTGAAAACAATTTGCCGGGAGTCCGGTGTTCTCACGGCGCTAGTGACCTAGCCCCCGGCTAGCTATCGAGCTAGTGGGTAACAGACGTCTCCGAAAACGTCGGAGCGCTTTTGAAAATATGTGGTGTCCTGATTAACTGAGCAGATATTTGAGGTTTACACAGCTACATTCTCGCCTGAAAATATGTTAAACGTTTATTTTGTGACCCAGAAAGAATAATAAGAGTAATATTAAAACTAACTAGCTACCGCCATTGTTGGAAACTAAGCTGGGCCGCGCTATGAATTCTGGGACACAGCTGCTTCTTCTTCTTCGGGGTTTAACGGCAGCTGGCATCCTTGTACATGCTGTGCTGCCATCTTCTGTTTCAGTCCGTTATTACACTCTTAAATCCTGCTATTATTCCTGCGTCTTTTGCGATCTTACAAAGCTTCAAACGACACGTCGACTATTAAATCAGTCGTCGACGATTTTGATAGTCGACGTAATCGTGACTAGTCGACAAATCGTGGCAGCCCTAATTGCATGGCACATCCAACATACTGTTTTACTTTAGTCCATGACTCGCTTACCTTCAGGGTCATACGTCACATGAAAACCAAAATAATTCCAAACGCCAGATCTGAATGAGAGTGGGGGAGGTCCATGTTAAAAGGAGAGCTTAACTTCTGTCTTGCTAGCTTGCCCTGCGCTCTTCCTTCTGACTATGCTGTCTGTGTTGAGCGCTCAGTGGATCTGCGCTGGACAGTGCAGCCTAGGCGGAGTAGTCGAACACAGATTCACTGAGCGCTCAACACAGACAGCATCGTCAGAAGGAAAATTGATAAAATAAATTACAAATGTTGTATTGTTCGATACATATGCGTACCGAACCGAAAGCACTGTATCGAACGGTTCAATATCGATACGAATATCGTTGCACCCCTAATATATATATATATATATATATACACACATATTTCTATAAAACAGATATATATATATATATATATATATATATGAATGAGGAGATTGACTCTTTGCAAGGCCAATTCTCTCTGAGAAATTTCCCCATCATCCTCTCCCGTGAAGATCCTGAAAGGTAAAACCTGTAGGCAAAACATACGAGCCTACCTTTTACTTGTGAGCATTACTGAGTAGAGTGCGCACAACAAAACACAGTGAGCTGTGCTCCATCTTAGTACTCTTAGTATTTTTGTAAAGTTGCAGGGTAAAAATAAAACGACTGTATTTAAAAATTAAAAATAAAAAACTTTTAAGAGTCAAAACAACACCTTATATGGGGTAAACTGGCCCTTTGCAAGCTCATCGATTTAGTCTGATGACTATCAGAGCATGTTTGCATGCTTTAATGTCAGCATGACTCCACATGTCACCAGTGTAAGACCTCTGAAGAGCTGTGAGGCATCATTGCAGCTGTTAACAGGATGCTTCCACCACATGTGGGTTCAAACTTCCTCTCTAAATGTTTTTTTTTTATTTTAAATACACATGAAAACAGTCAAAATCACCTGTGACTGAAAAATAGTTTGAAAGTTAGTCTTTATATCACTATTTCATGCACGTACAGTAGTTGGATAACAGAACAAAACAAACAAACAAATAAGTACACAGATAAGAACAGCTATACCGTGAATTTGGCTTGTGGTGTTTACAGGTGGCTGCAGTCCTTAAGTTCACGGATTCATTCACCTTCACTCTCTCTCCAATTTGTATATACTCTGTGCTATACTTTATAAGAAAGGTAAAAAGGCAAAAAGGCCCAGAATGCATCATAAAAAACCCAAAGATGTAGCATTAGCATACTGGCTTCCGACCTTTTGTGTGGACACTGCTATATGGAAAAGAGCTGGCCACACCCTGTAATAAATGACATTAAAATCACTGATACAGTCCGGCTCTGAACGGTTAAATACCTAAAACTGTGCTGCCAACACTAAGAAGATGTAATTGTGATAAATAAATGTCAGTCGAAAACAAAGTACTGGCTAAACTGGCCTCTGTGTAACATACAGAGCAGGGAGCAGGAAGTATGGGCCGCAAATGTACTGCAGAGGTCACTTACAATAACTCAAACTCTTAATTCTTAAAGATTTTTTTTATTTTAATAAATAAGAATATAAACTGTCCTCTCTTTCCATTTTCTCCATAGGGCTCACTGTTAAGTGGCCGCCCCGCTTGATATACTCCTCAATGAGAGCCATCATGGCCGCCTTTTGGGCACACGGTTGTTACTGCTGTTGGCTCACAGCAAGAAGGTCGTGGGGTTGAATCCGTCAGCTAGTTGAGGTCTTTCTATACATCTCCTCCAGCTACCCCATCTTCCTCCCACAGTCCAAGAACATGGATGTTAGGTTAATTAGTGATCTATGTGATGTGAATGTTTGTCTGGTTGTCTAACCCTGTGATAACTGGGGTAAGCTCCAGCCCAACTGTGACCCTGTGCCCTTTTAAACTTTTATACATCTTAATCCAATAAAATACGATACATTTTTGTAGTCTGAAATAAAATCAAATAGATTATGCTGTTAAAAAGTTGTTTTTTTTCCCAACCAGGTTTTTTTTTTTTTTTGGTTTTTGCCCTGAAAACATTTGCATTTTAAAAAGAAACTCAACATAACAAAGGCACAGGATTTGAAAAGGACTTCTTTAGTATTATTTCTTATCCTCAACTTGTCTTCTATCTCATCATTAGTAGAAAAGAGCTTAAAGCAGAAGCTTTGAGAGAATCCTTTTCAGTAAGTAAACTCATCAGAAGGTCAAAATGACTCAATGTAGACACACGGAAGATGCTTCTGTGCTCGTGTGATGATTGCAGTTGTGATTAAAAGGCTCTCACATTTCAAACTGGGCTGTGGCGGCTTGGGTACGGCTCTGATAAAGGCCGTGCAGGGGAACTAGGCACGGTTAGCCCACGCTGGATCACAGGCAATGGCTGGTGCTGGTGCGTATAACTACCGCACCGCCTTGCTGTGAGTCACCTCACATGGCCCTCCAAGACATGTCTGCCACTTAGCTATGTTCACTGTTTGCACTCGCCAGCTTCGCATTTGTACAAGACACACCAATAAACGTTTGGAGTCACTGACCCCCCCGCTTCCCCACGCATCCACCGACCCCCCACCACTGACCAACGACCTCCCTGACTCGACGCTATTTCAAGCAAACTAACGACACAGCGGTCACAAGGCAGCGTGGCCAAAATAAAACCCCCCCAACACTCGTGTATTTTCTGATTGAGATTATATTACAGGTGCAGTAAGCGATGCAGAGAATAGCCATAATGTATCTGCAGCGGTTTATGGTTTTGTTTACAATACCAATCATGATGAGTCAGTGATAAGCAGAGCCCTGCTGAGGAAAAAGAAAAAAAAAAGCTTTCCTGTCAGGGGGGAGGGGAAAAAGTGAGTTTCAAGACTGAACAAATCCCTCTTCAATCGGCTACAAGAGCTGAAAGGCCTTGTAGCTGAGGTGGGGGAAAAAGCAGCAGTATTTAGCAACCAGTCTTGAACTCTGTCCCCCTGCTTCTCCTCACTCCTTACCCTTCATGTCTGTTGTGTCACAGGTGTAGATTTAGAGAGCGATCATCTGTCCTCTCTTTCTTTGTCTCTCTCGCGCACACAGGTCGTTTTCTACTGCCAAAATATACTTTAAAACACAATTTCACACAACTGATGAACATAATAATAATAATACAGAAAAACACAAGTTGATCAGGAGGTCTATGGATGGAGAGTCTAATGGACAAGATTAAATGGTGTGTGTGTGTGTGTGTGTGTGTGTGTGTGTGTGTGTGTGTGTGTGTGTGTGCACGCGCTCGCGCAACGATAACGAACATGTGACACTTTGTACTGCCACACTCTGCAGACATGGAGCAGAGTGGCTGCGCGACACTTCAGTTGCCACTGCCCGTTTTCTACAGAGTGGCGCTGTCGCCTGTCTCGTTTTTAAAGCTTGCTCTCACAAACAACCACCTAAAACCAGACACAAATAACGAAAGACCATTAGATCCAATTAAAACAAAAACGACTGTTACTAGGTCGACTTAGACGTCATGGTCCTGCTTCTGCAGCTCCGCGCAGCCTAAATGGCTTTTGAGTTTTACAAGATGCAAAGTGACAGCAGCAATAAAGGCAGAATGACAAGCTCGCATTATTACAACTGAGCAGCGTTCAACCAGGGCCAACCGAGTCCCCGGGTCACCGTTACCCTTTGGTGGTTTTGTGGTGATAAGAAGTTAGAGCGACCTTCACGACAGTGAGGAATCTTGGCAAGAGGCGGCCGAAGAGGTGGTGGAGGAGGAAGAGGATGAAGGAGGTTGTGTTAAGTGTAAAGCAGGCGAGGACCCTTGAGAGAGCCTGAAACAAGAGCATGATGAATGTACAGCTCGCAGTTTTTAATCAAGGATCAAAGCCGGGCCTCTCCGTCTGAGCAGCCAGCCTGTCTAGACTGAAACTCTCCCAAGCACATAAAGCAACATCTGCAGGATGCATTAATTACAGTAAAAGACTGTTCTGGACCGATCTCTGGGGTACCGGCACATCAAGTGGTCTAGACTGAGACGCTATTTAAGGATAGCTGGATTCAGAGACTCCCATATCATGAAATATCCACACTAAAGGTGATGCGGCAATCCTGAACTTCCATCTGCCTTTCATTTGTTTTAATTCGAGTCAATTTAATTTGCTGGTTTCCCATTCTACGGGTCACTCAGTTTAGATTTGCATTATAAGCTTTTAGCTCTCATCCTCCGTGACTGTAAATAAGATGTGGCAAACATAAGGAATGGGACCAGCACCTGCCCCCAGTGTTTTAAGTCATTAATTACTGTAACTTGACCTTAGGACCAATAAATTGTTGTTATAAAAATCAGATATGTTGAAAAATACCTTTATTCTGCAGGTACATGAAAACACAAACAGATTTTACGCAGTTTAAAAAATAATCTTTTTAATTGTCACAGCAAGTTGTGGATTAGTCATCTCCACTCAGCCTGGATCAGCAGGTTATTATGAACAGAAGAGTTGCAGATTGCCCTCTGGTTGCAACGTCAACACTCAACTCAGGATTGAACAGTGTTTCTCCTACATCATCTTCACTTTTAAAATTTTCATTCATTGACCATAACATAACAATTGCCAATACCAATTTATCCAGAAATAGCTAATATTGAGAGATACATTTAATAACATTTAGGAAAATATAGAGGTGCTAGGTCCTGTTCATATGCTAAAAATAAGGTAATATTAGCCTGTTTCCAGGTGGCTGCTATGCAACATAAAAACATCATAATCTCTTGTATAATTCAACTGTTTTGGACATAAATGAGACATTTTTTGTCAAGAAGTTAAGGTGTAAGAAAAGTGCTGTATTTACCTAAATGATAAAAGCATTTTATCCAATTGCTAGGCAACCTGATGACATCCAAATAACTGATATAGATAAGAACTTTCGGCATGATCAACTCCTGATTGTGTAGAACAAGTTTTATTTCATGCATTATAGTAAGGTTCTTGTATATTAAGCTAGTAGCATACGAAGTAATCAAACAGACTTTTCTGTGGCCAAATAAAGGTCTAACCTACAGGCCCAAAGGCCTACTGGGGAAATATGTTATGCTGAGCATTGTATAAACAAGATTTTTGAATCATAAAGACTTTATTGTTTAGTTACAAAAACTCTCATGTGTAGCATTTCTGTTTTTTCACTGCAAGCTATGAATTATAATGTACAAGTAAGGGTGGTCGCTTAAACAAAACACTCCACTACATTTACTTCAAGCTTAAATAAATGTGCAAAAACTACAACAGATCACTGAAAATGCAGCTGTTTTTTTAAAGAAACCTCAGACTGTTCTTCAATGGTTTTCTGAAAAGTTTCCTCTACAAATTATAACTGTTGCCTGGCAAATTTTGTGGTGACTGAGGGAAATCAACACTCACAGTTTCAGCATATTTAAAATAAATAAATAAGTAGTGGTGCTGGATCACTTTTCACAAAGTACTTCTTTCCTCTTAAAAGATTGTGGGGTTTAGGGTATTATGGTTTCAATGGATTGGCCCATTTGACCTCAAACTGGGCTGCATTTTTGTCGCTGACAGGATGAAAGCCTGCAGCAGTTGTTGAACATGCGACCTTTCAGTTACCCGGCGGCCTCTTCTCCCCACCTGTCTCCTACGATACATCAGGTAGAGTATAAAATGGTAGATATTTGCAAGAAATGATATGGAGGGTTGTCTCAGTCTCTTTCTACAAACACTAGAAGAATTGTTTTCAGTATTGAGTATTTACTACTCCAGGGTGAGAACAGTACATTAGAGGAAATCATTTGCATACTACTTTAAACACTTTGACTGCACGGCTCTGTGTGGCAATACTCAGTCCGACAACAGTGGGAGCAGGTTGGAACAAATTCCTGCAGCAAGAGAAAGAAAATCCCCTCGATAGTAATCATGCTGTTTTGATGATATTTAATTGGAGTCAAAGTTTAGACAGTCATTCATGTGGTGAGTCGGTTTTAGGGAGGCTTTTGAAATCTCTTAAAACGTCCTTGTAAGATTTCAAACTAGTTATTTTTCTTGTGGCGTTCGCTGCTCACAAATATAATCAAGTTTGATGTTGATTTAAGTTCATTGGAGTTTAATGACCGTGCAGACTTTGCCAACATATAAATAAGCAGAGAACAAGTGAACTTTGCAAAGATAATCTGCACTGGTTTTTTTTTTCTTTCACTTGTTATTTACTTCATTTAACGTCGGCCTCATGAAAAATAACAGCGATAACTTTCACTGATTGGAGTTTAAGAGAAATCATAAAGTGGAGGCATTATGTTTTTCCATATTCCACAACCACAGCTTGATTTTAGGAATTTTTTTAACCTTATTGAACAAGTCTGTTTTATCATATTTATTCTTAAAGATAATCAACATAATTTAACTTGTTAAAAGTTGAGTTTTAATTTCGTTTTTGCCAACATAAAAGAATTTCCCAACTTTGACCATAAATAAAGAATTTATCTTAGCTCAGTGAACATCCATCCATCTATCCATTTTCATCCGCTTTGTCCGGGGCCGGGTCGCGGGGGCAGCAGCCTAAGCAAAGAGGCCCAGACCTCCCTCTCCCCAGCCACCTCCTCCAGCTTATCCGGGGGAATACCAAGGCGTTCCCAGGCCAGCCGAGAGATATAATCTCTCCAGCGTGTCCTGGGTCTGCCCCGGGGCCTCCTCCCGGTGGGACATGCCTGGAACACCTCACCCAGGAGGCGCCCAGGGGGCATCCTTGTCAGATGCCCGAACCACCTCAGCTGGCTCCTTTCGATGTGGAGCAGCAGCTGCTCTACTCTGAGCCCCTCCCGGATGGCCGAACTTCTCACCCTATCTCTAAGGGAGAGGCCAGCCACCCTTTGGAGGAAGCTCATTTCTGCCGCTTGTATCCGCGATCTCGTTCTTTCGGTCACTACCCACAGCTCGTGGCCATAGGTGAGGGTAGGGACGTAGATCGACCGGTAAATTGAGAGCTTCGCTTTTACACTCAGCTCCCTCTTCACCACGACGGACCGGTGCAGCGTCCGCATTACTGCAGCTGTAGCCCCAATCCGTCTGTCGATCTCCGGCTCCCTTCTCCCATCACTCGCGAACAAGACCCCGAGATACTTGAACTCCTCCACTTGGGGCAGGAACTCATCCCTGACCCGGAGTGGGCACTCCACCCTTTTCCGGGTGAGAACCATGGCCTCAGATTTGGAGGTGCTGATCCTCATTCCCGCTGCTTCACACTCGGCTGCGAACCGCTCCAGTGCGAGCTGGAGGCCCTCACCCGATGAAGCCAACAGAACCACATCATCTGCAAAAATCAGAGATGAGATTCTGAGGCCACCAAAGCGAAAGCCCTCCGCCACTTGGCTGCGCCTAGAAATCCTGCCCATAAAAATTATGAACAGAACCGGAGACAAAGGGCAGCCCTGGCAGAGCCCATCACCCACCGGGAACGAGTCCGACTTATTGCCGGCAATGCGAACCAAGCTCTTGCAACGGTTGTATAGGGATCGAATGGCCCGTAGCAATGGGCCAGACACCCCATATTCCCACAACACCTCCCACAGGACACCCCGAGGGACACGGTCGAATGCCTTCTCCAAGTCCACAAAACACATGTAGACTGGTTGGGCAAACTCCCATGCACCCTCAAGTATCCTGGAGAGGATAAAGAGCTGGTCCAGTGTTCCGCGACCAGGACGAAAACCGCATTGTTCCTCCTGTATCCGAGGTTCGACTAACGGGCGAACTCTCCTTTCCAGCACCCTGGCATAGACTTTCCCAGGGAGGCTCAGTGAACAATAGTAAATAATTTCCAGGGTTAACAGGCAGGAAATCCTGGTTGATGTCTCACCGGGAGCTCTGCTTCTTGCCCCCCCCTCTCGCTTCCATCGACTAGTTACGATAAAACATGCCCTTTCACAACAGTGACCCTGCTCACTGAGAAATGACCACTTACTGACTGACTCACTCTCACTTTTGAAATAAAGTCCATCAACTCCTCACAAAAATGTCATCCTATCAATGTGGGCCTCTCATGTACAGTGGGGCAAAAAAGTATTTAGTCAGCCACCGATTGTGCAAGTTCCCCCACCTAAAATGATGACAGAGGTCAGTAATTTGCACCAGAGGTACACTTCAACTGTGAGAGACAGAATGTGAAAAAAAAATCCATGAATTCACATGGTAGGATTTGTAAAGAATTTATTCGTAAATCAGGGTGGAAAATAAATATTTGGTCACCTCAAACAAGGAAAATCTCTGGCTCTCACAGACCTGTAACGTCTTCTGTAAGAAGCTTTTCTGTCCCCCACTCGTTACCTGTATGAATGGCACCTGTTTGAACTCATCATCTGTATAAAAGACACCTGTCCACAGCCTCAAACAGTCAGACTCCAAACTCTGCCATGGCCAAGACCAAAGAGCTTTCGAAGGACACCAGGAAAAGTATTGTAGACCTGCACCAGACTGGGAAGAGTGAATCTACAATAGGCAAGCAGCTTGGTGTGAAAAAATCAACTGTGGGAGCAATCATCAGAAAATGGAAGACATACAAGACCACTGATAATCTCCCTCGATCTGGGGCTCCACGCAAGATCTCATCCCGTGGGGTCAAAATGATCATGAGAACGGTGAGCAAAGATCCCAGAACCACACGGGGGGACCTGGTGAATGACCTGCAGAGAGCTGGGACCAAAGTAACAAAGGTCACCATCAGTAACACACTACAACGGCAGGGAATCAAATCCCGCAGTGCCAGACGTGTTCCGCTGCTGAAGCCAGTGCATGTCCAGGCCCGTCTGAAGTTTGCCAGAGAGCACATGGATGATACAGCAGAGGATTGGGAGAATGTCATGTGGTCAGATGAAACCAAAGTAGAACTTTTTGGTATAAACTCAACTCGTCGTGTTTGGAGGAAGAAGAATACTGAGTTGCATCCCAAGAACACCATACCTACTGTGAAGCATGGGGGTGGAAACATCATGCTATGGGGCTGTTTTTCTGCCAAGGGGACAGGACGACTGATCCGTGTTAAGGACAGAATGAATGGGGCCATGTATCGTGAGATTTTGAGCCAAAACCTCCTTCCATCAGTGAGAACTTTGAAGATGAAACGAGGCTGGGTCTTCCAACATGACAATGATCCAAAACACACCGCCCGGGCAACAAAGGAGTGGCTCCGTAAGAAGCATTTGAAAGTCCTGGAGTGGCCTAGCCAGTCTCCAGACCTCAACCCCATAGAAAATCTGTGGCGGGAGTTGAAAGTCCGTGTTGCTCGGCGACAGCCCCAAAACATCACTGCTCTCGAGAAGATCTGCATGGAGGAATGGGCCAAAATACCAGCTACTGTGTGTGCAAACCTGGTAAAGACCTATAGTAAACGTTTGACCTCTGTTATTGCCAACAAAGGTTATGTTACAAAGTATTGAGTTGTATTTTTGTTATTGACCAAATACTTATTTTCCACCCTGATTTACGAATAAATTCTTTACAAATCCTACCATGTGAATTCATGGATTTTTTTTTCACATTCTGTCTCTCACAGTTGAAGTGTACCTCTGGTGCAAATTACTGACCTCTGTCATCATTTTAGGTGGGGGAACTTGCACAATCGGTGGCTGACTAAATACTTTTATGCCCCACTGTACACTAAAACCAAAGTAATACTCAGGTTATACATGTTGATAAGATAAGATAAGATAAGATAAGATAACCTTTATTAGTCCCACACGTGGGAAATTTGTTTTGTCACAGCAGGAGTGGACAGTGCAAAAGTTATGAGGCAAAAATTAGAATACAATAAGAATAAATACAGTACACAACTGTACAGAATAGAATAAAATAAAATACTATATACAGTAGAATAAAATAAAAATAAATATACAATAAGATAAAAATAGAATACAAATACAAATACTATATACAACTGAGTAAAAATACTGAGTAAAAATACAACGATGACAACACTGTTGGTTCAGTGTGTGAGCAGCTGCCATTTGCTAGACTGACTGGACAGTTTAACATTTTTAACATATTATTTTAACCATATGTGGTGATGAACACGACTGACTCATTGCAATTTCCTCACTGACAATGCATGCTTACGTAAGTTTATCGTCCACTTCAGAAATGCAATTACCAGACTGCATACGCCACCCACAATCCAGTGTGTACAGAAACATGAAACACCTGGATACAGGCTAAATTTAACCAACCGGTCGAGGGTCATAATTTCTCCAGCCGTGTTTGGCAACATGCTGTCTTGGGTCAACATTTTACCTCGGTGAACACGAGCTAGTGCAGCGCTTTCTTTTTGTTAAAGCACAGAATGATACACGGCCTTGGAAGGAGGTTGTCCGGTTAGTTGGGCCCAATGGGAAATAGAGGCTACATCTGGCCTTAACAAATACACCTGTGCTTTCGAAACCTAATGCATAATGCAAGAGAACATATTAGAAATAGATAGGAAGAGGGGAAAAAATGGGACAGAGCTGATGGCTGGCCTCAGACCACTCGGGGAAGCAGCCAAAGCACTGCAGTGCAAAGATAGAGGGGGGTTTAGTCACATGCAAGAGGTTTAAATCGAATGGAAAATTAAGTTTTTCATTAATTTAGTTTGTAGCTTTGTTAAGCTTTCAGCACAACAGAGGAGCATCTTCAGCCAAACCACAATAAAGCTACACTATCATTCTCACTTTCCACTCTTTGGCTTAACTATTGATTCAGTGCACTTCACTGATTTTTAACCAGTTACAGAGTAAATAATCAGCTCAGTGAGCACGAGTAAACATTTCATGGTTTCAGTCTGCTACTGGGACCGTTAGTCTTTACTTTCCATGATTGGATTTTTACCCCCTCCTACCTAAAGTGTTTTTTTGGAGTCTTCCGTTTAACATTTAACACTTCACACGACATCTAATGATTAACTGTGCCTGGAAAGGAACGCCAAATGAGTTGAATTGTGTTTAACTGAGTGAATTATAAAGGTCTAAAGGTTTAAAGGCCTCACAGAGAGCATCACTGTGATGATAAAACAAGCCATGGTCATGATTTTGGGATATTCAAATAGTCATTAAGTTGTTAAAAAGAAACATCCAACAGATCAGGCAGCTATTTTCCACTGTTTTTATCTCAGCCTGGCAGCCACCTGGTTGGCAGCAAGGATTAAACAGCAAAAGAGGGATCAACTGACGTGGCTTTTTCAAGGCCAGTTCCTACTATTAGTAATCAAGTAGACCAATAAGTCTCTATATGTTTAGATCAAATCATATAAACTTGGTATGAAGTTACAAAATAAAATAAAACTTTGCTAAAATTCAATCCTAATGATTTATAGGTCTGAAATTGTACAGTACAATGGAAAAGTCCCAGTTTGTGCATTTTTAAAAAAAATAATATATTTATTGGGGCTTATTAAAACAATGAATAAATACAGATACTGATACCTAGTAAGAGAAGATGCAGGGGCTACCAACTAACAGACATCAAGATGTCGGAGTAGTGAGATTAGATACTGTTACCTTCATAAAGTCTGAGAGAGCAACAAAAAAATAAATCTGCCAGGTAAATCTCGAATACTTATGATTATTCATTCATTATTATATAATTATTATTACTTGCAGAGCTGAGAAAAGAGTGTCTATCTTTTCGAATCCTTCACAGCAAGGACATAGGTTTGGGTCAACTAAAAAGAAATAAAACAAACAAATGCTATTTAGAGTGTAATTGCAAATCTGGTGGCAGAACCACCTGACCTGTTCAATTGCAACTGGTGAACATTAGTCAGCCCCAGCTTAATGGTAGCAGGACACAGAGACCCCAGACTGGTCATCAACTGAGATTTAAGTTGATGTGCAGCAGAGCTGAAACTGAATCATCGGCTCTGTTGCGCTGCTGCTGAGGATTTAAAAAAAAAAAAAAGAAAAAAAAAAAAGAAAAGAAAAGAAAAGAAACAGGAAATAAAGAAAAACAACAACAACAAGCCAGAGCTGCTTCATCCTCGCCATACTGATGTAACCTTACACTGGTGTGCAAGAGGATCAATGTCTGTGTGAAACTGCTGCAGTGTACAGGAGGCCAAATGTACAAGCAGCACACGGGACACGACTTGTCCGTCTCTTGGCCTCTGTGGTGGAGAAATCTAAACACCCATTTGCTCCAAATTACTGAAGAAACATGGCTGTAATAACAGGGTTTGACCTCTGCAGCTCTAGACTGATTCGCTGAGTTACAGTCACATCAGGTCTGACGAATAGAGAGGAAAAGGGAAGCTTCTTGTTGCTTCAGCTTCGCCAGAAATAAAGAGACAGTCACAGGGTAGGGTAGGTTTTACTGTTAGTATGCATAATTGATTGCATTAGGAAGGCCACACCACAATCGCTTGATCATTTGATTCATGTGTTTGCACTTTCCCGGAACATCACCACCCCAAAAAAACCCAAACAATTAAAAATAAAAAAATAAAAATCAAATCCCCACCTTTGAACTTAAAGAGTTCAGAGTAAGCCTCACCGGATCTGGATGTGCTGTCGCAGCACTGTAAATATTTACAAGCCTGCAGTTCAAGCTCACATGCGATCTGAGGCAGAGGTCACCTGAAGACCATCAGATGACCAAAGGTTCAAGGTTCATCTGATAATGCTGCTGTTGGTGGTGCGGCGTTACCAGAATGCGCCCTTTAAGTTCAACAAAAAGAAGTCCCATCAACTCTTTTCAGGCAACTTAGGCAGTGAAACACTTAGCAGCTGCTGAGGTCCCTTACAAAATAAAAGCATCAAATCATTAAGTATAAAAATCCCCCCAAAAACCCTGTTTTAGTCATGCCTCAGTTTTTCTTTACAGCAGCATTTTTACATACAGCTCAGTGTTTATTGTCAGCGGGTTGGACCAGTAAAACTATTGCATAACAACATATAGCATAGTTGCACGTTGTTCTCCTTCCTTTCAAGTGTAAAGAAGTTTAAACACACATTTAATCCCTGAGAAGTCCTTTGGCAAATAAGTGAAATTTCACCATTACATCTCAGGTTTTTCTACACAGGGCAGAAAAGCTGATGTAGTGAATAAAAGAAACCTGACAGCAGCTTAAACTTTAATAAATAAATGTGTAAAAAAAAAAAAAAAAAGAAAGAAAGAAAGAAAGAAAGAAAGAAAGAAAAATCATCTGCAGCTCATTACCTGGACTCAGTCCTTCAAGAATAAGATATCCACAGATAAAGTCTCGTTCTTACTGTGGCATTGCAGTAAAACCACAAATTTCTATAGTATTTAACAAAGAGATAAAAAAAAAAGTCAATCCCTGTCATTTAACAGTTTAATCTGGGGTAGGATGCCACATCTTTGTTTTTAGAAGGCTGTTATACTGAAATAAATTTAGAGGGCAAAATGTATGCCCTTCTCCATTTCTTTGCAGCTTTCCCATTTTCCCATTTGCTGTTCTCTTACATTTCTACTGGGGCTGTGCAATTCATCAATTTCAACACAATTCTGGCTTTCAATGATTATTAAAAAAAACTGGCTGATCGAGATAAAAACAATTATTTGGCCACATTCTGTTTTGCATTAAAGCTCGTTCTGCCTTTCAGCACATCGCTTTTGCCAATTTTGCTTTTTGTCAAGTTCACATTAATTTATTTTCTTTTAAATTCTAATTAAAGTTTGTGTTTAAATAAAAAAGGCAACTTTCTTTTTTTTTTTTAAGTTTAATGATTGACCTATTTTTCCAATGTCTCTGGAAAAAAAAACCGCACTGTTAAATAATGACAATCTTACCACTGATTGGGATTTTTTACCACAATCAAGAAGCTTTTCTTTAAAATGTAATTAAACAAGATGTAATTTTATATTACAGATGCTTGATATCAAACTTTTGCTTTCACTAAAAGTCCAGATTTACTCCCATTCAGACTGTGGTTGGGTTGAGGTTTAATAAATCTATTTTTTTTCCCCAACACCCAAGTGGAACTTTCTTCCGGCTGCTCTCCAATTCACACAGCATACGTGATTCGGCACCGATTTTTACAGACTCACTAGGATTTGTGACTCCACCTGGTTTTGAACAAAGAATCTTCTGCGTGTGGGGCCAGTGTATTAACCACTGCATCATGGAGCTAAACAATGGGGATTTTGACTGTTTGCCATAACCAGGCAGCTACAGTTTGGACCTCTACTCATCAAACATGCCTCGGCTGAGTCCACAAATTATATTTCCCAAAACTGCAACATCAAAACCATCCCTTATCGTCAGACGTTGATTTGGGTTTTTAAATGGCCCGCGGGCAGAACGGGATGTCCACACTTGAAGTCCTGAAATAATGGTGGCTGTCTTCAGAGGCTATGTGAGCAGACTAGTTGATTGTTTCCCCTACTGCCAAATAAGTTTCTGATAAATATTTAAGCTGCTTCTCTCAGTTTCATCTCACAGTGAATTGAAGCTGGTTAAAGGTGCATATTGAACATCACTGAAAAGCTACAGAGACCTCTCTCTGTTCATTTCTTTTGGCATGTTCATCAAATAAAAGCCACTCTGGGCCAAGTGCCCTGCCTTTATCAGAGGTTTTTCTTGAGCTGTGCCAATTCAACTCCGATTTCACTGAGGATTATTATTCCACCTAGTTCATTTCCCCACTTCAGACAGTAATAAGTGAGTGGAATAATCACCTGCAGCACCTGGCTTATAACTCCAACCAACCCCGACTATTACCATATTTGAGAAACCTTTTAATTTAAGACGCCCCAGGGGGGTGGGGGTGGGGGGTGATTTCTGTGAAAGTACAATTCTGCTGCAACTCGAGGGTTTATTTTACACTTCTCTTAGGTGTTAATTGGGGCAGCTTTCACACAGGTACACTGAGTATTTGGTAAACCGGCAGCAACTGTAGAGAAAACCGGTTCGGTGGAGCTGCACAAACACGCACAAACAGTAAAGTTAGAACATTTTCTGTTTATCCTGTAAGCCAACAGGAAAAGAAATTCTGCCTCTGGGCCTAATTTTTGTTTTCTTTTGTCAGCTCCAGTTACATCAGGCTCACACCACAATCAAACCACATCGAGTGACACAACTGCAAATGGAAGTTAAACTCACTGCAGTGCTATTTTGTTAGCAACACCAAAACCTCAACTACTATGACACTTGTGTCAATTTCCCCACAAGTATTTACACTTCACATGGTCACAGAAGTGTCACAGGGTTTATATGAGGCTATATTAGCTCATTTTGGGAGGTGGAAGTGGTTCAATGAAGACTTACAGTACAGTTTATAGCTTTAGAAAAAGTGGTTTCTACTCAATATTTTGCTTTTACAAGTCAAAAATCATTGCACACCACAGGGGAGATCATGATTTTAGTTCTTTTTAGATCCAACAGGAGCATTTGAGACTGGATTGTGCTAAACAAGTGTTTGCTTGTATGAGTTTCCTCTAATCTTTTGGAATAAACCGATTCTGGTCAAACTAACTCATCGTCTACAGCTCACATTACCTGTGGTAAACTGCAAGGTTCAATTTTAGGTATCATCTCATTTTCTATTTATATGCTTCCTCCAGGCCAAGTTATACAAAGTTATAAAATCTTGTTCACTCTAGATTTACTTGATCACTTGGTTTCTTCAGGGGTTGCAAACCTCTACTATCAAAATAATCATTTTTGAAGGTTTATAATGATAGTGACAGTCTATTAAGCATAAATTAGATACTTTACTACGTTTGACCACATCCAATGCCTTTACTGTGACTTATTTATTAATAACTGGTACTTATGTCATGTTTTGTTGCAAATTATAAAACTAAAATAACAATAATTTACTTTTTAAATTATCAGCACAATGATAATAGCATGTATAAGCCTAATATGTATGCAATATTTATGTTGCATACATATTACCTACTTATGTTTACACAAATTACTCAAATTAAAAACAGTGTCCTTCTATAATAACTAAGACAGGCAGCAGCGCTAAATTCTTTTTAACATTTTTAAAGTTGTTTTTTTTTTTTTTTTTTTAAATAAAGTCCATGTCAGAGTAATGATATGAAGCCAGAAGCCAACAGCATTGGGAGTGAAAGCAAACAGACCTGTTCACGCTTTTTAAATATTTGAATTCCCAGCTAGAGGGGTTTAGGACTAGATATTTATGTGTATATTTCCACCAGTATTGAGGTTTAATTGCTTGCAAAATTAAGAGGAGAAGGTCTCCAGGCAAAAGATAAATGCTGGAGATAGAGCTGGGCGATAGAACGATAACGATATGTATCGCGATATAACTTTTACTCGATAGAGAAATTAAGCTATCGCGATAGACCTCGCCGCTCTTGTCCTCTTAAAAAAACAAAAACAAAAAAAAAAGGTCAGCCAATCCAAATTAAGTAGCGCAGAGCCGAACCAATCACAGCCGCAGCGTCACGTCGCGTGACTTGTTACGTACAGCACAAGTGCCAAGTCGCACGTGTGTTTGTTTGGGAAGCAGCCAGCGGGTAATGGAGATGATGATGGTTCCAATGCCGGAGAGATTGTCGAACGGAAGAGCCATAGAAGTTCCGTAGTGTGAAGGTATTTCGGCTATTTCAAGTCTGACAAAAAACAGAGTAGCGTGCACTGTAAATTGTGCCGAAAGCAAGTCTGGAAATACAATAAACTGGTGCATGCGTCACACTGCGCCACGTTATTGTTTCGGTGAAATGAATTTCTACAATACTGTTACTGTTAATTCTACTCTCTGCAGTGTTTAAATGCTTACATATACACACAGTTACTGTCCCTCCACACATATGACTCGGTTCTGCTTCTATGCCCCAGCTTTGTTTACTTTTTCCCACCGAGGCTTCTAGACTTCTGATTGGCCAACATTTCTGCACGGTTAGGAATCTAGCGCCACCTGCTGCTTTGGCATGTTCATAGCAGCGTTTTCCTTCATTTCTGCCTTTATGTGTGGACGGGATTATTTTTTTAAACGAAAACGGAAAATCTCCGTTTTCAAAAATACCCGTGTACGTGTGGACGTAGCCTCAGTCTCTGACTGGAAGCGCTAATTCGTCATTCGGCTTTTGTCAGACTAAAGTAACTGTTAAAACTGTTTGAAAAGCTAAGCTATACAACAAGGAGAGATTGAGAATTTCCTTTTAGTTCTCAGTTTATTTGATATTGACAAAAGTTAGTCAGTTTTGTCTGTTCTTCTGTAAAACAAACTAAGATTTATTTTTAGAATTAATACTTTGTTTCTAAGTGGAATTGACAATTTAGTCTGTTTCGTTTGTTCTATTTTGAAACTTAAACGCTTTAGTGGCTGCCTTTTGTGTAGTTTGCAATATTTGCCTTTATTTATCTGAAAAAGTCTCATGTTCCTTAAGTACATCTACCCTGTTGAACTTATTATGGGAAATAAATATTTAAATAAAAACAAGCTGCTGATTATTTCACATTTTACTTGTGAGCAACGGCACATTTAAATCTTACAAATATAGTTATTTGGCTTATATCGTGATAGATATCGTTATCGCCTGAAATGAAAAAAACATATCGTGATATGAAAAAATCTCATATCGCCCAGCTCTAGCTGGAGATGGATCAAAACAAGCGTAGAGCTGGAGTTTTGTGACCCCACTTAGCATTTTAATTGAGCATTATCTGTGGCATACCACAAGGTTCGATTTTGGGTCCTGTTATAGTTCCTATTTATATGCTGTCCCTAGGATAAATAGATTTTAAATAGATACCTTAAATCCCTAAAACACACACTTCTCTTTAATTAAATGCATCAAATAAATAAATAAATAAATCATACATCATGCTCTTCCCTGATCTACAAATCACACAAACCACTCTGAAGGTGTCCTAGGACCCTAAAGCCAGCAGTCAGAAAGGTACTCAGCTCTAACCTTTGAACTAGAAAAGTTACCCTTTCCTGCTTCTTCCAAATAACATCTACTATTAAAATTAAACAAAATATTAGCTGGAAAAAGGTTCATTCTTGTGCTTTGTCCAGGCTAAATTACTGCAAATGAAACACCACTCTCTCACCTCCAAACAGTTCAAAACGCAGCAGCGAAGCTTCTTACTGGTACAGACGGCATCACATCATCCCAATCCTCTGACTCCAAGTACATTTTAGATTTTCCTACTCATGCTTAAAGCCAAGTAGCAGAAATTCTGACCCCTTATATAACCTACTTCACATTGTTAGAAAGAGCCCCACCTGAGGAAGTGGAGGTGCTTCTCCCATCAGGAGCCCTTGGCTTTCTAAAAACCTGCCTGAGCAGATAAGGCTCGTAAAATCTGTGACTTCCTGTAAAAACACGTTTTTGTAACCTTGCTTTTAGTCATGTGATTTTTCCGTCTTTTTACCCTTTAATCATCTATTACGTTATATAATTGCTTGTCTGTCGCCTCTTTTATATTTGTTGCAAACTATATTATTCTCATTCCATTAAAAAAAACAACAACAAAAAAACAAATTCAATGGATTTTGTACTATGAAACCAAACCCAAAGAGCAGATTTAAAATGACACACTTCAAGGTGATCAACTTCTCTTCCTAAAGAACAATTGCTCTCAGAATACTCCGGCAAGTAAAAAAGTAAAGTCTGAAGCATTTCTCCCAGTAGCCCACATAAACAGCATGCCCTGCACTCCCGAGATGA
Organism: Diplotaxodon limnothrissa; assembly: GCF_057381915.1. Lineage (NCBI taxonomy): Eukaryota > Metazoa > Chordata > Actinopteri > Cichliformes > Cichlidae > Diplotaxodon > Diplotaxodon limnothrissa. Next base: position 28,235,814 of record NC_140617.1, on the reverse strand, counting down.
CCTCTCTTTCCTTTATCATCACTACACTGACATTCATTAAACATCCACCGCGGGGAAATAACTACATATAATGGCCGTCCACCAACACAGAGTGCTGAAAATGGCTTTTAGCATGTAGATGTAGAAAGAAGCCACATGCAAGCCACATGACTGATTACCTTTTATTTGCACTCCATCAACCCAAATCCCTGGCTGCTCCCTCATTAACTTCATAAAAACTCCAATCTGTACCCTTGTGTCCCACAAGAAGCCACTCAAGGGCCCTCTGACCCCCCCCCCCCCCCCCCCCCTTCAATCTTGGGGCTCACCTGCAGTTTGCATGCACGCCAATGATGCCCCAAAAGAGGTTACACTCCTTACACATAAAAGCAAGCTATGCACTGCACGGCTGACCGTACGCAACATACATAGCCCCCCACCTCCACACCCACCTGAAGAGCAGGAGATGAGGAAAACGGCGAAGGCCAATTTGGTGGCGTCTCCCATTTTCCATCCGAATCGGATCCTCTTGACTAGAAAGAGAATTTTACAAAAGCACAAAAAGCTCCAGAAAAATTTTCAAAAAATCTCAAAACGATTGAGTCAAATTAAATGTCTTGTTGTCTCTGGAAATATTGCATCTTTAAAAAAAAAAAGTCAAGATCGAGTCTACATCCAAAACATCCCAGGTAATGCGAGCCTCACTAGTCCAAAAAAAGAAGACGGGAGGATGATGAAGAAGAGGAGGAGGAGGAGGGGATGGTCGCTGGTATTTCCAGGTTTATACACAAGCAATGCAGGGTGAACTGATGGCACTGGAGCCGGGGTTATCGTGTACTTGCCAGGTCTGCAACAGCAGCATTGTTCACCTGTGCCCGGTGGTGCTATTTTTCAGATAAACGGTGCACAGACCCGAGCCACAGCCGGGTAGGGCTAACATCCATCGGACTGCAAATCAAACGCACTCCGCTCTCCAATCAAACTTCTCCTCGGTGAGCTCCGTCGCATAGCTCTCAAAATGTCCAAACTGCGTCGAAAGGGAGCATTTCCACTCTCCCGCTATTTGCAAAAAACAATTTAAAAGCTTTATCTTAGGTGTTATATTCCGTGCAGAGGTTTTAGGCTTCGTCCGGCTGGGCTGCCCGGCCACAACCACGGCTCCGTCCGCTCCAGCAGGGAAACAACCGATTACCAGACTGCCTTTCCCCCCCTCCCGCTGCGACAGCCCTCTCCAAAGTGGGCCAAACAACCGTTCCCGGTCCAAAAGATTCGAACGAACAAGCGGAAAGACTATCATATGATAACACTAGCCGCTGAAGCTGCCGTTAATCCACGTAGCTGTCGAGTTTAGGACGAGCTGATTTTCCCAAGTCCGTCTCCTCCTCGCCCCCTCTGCTCGGGACGATTTCAAGATGGCGTCACTGGCACCCTGTTAGGCTTACCCAGCTCATACAACGAGCTTCCAGCGAGGGTTTTCAAAATAAAAACCACAGCGTTTACGCTTGTAAACGAACTAAAACGGTTGTAAAGAGAAATTTTAGTTTACTGAAATAAAAAATAAAACTACGCAACCGAAGGAGAAAACCTATCCTTTTTTTAGGTAGATGTTTAGACGTCCTTTTTAAATGAATTTTATAAATTCTGTAAAAAGAGGCTTTGGTACGAACATTTATTTAAATCCTGAGTACTAAGTGACTGTTTCCATTATTATTAAAATCTGCCCCCTAAATTAACAGAGTTCTCAAAATGTTTCAAAATGGCATGATTTAAGATGTATTTTTGTGTTTCAATACAGTTTGAACTCTCTTAGGCAGCTTTCTTGTCATTTCTTGAAGTAGTTTTTGGGAATAGTTTTCCAGGCTTTATGAAAACCATTCAAAGCTCTTCTTTGGATGTTGGCTGCCCTTTGTTCTGTTTTCTGTCAAGGAGCTACGTTTGCCTGCTCCCTTATTCACAAGGAGTTGCCACGGTGGGTAGCTCCACGTCTTTGAGTTGGCAGATTTTGACTCTGGATTTGTGAGATTACTGTCTCTTCCCTCAAATGAACCGGGGATATTTAGCATGTTTGATGAATTTGTAAACCACTACACTATGGATGATCCCACATTGCTTCAATAATGTTGAGGTCCAGACTTCATTATTATTAATGGCCTTTGTATAAATAAGAAAAAAATATCGCCACCACCACATAGAATCACATAAACAAACGTAGTTTAGTATTTTGAATGTTTTTGACATTTTTGGTGGGAGGGTTGCCCTAATTCTGAAAGAACTGCTAGTCAACTTCCGGTGCCAATCTGGCTAACTTTATCCAGCTTGACGATCTGCTTTATGAGCTAGGGATTGTTTTTGTCCGGGAAGGCTGTTAGCTTTGCTTTCCAGTGCGTGCCGTATAATGAAAAGATGGGCGGTCACATTTCTTTAAACATCCTTTCAAAATAAGAAATGTCCAATTTGTTACACATTTATACGTCTTTACAATAACTTGCATTAATTTTAATTTGTGCATGCTATATTACATATCATTAGTCAGCGTGTACTTATTTTATACACCTTATGTTAAAAGAAAAACTATTTATACTACAGCCATCTACAGTGGTGTTGTTGAGGTTTAAACTACACAAAAAATGTCCTTTTTCTAATCAACAGTATGCTCATTATACAGCTCAGCACTCATATAGGTCAACACATGCCACACATAGGCTACATATAGCCTCACTTTGCAGTATGTGCTACTATACCTACATATATCAGGTTTCAGCATGGGTTGGGTGTTCAGTAATAAATGCTGAGAATACCATGAAGTACAGATATAGGCTTGGCCCATCCCCAGATCTGTGTGACACTAATCTCTCTAATAGCCTGGAGCAGATCTCCAACCATAAGCGCTGCTAAACGATTAGGAGGTCAAAGGTCTCGGGGGATTTCTCTGCCAAGCTGGAAGCTGAGTCACCTGTTCTATATTGGAGTGTTGGCTTTCATCTTCAGCAAAACACGGGGTCCTGTACATAGCTTAATGGCTGGGGCTCAAGGCACTGACAAAGGCCCGGGTGAGTAGTTCAGTTCTTGTCAATGTTATTCCCCTAGCAGCGTTTTCAAACTTTCATCACAAATGAAATCTCTCTGGAAAGAGCGAAAGCAGCCCCAGCAGGATGCTCATCATTTCAGAGATATTAGAAACATGAATCAAAAGGCTTGTTTCTGAGTATGTGTGAGCATGCTGTGAGCATAGCTGTGGTCACCAAGTCACCACATAATCAGATTACACCTTCATTGTCACACTCCTTTCTTGCGTCACGTATAATTAACTAATTCACTTACAGAAGTTTAGGATGAGCCGCTGCAACAATCAGCCTATACCACACCTACAGGATTCATTCATCCATGGGTTGTGTTGTTGCTAATTGATGAGGCATTTTGAAGCAAATTCTTTAGCGTGTGCTGTAAGCTGATAACTGAGAGCCCTGTTCTAAATCACCAATATTGTGAAATAAATCACCCCGAGATGAATAAGTGGTAAGAAAATAGATCGGGAACTAATAGAAAAGTTCCAGTTTGCAGGCAACATCTCAGCTAAGATGTAAGACCATGTGGCTAAAATGAGTTTCACAATCTATGAGCCTATGGCTTGATTGATTTTGATGTCCAACAAAATATGAAGATATTAAAGAAAACAGACACCCTGTGAAAAATGTAGGATTGAAGTCTTTTGTCATTTCTTTAAGTAGTCTTCAGGAATTAGTCTTCAGCCCAAAACCATGACAGAGCCTCCACAGCCCGTTCTCACTCCCGAGGCGTAACATGCCGACGTTTTGTCACGTCCCGCGGCGTTCCTGAGGAACGCGAAAGGAGACCTTCGGCGTTCTTATGGTACGCGGCGGGTTATGGCTGGAATCCAGTGCAATGACGCTCCCGCGGTAATAGACGTTCCAGCCCTGTATTCCAGCCCTAAACCTAACCTTATCCCTAGCCCTAACCATAACCTTTTTCCTGATCTTAACCAGGACCGTAATGATGTTAAATAGCGTGTTTCTCAGCGATTTAAAGAAAAAGAGCGAACATGTGTAGATTGAGTCCATACAGTTGTCATATTTCCTCACTTTTCCGAGGTCGTCATTTAGGAACGTGGTGGGTAGCCGAAAACGTAATATGGTGACGATTTTGCACCTAGCGTAAAATGTTACGCTTTGGGAGTGAGAACGTTGGCCTCCACCAAGTTTTACAGACGGCTGTAGAAACGTACTGTTGTACCTCTCTCCAGACCTTCTCCATATGTTTGAGGCTGAGATTTGTTTTCCAGATGATGTCTTATATTTCTGTTATCTAAATTTGTCATGTATCTTTCCCCCTCTCTCTCTCTTTTTTTTTCTTTTCCCCCCCTCTCTCAATGGAAGAGAAACCTTCCAAAAATTCCTCGAAACTCTAAAACTTCACCATTTCTTAATTGGAAAAACGTCAATGTAAATTCACTTATAACATTTCCTATAATCCTGGTAACTAAAATTTGAACAAACAAAAATACAGAAAAGCCAAGCGTCACATGACCCGTTTAAAAAGGTTTCTAGAGCAAAATGTCACACATAACCTAACCTAAATGAACTTCAGTCTGACCTCCAGGGCTTGAATCTGAAGTCCATCCAACAAACCTCTAAAAGGTGAACATGGATGCATCCATGTTGAAGTTAAACCTTAAAGTAAAATTATTTATTTTTCATTAGTTTTTATTGGTTTAAAAGCCTTATTTTTCAGTTCGGTTTGAAAATGTTTAATTTGCCTTATTTTGTATTGAGTCGGCCCTACGATTGACTGGCAGTCTGTTCGGGGTGACCCTGTCCTTCTCTTGGCCATGGACAGTTGGAAAGGCGCCAGCCTGCTCACAACCCCGTTCTGGAAAATGATTACGGATGGATGATTTGGGTTGATTTAGGAACTTCACAACAGGGCAGTAATGCAATACAAGAAAACCAGTACTACTCCCATAGAAATCACAGTATACAAGTAATGTTTGTGGCTTTGTGTTTGACATTTGCTAATAAACGCTAACATTAATTGAATTCATAAGAATGGTGTCAGATTGGTGTCCTGACAAATAAAGTTTTACTTTCTTGATTGAGTTCATGGAAATGTCTCTAACCAGTCCTCCAACTACATGATCTTATCTGCGTTCGTAAGTGAAGTGAAACAAACATTTTTCAAGTGCTTCTGAAATGACACGGGATTGTTTCCACCTCAAAACTGACTTCAGATATTTATCATCACCATTTTTAAGTTTCCTTTTCAGTCACTGGTTACTTTAAGTCACATTTGGTATTTGGCTAGAAAACATCACAATTTGGGTTAAAATACTGTCCTGCCAATGTATCCATTTGCATGAGGATTTCCATAGAGAGGAGTTTTCACCCACAGTGAATGTGCCTTTGTGTAGTCCTGAGTTCAGCAGGAACGCGAGACGCAAGAAAAAGCAAAAAACAAAAACCATGAAACATCAAAAATACAGTGTGAACAGTACAGACTGTGGCTGCAGTGGACACCTTTCGTGTTTTTAACACTTGTTTTCATTTGTATGTTACGAATTAGTTTTATTTTCCATGGCTGGCTGATCAACCACCAACAGCACAAGTAAAAGTGGCCCGCAGACCGGTTGTACAACATACTTTGTACTCTGCGTCTGTTGACACTGTTTAATGAAATTCTCTGCAGGTAGACCACAGTGTATCAGTACCACTGGACCGCCAACATGCTACCGCTGCTAGCCCATAATTTGAGCTTTAGTAGCAGTGAAACAGCTTTGGCTTTTTGCTGGTCTGGGGCATTCTGGTGTGTTAACATAATGCCACAATCTTCCCACCCAGGAGTAGTGGACGTCCCAGGAAATTCACCCCACGCTAAACTACATCTCAGACTCTACACGCCTCATTTAGCATGTTAAATGTTAAAGTTCGTGACAGCACAATTGGAAAGGGACTAAAGAAGGATGGTTTATTTGTAAGGGTTTCCAGGAGAAGGCCTCTTCTCTTTAATAAGAATGTGGCAGCACAGCTTAAGTTTGCAAAGTCGTCTATGAACAAACCACAAGACTTCTGGAACACTGAACTTTGGACAGATGCGACCAAAGTAGAGATGTTTGGCTATAACGAACAACATCATGCTACAGGACAAGGGTCTCATGCACAGCGGGAAATCTTTAACAGAGTGGCTGTGTGGCAGGGTGTGGGCTGTGGCGCGGCTGGCGGGGGAGGTGGACATACCTGAGCGGCATCAGTAATCACGCCTTGCCAGCTTAAAAGGATTAAACGGGGTCCTGAGTGTGTTGTTATTGTGTGGCTGGCAGCTGAAAAGCTGCAACCGTCTGTGTAAAACGACAACTGGAATAAAAGACGTGTGCTGAAAAGCGTGAAAATGTGGTCGGGTCTGCCATATGTCTGTTACACTGGTGCCCAAACCCAGGATTGGGGCATGGTGGAACCGCGACCGGGCCAGCCAGGGGAGGTGCTGGCCCAAACGGGGGCCGAGTTTGCGGCCACGGGGAGGGAGCAGGCAGCGAAACAGTGGGAACAGCTGCAGGACTAAACCGACTGCCAGATGCAGGCGATAGAGAGTCTGGCAGCTAGGATCGGTGCCTGGCCGACACGGCCGCCGGCTCCACCGGCTCCCCTCGACTGTATGGGAGTGGCTGGTGTCTGGCCTGTTCTGGCACCCATGCCAGACCCCAGGGTGAGGCCAGCCAAGGCATAGCCTACCTCCGCACTACACTCTACTACACTCCTCGGGTGGGAGTGGCTAGTGCCCGGCAGGTGCCTGCACCCATTCCTGTTCCCTGGAGGGCAGCCGAGCAACCTCCACTTCCACCACCTGCTAACCCACCTGCTCACCCCGACCCGGTGGGCAGTGTGCTAGAGGGACCTGCTCTGCTGGAGCCGGGGATCGTGGCACCGGAGAGACTTGCTTGGTCTGAGCCGGTGGACAGTGTGCAGGAGAGTCCTGCTCAGCCAGAGCCAGAGGTTGACGCAAGGGAGAGACCTGTGCAGCCAAAGCTGAAGGTCAGAGCGCGGGAGGGACCTTCCTTGGCCGATTTGGCGCACAAGCTGGATCTGCTTAGTTTCCACCAGAGGCCAGTGTGCGGTGGGGTCCTGCATGCCGGCTACCTGTGAGCCTCGGCTCACGTCTGTGTCTGCTGCGCCGCCGCTGCTTGCCACGCGGCCGGCCTGTGGACCAGCTTCGTTTCCGCTGGACCAGTGGCCGTCCCCTGTCACCAACACATCCCTGCCGCTGGGCCATGCTGACGGTCGGGCTCATTCCCTCTCTCCTCTCACGTGGGAGGGGGCTGTATGTGGCGGAGCGTGGTCTGCTTCACCTACCGCCTACTGCTGATGGCCAGAGGGGCCGATGGCGCGATATGGCAGCCTCGCTTCAACTGTAGCTTTCCTCCACCAGTGTGTGAATGTGAGAGTGAACGGCATAGTGGAATTGTAAAGCGCTTTGAGGGTCCCGAAAAGCGCTTTACAAATGCAATCTATTATTACTTCCAGTTATTGCTACTAAAGGTGATTCCACAAGCAGTGTTGGGAAGGTTACTTTTAAATTGTACTCCACTGCAGAGTACAGAATACATGCCCCAAAATGTAGGTTGTAACACATTCCATTAAGTTACTCAGTGTGAGTAATGTACTCTGAATACTTTGGATTACTCAATATATTACCATGCTTTTTACAACTACTTGAATGCACTATTGCTGTGTGATTTATTACTATTACTGAAGGCTAATAGTAATAACCTGGCGTTAGCTCAGGTTAGGTCAGACTGCTTTCACAACTGCACATGATTATTTGCAGCCAACAGGTTGTTGATGCTCTCCATCAAGCCTAACCGTTTGCAGTCTATGAACTAGTCTCAGCTAACTCCAGCAAACAAAGTTAGCTCGGTGGCATTCACACAGCAATAGTACATCAAAGATACTGAAGTGGCACATAACCCAGTAAGCTACCACAACTAAAATAAGTTAGTTGCAGTATGAAGTGGTGTTGGAATTTCCAAGTAAGAAATCCATTCCTGCCCGTGCACTGCTGGCTCTGTTGTGCTGGCTTCGGGTCCATTGTGTAACTGACGCCACCAACATTAACAGGACGCTTAGTTCTCGCTGCAGTCTACCGGTAGCGTCTCCTTTCAGGCCAGGATAGACGAATGTCACCGAGCAGTGACTAAGTTTGTGGTAAAAGGCTTGCACCCATTTGCCACAGCAGATGCCCCCGATTTCACTTTGGTAAGTGAATGTGTTTAATTGTAGGCAGGGACATTACTGGATATTCTTGTGTAATTGCTACAGAATAATTTATGTTATACTTTGTTATTGCTACAGAAGAATATTTATTTTATTATTTTACATTTACAATTTTTTTTCCTGGGGACCCTGTGACACCCCATTGAAGAGCCATAGGCTGTGGATCTCTTAAGATCTCACTGTTGGGTTTGTAAGGCCATGTTATCCTAAATTTCTATCTTGTTCAAAGAGAAGATATAAAACAAAGTTCTAAGCTAATCGACCTTAGTGTTCTCCTTTAAAAAAAAAAAAAAAAGAATCGACAAAGAATCGAATCGTTAAACAGAATCGAAAATGGAATCGGAATCGTGAAAATCTTATCAATACCCATCCCTAATTAGAGCCTCTTATTTCGTGTTTTGTTTGGGTTTCCAGCAATGTGTGGAATTATCAAAATTAGATAGCATATGTGGGGTGGCTGTAGCTCAGGTGGCAGAGCAGATCAGTCACTAACCAGAAGGTCGGTGGTTCAAAGATCGGTGGTGCTCCAGTCTGCATGCCAAATATCCTTGGGCAAGATACTAACCCCATCCATCGGAGTATGAATGTTAGATGCTTAGAAGAAGTGATTGGGTGAATGAGTTAGTAGTATAAAGCGCTTTGAGTGCTCATGTAACGCTTCCAGCTCTTCAAAAATCACAGACGCTCAGAAAGGTTGGCTTTTCACAGTTTATTCCTGCAGAAGACATGGAAAACACTTAACATGTGTCTTCTGGTGGTACCTGCAATTGTAGCTCCCTCACAGTGCAAACGTGCGCTGTGTTGACAGACTTACAATTAACTTTTTAATAAAGAAAAGATGGAAAACAATCATTTCTTCCATTTTACAGTCTGTCACACTGAACTTGTATACAAAAAGAAATCTTATGGCTTATAAAAATACATTTCACAATTGTATAAAACAAAATAACAGGATAACAGAAGTATCACCGGCTAAACATTTCCCTCTAGTGGACAAATTAACGGTAGCGCACTACATTTTCACTTGCTTGTGCTTTACAGACAAAATGACTGTTAACAAGCGCACATATCTGCAGAAGACATGGAAAACACTTGTGTCTTCTGGTGGTACCCGCAACTGTGGCTCCTACAATGTAAAACAACATCAAAAAAAGCACAGAAAAACAGTAAGTCCAAACACATTTCCTGCTATGCGCAGCAACCACTAGGGGGCCGACAAAAGCTTACTGCCAAAGAGCATAAATACGGCAGAAACACTGTTTAACAGCAACCACCCTTTGTTTCGGTTACACAGTAACATCCTAACATCAATATAAACCTATATACATCGACATGTACAACTTATGTAACAACATTCACACCAGAAACCACAAAAGTGCCAGAGCCTTTCATTACAGAACTTACCCTCACAGTGCAAACCAATGACTGTATAAAAGATTTTCTTATCAAATGAGTGAAGCGAATGGCAGAAATCTGAATGGGGGAAATGAGGGCTAGCTGGTCAGAGAACTTTTTTAGTGAACTGAAAGTTGTTCTCTCACCTGTTTGCATATCACCGGCTCGGACTTTTGTGATGACACTGCGTATACAGTTTACTTCTTGATGCATCAGCGGTGCACCTGTGCAGGGACGCGGGTGGGAGAAACCACTTTTTTTGTTGTTGCCATTTTTAGGGATATTTCAGGCCGAGGGACAATTTGAAGCTGAAAGTGCTTTACAGCTGCATCTTAGGATTCTCAGATCAGGTGTTGAGAGGCGTATGTGCTTGGTGAGCGTTAGGACAATGTTTGAAAACAGCTTTTACTTAGAATTGTTGTCAGCTTTCTTGCTAATTGGTAATTCCTGACCTGTGAGTCAATTAAGGCTTAACAAGTTAATGAAGCAAGGAGATGTCACAAGCTGAAGGACAACAAACAGACAACAAGTAGATCAAATTGTGTGCTGAAGCTAAATTACAAAGGGCCATTTGCTTTTTCACTTAAAGACAAACTAAATACGTAATTTTCCTACATTTTTTGATATATTTGAACTGCCAGAGCACCTAAAATGCTCTTTTGAGGCTTTGAAACATAAAAAAATATCAGCAGAGTTGTAGTATTTGTGTTAGCTGAAGAGCCTTCAGGCATGCCAAGGTCCTTCCAGACACTGATGTGGACAGGTATGCCTGCAGTGAGGCTGTTTAATTTCTCTACAATAACAAAACCCTGAAAGCACTCCGCCAGGACAAAGGGACGACATGACGCGCCTCATGTGGAACAAGTGCGTCTCTCTGTCTTCCCTTGAGTGGGGAAGACCTACAGTTCTAGTCCTGGAGATTTATTGCCCAGCTAATCCCATTACTCAACTATCAGATGCCAAATCCCCTCTAATGGCATTACACGTGCCAGAGTTACGTATGATGATGCTTGCTAATGAGAGCTCAGCTGATATACCTTACTGGAACCAGTGGCCCTTGTGCACAGAGTAGCCCCGTGGCTCTGCGGCTTAATGGACTCAGTATTGAGTGTCAAGGGAAGTCAAATTTATCGACAAAGTGCTTTTAACAAAAAGCAGGTTGCTCGCAAAGTGCACTGCAGGGCAACCAAAGGATGTAAATACATCGAAACTGTGAGCAAACACGGTGAAATGTTAATAGTTTGTAACGCGAGGGAGCGCGTGCAACAGCGAGAGCTGCAGGGTGACGCCAAGGACACGCGGACACTTAAAGATTCAAGCATGAATGATGAATAGCGGGATGGAGTTTCCCCATACAAACCTCAAATCAGACAGCAACTGCTGCCTCCGCCGCTGCTGCCACATCTTCTGTAAAGGTCATTTTGAAAAGTTGATAAGTGCCTTTGCCAAACAGAAACTTACATAGACACCTACATCGCTGAGTGAAAATGTCACTCTGCAGCCACTCGAGCCTTCAGAAACAGTGGCCGAGCAAGCATTTGAAATATTCAGACACTTAATTAAAAGAACCAGCTCTTCAAGAAAAGAAAACATGCAGCTGAATTCTAGCACTGAAAAATCACTTAGAACTATGTTTTACTATCAAAACATAAAATATTGAATGCATTCCCATTACTCTGAGGAATGTGTATATGAGACATAGTATATGATTGTATGGCTAATACTAATCGCGTAAATGCATTTTCAGGCTGTAGTTGGTGGACACAAAGTATTTTGTTTAATTTGTGGGTAAAATAGTTGGTCTATTAGTTATATATAAGATAAAAAAAATATTTTTTATTTTGATTCATATAAAACAGGAATTCCCCAGCTTTGGGCAAAAATAAAGTATATCTTATCTACAAAATAAGTGAAGAAAATATAGTTAATACTCAGAACTGCACAAAAATAATTTTTTCTACTTTAAAGAAAAAGCTAAATACATTTAACATTGACACTGAACAGCTACTTTATTAAGTACAGCGTACTGGGTTGGACCCCGTTTTGTCTCCTGTCTTAATTCTAAATGGGAAAAATTCAACAAGGCGCTGGGAATGTTTCTCAGAGAGTAGAAATAAAGGCTCAGAACACCAGGGAACATTTTTTTCAATCTTCTATTGTCCAGAAAGTCTCCATCAACAGGGATCTGAAAACAATGCTGATTGATGTAGATCACGTATGCTTCATGCTGGAGTATTATTGTATTATTAATCTCATCTTCACGTCTTCATTGAATGTGATGGACAGTCGATTGTCCAGTTTTGGTAAGTCTTTGCAAATTGTAGCCTCAGTTTGCTGTTCTTAGCTGACAAAAGTGGGACCCGGTGGTCTTCTGCTCCTCTGCTGTGGATTCAAAGATACTCTTATGCATACCTTGGTTGTAAAAAGTGGTAATTTGAGTAACTGTTGGCTTTCTATCAGCTTGAATCAGCCATTCTGGCATCAACAAGACTTGAACTTCAGCAGGTTGTTTTAACCAAGTGTACATGCGTACATGCAGTGAATTGCAGCCATGTGACTGACTGATTTCCGTTTTAATGAGCAGTTGTCATTTTTCTAAAATGATTCTCTAAAAATCATATTTATGGACCGCTTAATGTCCAGTTACGTTGTGATCTGTGAAATGATACTATCAGGCCACATGTATGTGAACACCTAACCACTGCAAAATATAGAGAAAATGTAGCATGCGACAAACATGCCAACATAATGGGCTTTTCCTGCTGTTTCCCACTGGAAGGCTCCTATGTAGACCTTTTTGAGATTCTTTGGAGTCACTATAAATCTCAGAAGGACTCCACTCCTACAACGTGTTTGGCTCTCTTGTCTAATTAAAAATGTTCGATCAAAAATAGCACCAGCACCAGGTAGCCCAGACTGGCTGGTGATAGCTCTATCTGTGCACAGCCGCTCGAGCTAAAATCAGAGCCTCCGCTTTTTGCTCTTAAAGCTCCCAGGAAAATGATTTATACGCCTGCTTTCGGCTTGTTGCGATGCCACTCAGAGCGATTTATCTTGCCTTGGCCCAGGCTCTCTGTAGCAGAAGCGGCCAATCCCCCCCCTTCTTTTCTGTTGTTTCAGCATGAATGATCTTTTGCATTGACAGCTTTGTTCATCCCTGCAGGCAGATCTGCACCTGTAACCAAAGTCCGGTGGATAGCGGCCTAATTACCGTTCTCATCTGGCACCCAGCTGCCTTCCTTGTCCTCATATGAACCTGTGCAGCAAACCTCGGAGGGGGGAGTGGCGGTGTTGCCGAGTTAAAAATGAGCTATGGTTGCTGTAGCTACTGTGTGCAAAGCGGTGGAGATGAAGCTGAGAAGAAAGGGTTTTTGAGGACTCAAGGTCAGGAGGACAATAAACCGAAGAAAGACAGCATCTCCAGTTACGTCGTCAATCATCGGCGACAGTTCGCGCTTATGTCATGTTGGCAGGTATCACTGTCTTCTTAATCCCCAGCGTGCCTGCCGTGATCTGTGACACCTACTGTTTTTAAACCGAGACATGCAGGAACTGTCAGCAGCAGCAGAGCCTCCGAACATCAGGCGGGAGAGGCAAAATGAACTGCTTGGGTCCCTAAAGGTCGATGAGTTTGCTCTGAAAAGAGAAAATAAGGACACAGGTGAAGTAGATGTAAGTGTTGTTACTGGTTGAAAAGGAACATGTGGGCTTTGAAGAAAAGAGCACACAACCTTTACTGCTTGAATAAAATTAGAATAAACAATACTTCCTGCACAGGAGTGAATATGGCTTGCACAAATGGACATAGGATGATGACGCACACAGCAGAGATGAACATTGTACAGTACAGTCAATGAAGGACGAACTTATTGTGAAGCTTTGAATCTCAGGGCTCAATGCTTTTCATTAACTCTCTTATGAGCTCTCTCCTGTATATACACTCGTACCAAGGCCCGCTGCAGCAGAATTTATATGCAAATCTTGACCTTTGCCAAGCTGTTGCATGAATAGTTGTTTTTCCTCGCGTTCTCATCCGATAAACACTTGTTTGCAGCCAGATTTGCAGAATTTACTTCCAGTTTCTAGTAATTTCAAGTCACCAAGTGAGCCCTCATCAGTCATGGAGGAAATAGAGCTTCATGAAGTGAGTTAGGATCAGTCACCAAGCAGATAAATGCCGCTGAACTGATCTACCTCTCCTCTTCATTTTCCTATCTGGAGGGGGGCTTGACAGGAGATGCAGTGCTGACAGCTCTAAATTTAATACGCAACACCCCCCAAAAAAGTGCCAGCATGACCAGGCTAGTGTGAAAATAACACCACGTTAAAGCTGAGGCAGCCCATGCCTCGAGCGTGACGTGACGCTTATGCAATCTCACAATGAGGCCCAGATATTTGGGGAATGTAACTCGAAACCCCAAAACACTTATAGACAGGTTGTTGCCAAGGTTTAGGAGGGCAGCTGTGCAGGTGATGTGCATGCATACATGAAGGGCAATTTCCAAAGCTTGTGATGCTTGAAGCTCAATTTTAAGCATATTCCAAGTTTAAGGATCCAACAGTTCTGCTTATTTCCAGCTTGTTTTTATTCCTGGACTCCACTAGAGCAGCTTTGCAAGACTCACAGTACAAAATAAGTCTTTAAATAAAGTTCATCCTCTGCCTGAAACAAAAATGTTGAGCATGGCTCTATTTCTGATAGGCTGCCTCTCCTAAACAGTTTTCAGCAGCAGAGGTGGGAGGGACTTATGTCACTGATATAATACAGTGGAAATTAAAAAAAAAACACTACAAGTCAGCTGTTTTGTTAACTGTAAGCATTGGGGGAGAGAGAGAGTTAATAAAGTGCTGGGAGTTCCCCAAGGCACCTGCTTTGGTCCTCTTGGGTTTATTTTGTTTCTTGTGATGGTTTTTAGGTATTTAAAAAAATCATTTCTGCATTTCTTTATTCTTTTATGTCAAATTTTTGAAGAACCTAATTCTGATCATTACTAGCCCCATGATTTTATTCCTGTACTCTACCAGAGCACCTTTGGATGATTCACAGTTCAACATAAGCTTTATTTAGCTTATTCTTGGTGCAAACGAGGACGTTTACCGTCTATCATTTTCTGATTGGCTGCACCCTTTTAAACAGATTTTAGCAGCAGGTGGGTGGGGCTTCTGTACCTTTTATGCCACTGATATAATACAGTGAAAAGTAAAGGTGTAAGGAATAGTTTCGTTAAATATAAGCGTTGTCTTGTATTATATACAATCATTCATGTTAAACATTGCCATGTTTAACATGAACATTCAGCACAGTATCAGTATAGGTAGGATAGAAATGAAGGAAATCAAATCCACTTTAAAGGTACAATTTATTTTAGTAAAGATGCTCCTGACTCCAAATCAAAATTTGTACCGCTTCATTTAACAGAATATATTTGCATTTCTGCATTTTAATTACATCCAAACTACCATAAAGCAAAAATAAATGGAGCTTCAGACGTTTCTGAGAAGCAATAGTACAATTAATAAAGTTATATTAAATTCCGTGTCAGGTCCTGATATTTGCCTGGTGATTAAACTGTAAACAAAGGTTATACCCTGCTGAAGGAACTCAAGTTAAGAGGCAGACTCAATTTTATATGAATCACATAAGTAGGTACAAGCAAAATTGAGTTTTATTAAATCATATTATTAAGTACATGAACTGTTTTCCTGCCGTGTTTGAAAAGCAGTGCTGGCTTGAGGTAAAAAAAAAAAAAGCAGAGGCAGGTGAGACAAAGGTGTAACAAGAACCACAGCGCTGTTCCAGCAGCTGCTTTAAAACAGCATTAAGTATGTTTGTGTTTGATAGGTCAAGGTTTCTGCTGTTCGACTTTAGTTTAACTCCATTCTGTGTCGAATTACTTCAGGTGATACGGTTTTTATTACATAAATCCTCCTTTTTACTAAGATATATAAGGCTACAGCATACTGTATAAGGCTAAAGTAGTGGTTCTCTCACATTAAATAGGGAAAAATATTCACCATCAGATTTTTTATGTTTTGTTTTTAAATAATTTTTTCAACAAAAACGTCTCCTACTAATTTAAATGTAACTTTTTAAACTATTTTTACCCTGGTGATTCATGTTGCTCTTTCAGTGACTCTGTGCCATACTAGTAGGGTTTGCGCCACAGTTTGAGGACCACTGGCTTAAATGGAGGCTGCCCTTAAAGGGAAATGGGTAAAGACAGGAGATGAACTAAGCAGCAAGACGCCTAAGATCAATAAGGTATATTTTAAACAGTGAGTCATTTGGTTTGGTTTGTGATCAATGATGTTTATTTGTGTCTGAAAAATTACATGAAAGTACCCAGCTGAAGTAAAGCACGTGCAAAGGAAGAACTGTAGATCTGTAAAACTTTCTTTAAAGTTGCAAATAAAAGATCACAGGACTTGACAGTGGATGCAGCCACGGTGCCCTGCTGCTTCTTTACAGAGCTGAAAGTTTGCAGAATATAATAAGTCACATCTCTGATGGTACAGGTGATAAGTAACAATCTGGAGACTTCTGGAAAACACTGTATATGACTACATTCATTTTTAGATTATGTTATTATGTTAAAATTAGGTTTTGATCACACGACAGCCAGATGATTACATTCTAGCCTTCTGGGCAGCTTGTTGACTGTTTTGGTTTCCATCTATTATTGTTGGGTTCTTGTTTGAAGTTTTTATCCTAGTTGTTATGGAGTTTTGGGGTTTCTGTTTGACTTTTGTTTAATTTTTGGATGATTTTATTGTGTTTTGCGTTTCTCTCACTTTTATTATTAGTCTCCTCAGTGTTTCCCTGTTTCCATTAGACTTGTCTAGGTCTTCCATAATATTCTCTGTCTGTGTTCCGGTTGTTTGTACACTTCATTTTATCTTTGTCAGTTGGTTTTTGGTGTTTTTTATTTTACTTCTTTGTCTGCCCTGACATCGCCTGGTTGTCATTCTCAGTCAGTTCTCTGTGCACATTTAGTTTAGTCTGTCCTTCATCTTCAGTCAAGATGTCAATTTTTTCCCTTTTTGCCTTCAGTGTTTTTGGATTTCTGAAGCCAGAATAAAGGAATGTTTTATTACATCGTCTGTGCAGTTGTCCTGGTTCATAATCCAGTCTTGCCAACAGTCGATGTAATGTCACAAAAGGCTGCCAATTAGTTATTATCTAATATTATGCTTGGCAAGATCTGAGAGGGTCATACTGGAGACATGTATGAAATCATGAGGATGTTATGTAATCAAAGCTCTGCTTTGCTTATTTTTGATCTCCTGCCACAGCAGCATTTTCTAAAACTGGAGCATGTGACGTGACACAGCCACAGTTAGAGACAATTAGAGGTGGACACTTTGGCTCTCCTTTCAGAGGTCATAGAGTTTGTGATGGTGTTTTGACTGTTTTGGACATAGGTGAAATTAGATTAATGCCTTTGTGCTGATATATATTGTACAGAGATGTAGGAGGAAGAGAGAACAAATAGTGTCAGTAAGCCAGTTGGACTGGATGTAAGGAACATGCTGTTTTTGTTTAATTTAAACAGACAAATCTAGGAAAGTCAGGGAAAATAGTGGAATTTGTGTATGAATCAAAGCAAGCATACCAAAAGATATGGAATAGAAAAAAAAGAATTTAGAATGTTTCAAGCTAAAACAACAAACAAACAAGCAAAAATGTTTGGTGGAAAGGTGAACCACGGGAAATTTTGATACCTCCATCACCAAAGTCATTGCCCGTGTAGATCTACCAAACTGTATATAAAAAATGGGAGTGATGTCCATGAGGTCACCCATTGGTTTAGGATGTCTAGCTCTAAAAATCCAACATCATGAGTGACGATATTTGGACAAAAGAGTGGAGTGTTAACTTATCAGCGAATGGTAGCTGGCCTTTTTAGCAAACATAAAATGTACAGGTGCAATGGACAGACAAACAGCTGAGAATTGGTGCTACATAACAGACAGTAAACACAGTGGAAAATCCCAGTTCAGCATGGGGGAGTGAGGGCTAGGAGACAGCTATCAGCTACAACAGCCTGTGTTCAGACACCTATCAATCAGAGTGGCCACACCCCTAACTTTAAGCCGATTAGAATTGATATAAAAGTGGAGAGCTATTCTTAAAGTCAAAAACTGCTTTTCTTTGTGTTGTTGTAGTAGCTGTGAACATGTTTATATATGCTATTAAGTTGTGAATTTTAACATGCTAATATTGGGATTGAGTCTTTTTGAGGCAGGCTCAAGTCGCTACTACAGGGAGTGCAGAATTATTAGGCAAATTAGTATTTTGTCCACATCATCCTCTTCATGCATGTTGTCTTACTCCAAGCTGTATAGGCTCGAAAGCCTACTACCAATTAAGCATATTAGGTGATGTGCATCTCTGTAATGAGAAGGGGTGTGGTCTAATGACATCAACACCCTATATCAGGTGTGCATAATTATTAGGCAACGTCCTTTCCTTTGGCAAAATGGGTCAAAAGAAGGACTTGACAGGCTCAGAAAAGTCAAAAATAGTGAGATATCTTGCAGAGGGATAGCTTCTCAGACTGTAAGTTATCAGGATGTTGGAGACATCACAGGATCTACCTGAGAGAGCTGCTGTAGATGAAAACGAAAGTCAAAACTGCTGTTTTGTGAGGCGTAGACTGAGCAGCAGTGACCTTTTTTGGAGTGAGGAAAAAGCTCCACCTGTTGATGTGACTGTCCAATGCTCAGCTGGAATATCTGCTTGAAATAGGTGTTACCTTTGCTCCCAAAACAGAGACAGGAAGATAGCAACTGTTTTCCACCCTCCTGTCACATGCCAGCATGCCCTGAACAAAGCATGAAGCAAATTGTGTGCTATAAGTGCCTGTAATGTGGGATTAGCTTTAGCTGTTTTTAGTTGTTCCAGTGCCTGTACAGCTGCAGTGAGAGCTTGGTCTACACAGCAGGTAATAAGTCAGACTGTGTGCACTTTGCCCTGATTCTTTTTACAACATTTATAGACATAATTTCTAGGCACAGCAAATGGATGGAGAGCTAGGTGAATTCAGGACCTTGTTTCGGCTTTTTGCAGATGATGCGACTCTGTTGGCCTTTTTGAGCCATGACCTTCAGCTCACACTGGGGATTTTTGTTGCTGGCTGGGATGCGAACTAGCACCTTCAAACCTGGCAAGATGCTCAGCTGCCCACTCAAGGTTGGGATGAGTTGCTGACCCAAAAGGAAGACTTTTAGTATCTTAGGGTTTATTCACAAGGGAGGTGAGAGTGGAATACGAGACTGATAGACAGTTTTGTGGATACTGTAAAAGGTTGGTTGCAGTGAGTGAGAGCTGAGTGTAGAGTGTCAAGGCTGATTTCCAGGTTGATCTATGCCTAACCGTGATCTACCCAGGACAAACAGAGATTATACCTCTATGTTTACCTCTATGTATGAAATTACCGAAAACTAAGTGATACCAGAATCTAAAGTTGGCAAACAAGCTTTTAAGTAATAATGTGGAATGTACATGGAATTAAAATTGCAAGATGCGTTTTTGTTTTACAAAATAGGTAAACGAATTGTCAATAAATTATTCTTGTATTGACATACATGGGCTTCTGAGTGGCCCATGTATGTACATATACAAGCATGTCAGTAGTGGGAGAGCTAAAAACAGTATTAAGGACTACATGAACACACATATTGACCTCATTATTTCAGACTTTGGCCATATTTAATAGGAGCATCCATCATTCTTACAGTATATACATGACAGAAACTAGGAAAAAGCATAAAAGGTGTCACGGCCAGGCGGATCAGCTGCACGCTGATCAGCCCTCTCTGTTTCTCTTCCTCTTCTCTCTCGCCGGGGCGGAACTCACTGTGGGTTCATGCCCTTGGCCCACGCCCTCGGGAGATGAGACCCAGGTGTCTCATTAAGGGGAGCAGCATTTAAGCCAGGAGGTGACTGCTGTTCGTCGCTGGATCGTTGTCTACCACGCGTTAGTAAAGTCAAAGCTACAGCAAGTTTAGTGAAGAGTGTTTTCCTCTGTGCATCGTCCTTAACCCTGTCTCCCTGTCCACAGAACCTCTTGGATTTTTCCCCGTGTGTTTCCCGTGTGGCAGTGTTGGAGTGTGAACCTGTGATCGTGTGAGTGGATATTCTGAAGAACGTATGCTTTCCCTTGGACTTCCCTGGAGACCCCTTCTTCCCCCACTCAGCTGTATATAACACCCCCCCTGCACATTCTTGTATATACACCTGGTGACTTGTAAATAAACTCTTCTTGTAAGCATCAGTACCGGAGTCCTGCGCTTGAGTCCTCCTTCCAACCGTAACAATAGGTTCACTTTAAGCTACCATAAATCAAGAAGAAATGCTAAGATGAGTTTCACACCAGTCTAAATCTGGAGACTTTAACCTTATGGCCTTATTGCTGTCTTCCCCCATCTTTCACTCCTTCTTTGCTGTCTGTCTCACCTTTTCCCTCCCTTGATGAAAAATAGCTGTTCTCCTGCAGCCGATGGCTGTTCTCTGCCACTCCCACCCCCACAATACCACTGGGGCTTCTGTGTGGGAGAGAAACAGGCCATAACATGACATCTGCACACAGCTCACCTGTACTACTATATACAGTCGGATCTACAAATCCATCCTTGGTGTGGTAGTGTTTTTAATCATGAGGAAAAAGGGGCTCACTGCTGAACTCTGTGTGTATACTTTAGTCACAAAAACTCCAGGTTTTAAGTTTCCACACTATGCTTGTTGAATGATTTTTAGAAATGATTTTTTTTTTAGATATTAGGTCCATGAAACTGGGAGTATTTCTTTCAACTCGTGGTCATCATCCTGCACCGCAAAGGTCATGTATCACGGGGAAGCAGTTATAGGGAAATTACATTTTTGAGCAGAGCAAGCTAAATTTGCCCTCCTTTGATTTATTTATTAGGAATAATAAGGTAAAATTAACTTATCTTGTTAGGTTTTCCAGGTAAAGCGGTTAAATATAGTTTTTTTTTTTTCACCCACTTATTATTTTTCTTCTGACTACTTGTGATGAAAATCCAGATAAAAAGCCCATTGAAGTTATTTATAAAAGAAACAATGGTGAACATCTTCTGGATTCTGCTTCTAAATTTTGATAGTTGACCATTTTTGTTCCTTTTAAATTGTTTCAAATGAAATAGCTTTGAGATTTGGACTGCTAGCTGAGTGTGGATACCTCTTGTATCAAAATATGAGTTTAAGTGATGGAAGCTAGAGCTTCCTTTGAAGTTGTAGGGGCTCTCCCTTTAAGAAAGAGTGAGAAGCTTGGTCATTCTGGATGGATGGATGGATGGATGGATGGAAGTGCAACCCAGCAACTTCCATGATCTCAACATTGCCAAAAATGCTAGGGGACATTTCTCCTCTGAACATTATTCCTTTCATGCTGCTGCATTTCAAAAACATTTCTGAAGTTCTGTCATGCAAGTGTAGAAAGGTAATACTACTTTCCCCACTTAGTATCTCCATTGTCGGGGTGGGGTCTCGGTTTCTGAAAATAAGCAAAGGCATAACTTTTGCTTCGTTAATGACCCAAAGACTTATTCTCCTGCAGTGGAAATCAGACAAAGCTCCATCGTTTAATAACTGGATTAAGAAAATGCTTTCTATGCTGCAGTTAGAAAAACTGACACCAACCTGGCTGACTTTAAATGAAAATGTTAAAAACCTGACGTGATCATAATATAACCTATGGTTTTCTCAGTTTTTTAAGAATAGTTTCAAATATGTGCATTATGTTTTTTAATATGTATCTTGTTGTACACTACTGTGCAAAAGTCTTGAGCCACCCCCTTTATATTTTGCTTTCAAAGAGCCAGACTATAAAATGTTTTTGAGCAAGTGTTTTTGAGCAATAGTTCTCTTTCAAATCCAAGTATTGGATTTCAAAGTTTTCTTTGGACATAAGCTGCTTTTTCACTCATTTTGAGTTCAGCCATAATTTGATCCAGTTTCTTTGGTTGAATCTATGAAAAATGTCAATGGTAACACAGTTTAACATACATAAAATAGTATTTTTGCACCAACAAGGTGATTATCAAAAAGCTATTGGCAGAAAACGTATTATAATGTGTATTATCATAGCATGGTGTATAGTGTTCATCTACATCTAGCAGATCAACAGTATCTGAAAGTCATGTCCATAAGATATAGAAAAGAAACTATCAAAGATGTGACACAGGACCTTGACCTTCATTGACCCAGCTACTG
The DNA here is from genome assembly GCF_057381915.1 of Diplotaxodon limnothrissa. Taxonomy (NCBI): domain Eukaryota; kingdom Metazoa; phylum Chordata; class Actinopteri; order Cichliformes; family Cichlidae; genus Diplotaxodon; species Diplotaxodon limnothrissa. Next base: position 28,213,926 of record NC_140617.1, on the reverse strand, counting down.
TTTACAGAAGCCTCATTAGAAATGTTCTCAGTGAAAGGATGGATTCAATAAGCTATTCTTAAGGATGGGAAACAGGGACAAAAGATTGAGGTATGCTAAATTACATATTGAACTAAAAATCAGTGGCAACAGGTCTGATAGAGTGATTAATCCAAATTTCAGTTCTTTGGTTCAAATTGTCATCAGTTTGTACAGAGGAGGTCCAGCACGAGTGTTTACAGCCATCTGTAAAACAAGGTGGAGGCTCTGTCATGGTTTGAGGCTGCATTTCAGTCAGTGATTTTTTTTTTTTTTTTTTTTTTGCATTTCAGTCAGTGATGTTGGAGAACTTGTCAAAATGTATGAATTACAAACACAGAAAAGTACCATCAGATTTTGACCACCATGCAATACTATCTGTAAAGCATCTGATTGGCAACAGCTTCATTTTGTCATCATGGCATCCCAAACACACTGGCAGTGCAGTAAAAGCATACTTGGATAGAAAAAACAGAGTCATGGATTGGCCTCCCCAGAGCCCGGACCTCAGCTTTACTGAAGCAATGTGGGATCATGCTGACAGAGAGCTTTTAAAAAAAATTAAAAACATATATATTTTAAATGTAATTTTAAATGTCCAATGTGTGTTATCAACCGACATAGACATATAAGGTTCTGTTACAGATGCCCTAGATATGACATGTATTGCACCCGCGAGTTATTTATGTTAATTCTTAACTGATAACTTAATGATGAAGATTAAGTAAATTCACACTTATTTTTGAGTGTGTTACAAATGCTCCATACATCTTTTCTTATGTGTAAAAGTGCTTAAACACTTGCTATAATAAATAAAATCAGAGTCACAAGTTGCACCAGAAGAAATGTGCAATGCATCATCAGAGTGGAACCAAAATCTAGATAAATCTATTGGTTTCCAAAGAAGATAGATACTTAGCAAAAACAACAAAACAGTCATGGAAGCAAAGTGTTTTTCATGGGTCATTTGTATGTAGGATTATTTTTCTTTCTTAACACCCAGAACTGAGTTGTGCAAGAATGCACTAAATCACTAAATGGTTCCCTGAATCTTTCAAGTTTAACAGTGTGTGTGCCCGTTTCAGGAAATGCCAGGGCAGCTGGGAGATCCTGCAGAGATAAGTGGCGCCAAAGGCACCGCTGATGTCACTGCCACTGGACTGAGAAGGCTCCCTCCCTCTCTGACTGCACTGACAGAAAAATGCCAAGTGAGGAGTTCAGTTCCAAAACAAGGTAAAGCTACTCGCTGCAACACAAGAAAATCCTTATGGAGGTGCAGCCAAGTGAGAAGCTGCAGATTTCCACTCATGAAATACAGAAGCAGGTTCACTTGGAGGATTGTAATGCTTCATAAGACACAGTAAAGTCACTCCGCTTTACTGGCTGTTACTACTACAACTGCTACTAATGCTTATTTTTATTGCCCATTAATCCCTTGATCATTTCTACCCCCTCTAAGGAGTTTATGTGGTTGGTACAGTTTGTGTCGCATATCAGGATAGAGTAAAAAACAGAAAAAAAGAAGTGCAGACATGAAAGATGCAAGCTGGCATGAAAAACGTAATTTTAATTTAATGGAGAGAAGTGCAAAAGATGTGTTTATCTCCAAGTTCCATTACATAAGGGAAAAAGAGAGTTTGTACAATTTTAACGAGCTTGAAAGTCAGTGTTTAGTATGACCACCTTTATTCTTCAACGTAGCCTGTACTTTCTTTAAGTAGTCTTCAGGAATAGTTCTCCAAGCTCCTTGAAGGACATTCAAAGCTCTTCTTTGGATGTTTCTGCTTTTTGTTCTGTTCGCTGTCAACATGATCCCACACTGCTTCAATAATGTTGAGGTCCGGGCTCTGGGGAGGCCGATCCATGACTGATAGTGTTCCACTGTGTTTTTACTGAAAAATTAAGCCTTTGCCAATCAGAAGCTTTCCAGATGGTATTTCATGGTTAATTCAAATCAGATGGTTCTTTTAAGTGTTCATAATTTCCATTAATTATGACCCCACTGACTGAAATGTAGCCTAAACCATGACTGAGCTTCCAGCGTGTTTTAAAGATGGCTGTAGGCACTCAGTGTTGCCCCTTGCCTAAAAATGGCTTCCTGTTATTTCTTAAGGACATGACTTTCAGATACTGATCTATCTGCTATAGATAGTTTTGAGGCCTGACATTTCAATTTAAAATTGGTCCTTTGCTAAGTTGTCTGTTACGTTAAACGCAACACTGGTTCATCCCTTGAGCTAGGTGCCTTTTTGTTCAGTGTGAAGTGGCGTAACCAGCAAAAACATTCCTCTGAAAATGGTCAGGTACAAGGACTGGACTGAAAATGAGTGAAAAAACCCTCGTTGGTCCAGGATGCTTAAAAACATATAAGAAAATCAAGGGGAAATTATAACACCATGAGCTGTTGCGTTAAAAGAAATATTATAGTCTTGGCCATCATTAGTGCAAATTGAACAAGTACTTTGCTTTGGCAGTATAAAAACAAGAATGGTGCGTCCATTTTAAATATATAACCAGCACTGTCCTTACTTATGTGTTTCCATACTGGAAAACATTTATTAAACAATTATATGTCTGAATGTTCTGGTTTATTTGTACAGCAGCGGCTTACGCCAACACATTTCGCAAACAATAAAATAAGTTATATTGCTCATAAAAGCAGACATACAAGTCAAACACAGGTGATTAAAAAGTCATAAATTCAAGTGCCAAACATAAAGAGATGAAAACACTCCATATGTCAGTTTCTCAGAATAAAGTAACGCATGACTCTTGTGCAACATTGTGCAACATCTGATAGTATTTTCAGGTCAGCTTACCTCAGTCCATGACAGTTTATCGAGTAAACAAACATGGATACTGATTTCTCTCCTGAAGTGTAATCAATTTGTGCTGTTTTCTTCTCTATACAGTATTATAATCTTTAAAATACATTTTCATGCTTAGAGAACACTTACAGAAGGAATATAAGCCAAATTAGTTTAACAAAAAAGTTGTTGCTCAACACATTCGGCCCAAAACGAAAAGCAACATGTTTGCACAACTAGAAGAGCATTTTAACAACGCAGCACAGATTTCTATTTTAGATTCTTGTTATCTTCCACCTCTACAACTTATCCAGACAGCTGAAGGTAAGGAAATCATGATCGGAAGCTTATCTATGTGACTTCAAAGAAAATAAACAACAACAAAAAAAAGCTAAAAATCAATGTTAACAAAAATAAATAAGAAACTTTGGTGTTTCTGTAGCAAAGGTTCATCAGGTTTGGACATAAAACAATTTAATTACGTTTGGAGAGACTTTGTGCTTTAGGCTTGAAAAAAAAGGTGCTTTGTTGACATGAGAGGACTTTTCTCATTACTGTGACAATGATAAACTTACTGTTAAGGTCATGCGATGGTCTTGATTAAAGAAACAACAAAGACTGCGGGTTTGAAATGAGAAACAAACTTGTATGTTCGGACCCATCCAATGACCCCCGTCTCCTTTCCAGTAAAAAGCGATATTAGGCTGGAATAAACCACTCAATCAAACTGCTGTCTGTGTTTTTTTGTTTTACAAGGAAAAAGAATCTTCCCTTCATTTTTCTAATCCAGCACAGTAAAATAAAATCGCAGTTCTCTGACTGAGAGGCTGGAGTCACCAATGATTGGTAGATACAGACCTCAGGTTATAACCACAAAAAGAGGCCCAGTGCAGATATTGTTTTTTGGGTCTTCGAAGCCACAATGTATCCTGGGCTATACCACTGACCTACCTTCTATAAGGCAAATTGTTGCAGTAGTTTATGTCAACAAGCTTGTGCACAACTGACACACTACAAATGACAGACAGCAATATCAGGAATCACAAGTAACATATTTCCCAGCATGCCGTCCTGCCGTCAACAGTTTTCAGAAAAAGGCACCGGTTTGTAATAAATAAGGTGTAAGATAACTGAGTCAATATTTCCAGCTAAAATTCAACTCATGGGGAAAACTGAATAATAGCCTTCAATTCACAAGGTGAATGAAAACGTAACTTATGTAGTGGAACTAATAGAGTTTGTCAAGCTTTTACTGAATTCACCAAATATATGCACGATTATCTTACCTTCTGGGCCCTGGTGCCGGGTCGGCCACCCCACTGAAAGTTTCGTGGTTGCATAGAAACTACCTCAGTGATGATACTTTCTCAAAAGGTAACCCTGGGGTTGCCCTGTATAAAAACAGGATTGAGAACACACACTGGGAATGTTGAGTTGCTGGAGATAGATAATTCTTAGGGAATCTGTTAATCAACTGTGATTTTTTTTACCCGTAGCATCTCCTGCCAAGTGTGTTTCGATGAAACTGATTCTAGACGAGGCATCCGCACGAGATCTGTGGAGAAGAGAGTTTTATCCCGGCGCCCTCAGTTTCTGAGCTACTGTTTGGCTGAAAGACAAGTAGAACAAGTTGAGCTCTGGCCAATTGTGGCTTGCTTATGCAGGTTTTTTGACAACCTGCATGACACGCTAAGGAGATCAGGCAAGGAGGTAGAGATGCATCAGGAATGTCAACAGTGGGAATGTCACGGCTAAGGACCGCTTGATTTTGATGTTGTCAGACTAGTTTGACGAAACAGCGACTGTTAGTTCGCTCACTATCGTTTTCTTTCGCTTTCTTTTGTTCTGTTGTTCTTTTCTTTTGTTAAACCTCACCCTTTGTTTGGGAGAACGACAAAACGTACTTTTTTACAAAGAAAAGAAAACCTTTTGTTTGTGTCGGAATGATTGTTTTGACACGGACGAAGAACAATTTAACAAAAGCAAAATACATATTTTGATTGTTGGACTGTTAGAGTTTGAGTTAGATTTAGGGTTGAGGTCATCACTGATGACAACTTAGACCTTAGAAGATTGACTGAAATTGTACAAGGATATCTTTTGGACTCCTCCATGGTGAGATATTTTGTTGGACACCTCATGACAGGCACAAAACAAGCTGGAGAGATGTCTGGTGATTTTTTGAATGCTTTGCTAACTCCTGGAAGAGGTTTAGGAGGTCAAAGAGTTCTGCTTAACCCTGAGGTCTAAGTCATCATTGTTGATGATCCCAACCCTAAACCGAACCCTCGTGATTGTTTTTGTCCCTTGATTTCCAATATTTGGAAGAACAGTTTCTAGTAGGTCGGGACAGTGTGTAAAATGAAAATAAAATGTAGGGATTCGTAAATCAGACCCAAAATTGAACATAGAAAACAGCAACATTTTAAGATTTCCTTAAAAATATTAGCTAATTTTGAGTTTGATGGCAGAAACAAGCCTCAGAAAAGTCGGGATGGATGCAACAAATGCCTGGAAAATAAGTGGCACTAAAAAGAAACAGCTGCAAGAACATTTTGCTAGTATCAGATGTTGTCCAATTAGAGAGGAGGCAGACTGTTCTGTCTGTTTTAGCCTCATTTTAGCCTCACATTGGACTAACATCATGTGGTGTAACGCCTGCTTCATAGCTGCTGACAACTATAATAAATATCCTCAGATTCATGAAAGACGCCCATTAAAGAAAAGAGGGTTGATTCCAAATATTTCTCAGCGGTTTATAGACGGAAACCTTCAGGTGCTTCAGATGCTCAGTGAACCCCAGCTGAATTTGTGTGTTCAGAAACGTGGGAGGGATGAATGTGCGACAAGTTGGCAGGATTGAAGTTATTTGCAGCTATTAGAGAGGCTCCGCACACGAGGAACATTTAAACAGCGACACAGAAACGGCCTCCTTTTTGTGTCCTGTTTACTCTTATTTACCATCCCTTAAGCGTTTATTTTAAACCCACCAAATTGTAGTTTTGGTGCTCTAAACCGGTTTTTATTTCTCACAGGCTTGCAGCAGTAATAATAATAATGATGACGAAGATAATAATAAGCTTCATGGCTCGCGTCCTTGCTCATCTCTTTGTTAGTGTCACCATCACAAAGAAACTTTCTGAAAGCTTCACGGACACATTGTGAGCTCTGATCTTCACACATGTGCGCACACACACAGAGTAATGAACTTTAACAAGCCAGCTCTGCACAGTACGACAGCTTCAACCCCTCGCACACACTCACGCGGCGCTGCCAGCACAGCTTGCCATTAGCCCAGGGTTGGCCGACTCCAGACGATGTTTCCAATCTCTCGCACCATCTGCTCCTCGCCTCTGCGCTATCGAAAGGAGGAAGAGTGCAGCTTCCTCTTCCTCCTCCTCATCCTACCCTACGAGGCTGGCCATCTTGTGTGGAGGTGTGAAAGCTCTGGGACATCCAACCCCCTTGAAAATATTAGCGATAGTAGTGTTTTCTGCGTGTTATTCCCCCCCAAAGAGTTGCCATCCTCTGAGATCCTATTTTTCTTTTTTAATTTACTTTATTTTTTAAAAGCTTGTTGCAGATTGCTCAGTGGCAGTAGTTGCAGTAGCAGCAGCTCCACACCATCACGACAGCACTTTAAAACCAAAAGCAAATGACTCGCATGCAATCAATAAAACACTAAAGAGAGGACACTAAAAAACAAAGCACCATTAACATAATAGATATTCAAAGTTAATAGTGCAATAGCATCAATAACATCTGCCTTTAATTTCCTGGAAACGATGACTTTGATGGATTTTTATGCCTCTTGCAGGAAAGTTAAGAATAGCTTTCAAGCTGTCAATAGTCACCTGCTGACATATGTAGGGTTTAACAGTGCAAGTAAAGTGTGGAGCGCATAAAAGGGGCTTCTTTTGCAGAGCCAAGACAGACAGTAACTGTTTTGTAAATGCAAACAGACAGATTTATATTTATCCGCCGCTCGGTGGAAGGCCTCGGCATCCATCCGCTCCTCCGCCAAGGTTGAGGATTGAAAAATGAGACGGATGCCTTCTGCAGATTACAAAGCGCAGGCCGCGATGCATCACGGCGAGAGCTGACAGAAATACTACATGAATCATATGTGGCGATGTTACACAATGTACTCCAGTCCCTTTCTTCCCTTCTTTCTCTTGTATCCAAGCAGCTCATTTTCTGCTCATTATACTGTTGCTGTATTAATTTGTTCAGGAATAATATCAAGTTATGTCTTTTCTGAATATGTTCAGCAAAAGCTCGAGCTTTGTATCATCCTGCTTTGACAACACTAGTCACGACTGCCGAGTCGTGATCCTGCACACTAAGGTCCCACCCTTGTGTTCGAGTTCCCCAACATGAATTTTCTCTCGCTGGTCTCACGACTTTTGATTCGCGTCCATGCAAATGAAATGAGTGTTTTCCACTTTTACAGGATGAAAAAGTCCACATTTGGAGCCTTGACAGGTTGACGCTGAAACATTTCACTGCTCACACCAGAGAGCACAGATTTTAACACTCCAATTATGTGAGGTTTAAGCATTAAAAGCTATTTGGTCAGGTTTAGAAAAAGATCACAAATTGGGTTTCAAATGTCTATTTTCTTGGTTGCCAAGGTGACACATACCCTCCGAAGTCTCTTGACAACATGCGGTCATGTTAAAACGAAAGCACGCCCTGTGACAGTGCTAAGGTTTTACATTTCAGGACATAATAAAAAAAAGTCATCTGATCCTTAAAATGAGCTAAGAACATCCTCAGGTGAAATGCAAAGCATGACATGTTGTACTGCAGAATTATTTATTTAACAAAACATAAGCCCAAATGCAGAAGCAGTGTGAAAAACAAAGTACACCCCGTGGACCACCTTTAGCAGCCATAACTCTGAGTAATCATCTTCTGTAAGACTTTATCAGTCTCTCACATTGTTCTGAAGGAATTTTGGCCTACTGTTCTTCATGACGTTGTTTCGGTTCATTCAGATTTGCAGGCATTCATTTATGCACGGCTTCTTCTTCTTCTTTAGTCCTTGTGTTGTAGAGTTTCTGTTGTGCCAGGGATCATTGTCCTCGTGCATGACTCAGTCTGGGCTAAGCTTTAGCTGTCAGATGGACGGCCTCACATTTGACTCTTGGGGCGTTTTCACACCTGTAGTTCGTTCACTCTGGTCCAAATCAGTTGGTGGGTTGGTAAACTTGTAGCTTTTCCCCTTTACCACACAGAGAAACATCCAAGTGAACTCAATGCAAACCAAAATGAATTCCCTACAAACCATGTGACAATATTCAGTCTGCTCATTCGCCAGATGTGTCTGAGGTGGGCGCAACAAAGGTAAAAACAGGAAGTAACATGCTGTGTTCTAGAGAACATGGGCACGTTATGTTTATTTCACAGCTTGTTGTTAGCCCATATAGACCTTTGCACATCTATAGTACCCTGCCACGTCCAGAATACAAAGCACATGTGGCTACAGGAAGTTTTAGCTCTTAGTTTTTTTTCCAGCGTACACCTGGTAGTTGGTTCGGATCGGGGTCAGACCACAGTCATTTGGAACTGGACCACTGCCATCAGAGGGTCTCGTTACGGTTGTTTTGGTCCACACACAAGTGCGATTATTGTGTTGATACCTGCACAAACAAGCCGCACCGAGGAGGAAAACAAAAGTTTGATTTAAACAGACTAGATACTGCAGGTGTAAAAACACCCTTAGAAGCCTGACTATTTAGTTTTTGTGGATGAGGCACAATTAGCTTTAGCCACAGATCAGGCAGCTTATCCTTTGAGTAATCTGTCAACTTTCATTTGCTATCTGGCAGTTCTTAATAATTTCAGAATCACTGCAACCTTGATTTTAGATGAAGTTAGGAAAAAAACAGCTTCTCATTCTCTAGCCAGTGATGTAATTTAGCTTGGAAAAATGACTTTATCATTCTTTTTGCCAAAGCCTACGCAGTACCTGGTTGCTAATTTGTACTGAAGCATTAAAGGTCGGTTTATTTTTCAACACTGATTCTACACTTTGGTTAAATTTGTTTTAAATAAATAATGACCCAGTGTAATATGTCAGAATTTAATAATTAGTCTGAAGTTGTGTTCACCTCATTTTAAGAATATTTTTATTACATCTTATATATAAAACTTTTATAGAGGGTGTACTTTCTTTTTAACCTGACTGTACGTGTGGACAGAGATGGACTAAAATAACAAATTAGACCCATTAGATCAACCCAACATGTCAGATTTTCCTATATGTCATTAAAAAAAACCCCTTTAATTATATTAAATTGGGTGTCTTGTATTTTGTTTCCATCCATTTTCTTCCACTCCAGATCCAGGTCATCGGAGTGGTTGGGAAATATGATTTTGGAAATATGACTCATTAGAGGTCATGACTATTTCAGAAAATGCTGCAGAAATCCATCTGGCAACTGCACAAATAGACTTGGATTCCCTTTGACCAAAAGGGTTTGAAGGGTTTTTTGTTTGGGGAAATAAGACTGAACATGATACAGTAAATTAATGATCCACTGATAAGTTTTTAATAAGCTATACAGCAGTAATATAATTGTTATAAAATCCCACTGATACCTGACCACTGGAGTGCTAGGTCTGCAGATGATAGCGACATTTATTAAATTACCAGGGAAAATCTTATTTCGTTATGTAGCTACAGGAAGGAGCTTCTTCTTTGTCAGTACGTTATTTTCAAGAGATTTTCCAGAATTGCCCCCTCACAGCAAACCTTCACAACTCTTAAACCCATTTAGACATTTTAAGAATCTATCCAAATCCCTCATTCTGCCCAAATGTCCTCTCCTCAACGACTTCCTCCACCTCCTGCTCGGGGATAACCGGTCACTCCCAGGCCAGCTGGGAGTTGTAATCCCACCAGCAGGTCCTGGCACTTGCCCTGGACTCTGAGTCCTCGCAACCGGTCAGGACCAAAGCAGCCAGCCAAGAGACACAGAGAGCAGTTGGCCATTTGTAAATATTGCTTCATTTTGCTTGCTCTTGTTTATAGGCTATCACATTTCATTCCTTACAAGGTAAAATTAAAACCAAAAGCCATAAAGCAGGAAGATACAACTATTATGTCTTGTGTCACCACGGTGTATTCAGAGATCTGTGACTAAAAGTGAAAAATAAAGAACAAACACATCTGCAACCACAACCAAGAGCTGAGAAAACCAATGATAAATCTTAAGGGATAAGTTACAAAACCCCAAACAGATTAAACCTGAAGAGTGTTGATTGAACCATGGCATGGAAGGAAATATTTTCCCATGGATGTATCGAGAGAGATGGATATGGTGCCATTTATTGCAACAAAAATATTCCCTGGTGGCCTGATAAGTATTTTTCCCACTGAAAACAATTTAAAAAAAATAAAGGCAGACTTCTCACAGCTGCAGTCAAGGTCACTTATTGTGCTTTATATAAAAAAAATATTTAAACCACGGAGGTGGAACATTTGTAAGGCTTCACAAGAATCCACAAGACTGTTTATATGTATAAAACAGAGAAAATATTTCCATCTCAGCAGGCAGTTTGGATTCAGATGTACAGAGAAACCCACAGTATTTACCTACTAAGTACAGTTAGTCATGAATTTAATATGCAGCGCTATCCGGTCGTTAAGTCTGACGTCACTAGCCGTGTCTGGGTCTAAGCTCCGCTGCAGGTTGTAACGTTGGGTTGTGTTGTGTGGTTGAGAAGAGGCGGCAAAACACCTAGCAGGCTAGGCGGAAGGATATACACCCACACTGGTATCAGTAATCCACGGTGGTTCTTTAATACGCATTCTTCAGCAACCATATAAAAGCCCGGTTGAACGGCTGCGGCTTAACAAACATAGCGCACAGTGTTCGTACAACCCATAACGTTGCAAACAAAGGTGTCTGGAGAGGTAAAACATGAAATCCGTCCCTCCTCATGTACTAGCGTGCAAGCACATGTCCACACCATCACAGAGAGAGAGAGCAGAGAGACCAGTGGCACACACTGATGACACCATCAACCCTCGACTTGGGTGTCTTAAAGGGACACCACACCATAGTGGCTGTTACAAGGTCCATATATCAAACGATCACTGTGGCATTACTGAGAGTTGAAAAACTGTCTAAAGTCTTTCATCTTTAATAAAATGATCAGCGTTCTGCTCTACCAGGTGTAACAATTGAGTTTAACATCCAGGCATCCATGAAAACGGAATTTATGACATTTAACGGAGTTAGAAGTTAGCAGGAAGTTAGCTCGCTAGCTTCTATCTAAATACAATATAGCATGTCCTGACTGCGGGGTTTTGGAAATAAATTAAAACGTACAGCTCTGTTATCATTTCCAACATAAATGAAGACAGAAAACTAAACAGCAGTGACGTTTGTAGGGTTACTGAAGTTTGGCTAGCTGGTATATAATGATGTGCTACGTGACCGCTAGTGACACAGCTATGTTAGCATAATATAAACAAGCTAACTTTTTTTCCACTCGATAAAAGTTAACGTAAGTGTTCTCGGTGGTCAGGAACAAATGTAATCGCATGGCAGGATGCTGAAAAGAACCAAACTTCAGCCAAGAGAACAACTGAGATAATCCATCCACAATACGAGGTTAGTCATTCATATACTGCTGCATGGGCTGGGCTGTAGTTACATCCTAAGGTTTTAAAAACTGAGCTTAAATAAATGATTAGCGGTAATAAAAGCCGAGGGAGGTCAACAGTGATCACTGACTGTTTTAGGAGCTTTTTGAGATTAAATAGAAGAAAATACAAAACATTAAACATGTTAACAACACAAAAGCCATATTAAACGCAGACTACTTTTGGCCCGGAAGTAGGATTCGTCACGTCATCACTTAACGACCGGATAATCTTCCCAGAAGTGGATGTCCTAGCAAATTCACCTTAACTCACACACCTATATACTCCAAACTAGCAAACTCTCAAAAGTACATCCATCTTTCTTTTATACATGCTATTATTGTAACCCTAAACCCAAGCATGCATTACCTAAATACCTAAACGTCATGCAAAAGCAACTAAAAAACAAACTGGTACCTCTCCAAGTGAAGCCATTTCCCTTGGAATGTAATTAAGTGTGCACTTGAGTTGTCTCGGAATATGATTTTTAGGAAAGAGGACTGGCAGATGAAGCCAATCAAGCACACAAATTTGAGCTGTAGCACATTTAAATTGTTTAGTTGCTGCAGTCATGAACAAATCACAACATTATGATTGCTGAATTCATCCAAAAACTGACCCTGAATCTTAAATAGATTTAATTTAAATTTAAATGTGTATCAGAGTGAAAACAAGCAAATCTGAGGCCGGGCTGTGCACTGTTCATCCTGTGACTGCAAAGCAAATAAACAACCCAGCAGAATGCGATTGAATGAAAGCCGGGTCCTTGAAGCAGTCACCTGCCACAGCACATCACTTTCCGGTGACATTTGGTGCAATGGGAGGCTCATTTAGAGAGCTAACACCCCATAGTGTCTCATCAGTGATCAGTTTTCATGAAACTGTAGGTTTGTTTTCTATATGCAGAATTATGAGCAATTGATCAGCTTATTTCTCTGGATGCGACTACATAAATCTGGCATTTTCAGTCGATGAGTTAAGATGATTCATTGGAGTAAAGTCCCGACCTTCCACACAGATTAGAGGATGAATCTTTACTCGCGTGAAATCCCAGCATAATACCGGCCTCGTGCAAACAAACCCGCCAGCTCTTGGACAAACAGAAATGTCACTTTCGGTCTGCTCACATCTTCCACTTTTTGCTTCCTCTGTGTATCCAATCGATCTGCACATTGAGGCATTGCTTCTCTGTTAGCCTCTTCTCTTCCCATCTCTTCCATTTTAATTTTCTCTGGATGCAAACCCGGGGTATTTACCTGCGTCTTAAAGCCATCTATCAGAGGCACGTATCCGTCTTTGTGAATAATTTATAAAGGCAGACCTCTTCCTCTCTGTTCTTCTTCTTAATAAATGCAGACCTCTCTGCCCTTTTCTTCTTCTCTTCTTCTTTCAAGTGGTTCATCCTTCATGGAGCACTGCCACGTTTTTTTTTGCCACCTTTGTCGAGCTCATTTTTCTCCCTTTGTTGATGGATTCAGGCTTGCGTCTCATTTCTCTCTCTGTGCAAATCCTTCTCATTTTTCCCTCTTCCAGGCTCATTTTCTAGCCGTCTTCATGGATGTACACATCTGTCTTTCCTCTTTTTCTCTCTCTTTTTAACTACAATACGGCACTGTGTTTATTTGCCTTTTTTGCACTTATTTCTTTTTGCTTCTTGATGGTGTTCCCACCTTTATTTCTTTTCTCTCCAACTTGTTCTTCCTAGATCCAGCGTTCTCATTTTACCAGCCTGGTAAGCACTCATACCAGACAGAAACTGTGCACCAATGAAAGAACAAACGGAGGGTCATTTATTCAGGCCCTTCTTTTTCTTCTTGTTAAGCTCATTTTAGAAATTAAATAACTTGAAAGTGAAACTTTTTTCAATGTGACCAGCACAAAGACCTGAAGAACAACACACTAGTTTAAGATACTAAAAACTCCACAAAAATGCAGTTCTGCTACAAGACAAGCATCTCTCAAAAGTATATAAAGCTATGTGAGGAATTCTTAAAGTTTTGGGCAACCGAAATCAAATACTGTGACGTGTAGCCTGAGCATTCAATTAGCATTAGCCAAAAAGTTAGAAGAATGCTAACGCTAATGCTAACACTATCAAAAGCAAACCAACACGAATAACCTAAAGTTGGCTATCAAACTTAATTCAAATAAATTAATAAAGAAAATAATTAAAGTTCTTATGGTTTGATCCAGAAGAGATTTTTTTTTACAAAGGATTTTTTTCCTTAAAGCTATGACATCACAACATTATGATTGATCAGTTACGATGATAAAGGAACAACACAAACACGAGAATATAAGACACACTGCGTTTGCTCTGTCTTTATTTTCCTCCACGCCTCCAGCTGTCACACCTGTTGACACTTAATCATCAACCGCACTACTGAAGGACCAGACGGAGCACCTACTCTCTGCCACATTGTTGAACGCCCTTGTGGTGGTGATCAGGCCTTCTTGAGGCTTCTGTCTTTGTACCTGTTTGTTGCCATTTCCAGTCCTGTCTCTCATCCGCCCCTAGTGAAACGCCTCATTTGAAAGACGGCCGGATCACTCCTGAAAACCTGGAAGTCACTCACAGAGAAAAAAAGGACATTCATCCACCTTTAACCACTCAGTCATTGCCTACAACACAAGAGAAGACTGCCCCCACCTGGAGTTGGTAAACTTACTATCTGTCTCTGTGTCTTCCTCTTAGTCCAGCTTAGCCCTCAGCCATTATGACAGAATGACATGGCAGGTGGTCGGACCCAGCCCAAACATCATAACAGTCAGAGTTTGGTCAGAGTTTACAGACTTTTATTCAATTTCACAATTTCGCTGCACAGCTTGGTCGATGCACTCTCAGTTTTCTTTTTCCTCCACAGGATAAAGCACGCAATATCCTGTATCTCGGTTACTGTGAACAACTTTTGTAAAAAGACCAAAAATCAACAATGTGTCAGACTTTCAATACCAGCTGACTTCCCTTTCCTCTCTCAGTATAATTTCCTAAAACCAATTGATGGGGAAATAGTGCAATTTTTGGGACCATTTTCAGCAGTGTATTAGTGGGTTTTTTTGTGTTTTAGTAGAATTTAGTCAAAGGAACAGTTCACCCAGTGTGATAGCGTGAAAGCTTTTAACTGCTTTTGGACAGCAGACTTACAGAGGATGGAGAATATACTGCACCAGTCTTCAGATAAACACATTTAGTGAGATCATTTCATTGTCAGCATCGGTCCTTTGGTGGTAATTGCTGCCAAGAAAGCTCAGCCTGATGTTGTGCATGTGAAGACGTAACACTGACCTGATCTGCCACCACACACTACGTCCAGCGCCACCCTATGTTATACAGCATGATAAAATCCAGGAGCACAAAACGTCTCCACGGAATCCAACAGTTAGACAACTTAAAAAAACAAATTATATAATCAGAGAAATTATCACCAAACAATTAACTTGTAGCTCACAGTGAGCCCAGAATGTGTGACTCTCTGGTGAAGCCGACTGCCAACAAATTCAGCTTGTAAAAGTCAAAACTTTTCTGCTGGTTGCAGATACAGTTTTGCTAATTAGAGCAGCTTCATTCTGCTCACAGAAACCTGTAACTGTCTGTGTAATGTTACCCTTTTGCAGCACTGAAAAGTAGTTGAAATGACCTTAAAAGAAAAAAAGACCTGCTTGTTTGTGCGATGCTGCTAATTTCAGTGCATGAACATTGTGTAAAATGTACAGTGAGCTCACTGTGTTCTGAGCAGATTTTACCAGGACAGGTGCCAGCACACACGCTGATCAACATTTTTCAGCGTTTCTTCCAACCACAGTTAATGTGACAGTTTTTCTGTTTTATAATACTTCGGCAAAGAGATGATGATCTAATTAAAAAACACTGTAGCTTCTCAGAGGGAGAGCTGTTGAATTACAATACTGTGCTGTCAGGATGAAGGAAGCAAGTAGAACAGCAGTAATAACAAGATATATATGTATTTTTAAATTATTTAGTATTTGTTTAACAAGATTTTATCACTGCCGAACTTAGAGCAGCATCAGAAATTGCAGACTAAAAGCAGGAAACAAAGCTCGCAGACACTGAAAGTGGATCCATTATGCGCTCCTTATTTTCTGCTATATGTATATTGTTCTGCACCAAACGTGGATGCTTATATTAAAGGTATAGTCAGTAATCTTTTGAGGTTATTTAATAGAAAAGAAGAATTATTTATTGTACTCATACATGTCCAATGATTTCTGTGTAATTGTGTGTAATTTTACAGCAAAATGAAAAGTTCTTGTAAACTTGTATATACCTGAGATACAAGATATGAGGATAATGACCGTGTTTGATCATCTGAGAAGTGGTCTCCTTCACCAGAGAAGTGAAAACAGAAACCACCAGCATCAGAATAAACCTTCATCCTCTTCATCATCACCTTAAGCCTCATCTCCTGAGCTGAAGTCAGGGCTCTAGCACATGAAAGCGTGCATTAACATGCTTTTTTAAACTGCTGCAATGACGTATTGTCTGCAGATTAGTCATGTGACCCTCCAGTCTCATCAGCAACATCTAACATTGTGCAAGCTAATGTTAGGCTGGAGTGTTGTAAAAATCACACTTTCCCTTGAACGTTAGATCCACTTAAAAAAATATTTTCGCTAACAGCAGCTAACAGAGGTTAACAGACAGTAACAGCAGCATTTACTGACAGAAAAGTTCAGGATATCCTCAACAACTCACCTCAGTATCACTGACATCGAACAGAATTGAGCTTCACTGATTCATCAACTTTGCTGGACTTTTTACAGAGTTTTACAACCTCCTCCACAGTAAACAGACAAACCTACGCTTCTCACCTGCTGCTGACAGATAAGGTAAACAGTAAGCTGATTGGATAGATAGTGGAAGACTTTCTTTTATATCCCGGTGCACTCAGTGCAGATGAAAGTGGTAATCTCAACTACTAATTAACGACTCTCTCTCTCTTTTTATTACCTCACATACAGTGAGCGACTGGTTAGAAAGCTCAAACTGAAACTGGATTTTTACTTTAGAAGAAAGTCTTGTCTATCCTTTGAGGCACAAAAGAGACTTCCACCTTTATGTCTGCACTTGATTGCGGCGATGTTATTTATATGCATGCATCATCTCTGCTCTCTGATAAACAGAATCCAGCATAAGTAAGAATTGAGATAATGGCTGGGTTGGGTGGTCTACTTTGTCATTTAGTAGACTTAGAGGCTGGTTCATATAGGTCTATTCTTGGTCTCCTCACATCTTACCTACTGACTTATGCGCATCAAAAATCTGTACAATCTTTGGTCCCAAGAGTCATTCCTCAGTCTGTCCCAAAAGTTCAGACTGAATTTGGAAACAAAGCGTTCAGATCTGCAGCTCCTTCCTTCTGCAAAATCAACTAAAACTTTGTGCACAGGCCTCACTTAGTGAATTTAATGTGATTTTAAATAACCTGGTTGGAGTTACTTGTTTTACCTGAATGTTATTACCCTCGTTTCTAGCACAAAGACAGTGACTTTTATTGATGTTTCCGGCTTTATTGCCACTAAGGTTGATACATTTTATATGATGTTTTTGATTTTTCCTTTTTTTTTATTAGCTACATTTTAGTTTAGTTAACTTTTGTATCTTTTGTGTGTGAATTCTACTTGCTGTTTTTACTGCCGTCTTTTTCAGCCAGGATGCTCCTGTAAAAGAGATTTAAAATCTCGACAGTCATATTTTCCTAGTTAAATGAAGGTCAAATAAAATACAAGAAATAAAACTTACAGAAAAATTCAGTGCAATCACCAGTTTTTCCTAGTTCCAAGGAGGTTATTGTCCTGTTTTTGTTCTCGTGTGACTGAGCTGTTACTTGTTACGTCAGCCTTACTGTTGGCTCAAACACGTGATGGTAATAAACTTAAGGATTAATTCCTCTACAATCTACAAACAGAGATACAACATCCAAAATGCACCTGTGTACTTCTCTTTAAGCATAACTAGAAGCTAAAGTTTGTTTCTATGTCTATGTCAACCACTCATTTGCCTAAAAATCTTAGGGTTTCAGTAGGGCACATCTCTTTTGAGTCACACATTTCTTTTAAAAACTTAGGGACAAGGGGTAATGGACCCTGTATAAAGCAACATGCGCTGCAGAAAAGGCAATTGTTCTTCAGTGGTTTTCTTGATGGGCGGTGGGAGAGTTAAAAAATTTTGATGGAGCGATTTAGTAGAAACCAAACCTCTGTGTTCAATTTAGCTAAAGAAAAAAAAAAGGAACTTTAAAAGACATTTTGCATCATCAGATAAGCATCCATGAAACTGGACTCTGATCTTTGTACAAAGATTATTTGCACACTACCAGACTATCCATCCATCCATCCATCCATCCATCCATGGTAATTGCTGCAGTGTTCGATGTTGCTTCAGCAGGAGGCTTTTGCTTCTTCTCCCTGGGATAGAGGATAAGAGGCGCCAGGCAGCCTTTAGGGCTTTAAGGGTCTGACAAATCTTTCTCCTCCCATCTTTGAAATGAGACACCCTCCCCCCCGGCCGACTACAGAACACCAGCAATCACTCTCCACGGAGTCTGGGAACCCCAACTCCCCCCTTCCACCTTCCACCGCCAATCAAACCGAAGGGGCCGCGGTCCTGCCGGGGTGTCAGGTGTGAATGACACGGTTGTAGAGAAATGTAAAGGGGGCTCCTTTAATAAAAAGATTTTACTTTCAGGCTTTTGAAGAGTGTTGGCTCACGTGGTGGCGCAGCCCCGATGAAATGTGATGTAAAAGGAAGGAAAGAGTGCTTCAAGGACAGCAGCGTGATGAAATAGGTGAAAATAATGGGGAAAAAAATGGTAAATACCATCGAGAGCATGCTGCATGATGTCAGGAGTGAAACAAGCGAAATGACGTTTGTTGCACACTCGAATGCAAATGATGTGTATTATATATAGATGCTGGTGCTCTGGATCAGGCTGCTGCTCCCTCGAGATGTTTTTGTTGCAGGATGAGGTGAGGCACTGACAGATGTGTGCGTGTTTGTGCGTGTGTGCTGACACGCTCTGACACTGCCACTTTTGTCTTTGCCGTCTCTGCCGATGGTAATCCCAGCTGTCATGTTGCATGTTGCTGTGTTTTCAGAGCAGACTGTGATAAATCTGTCTTTTCTATTTTAACTCATCTGGGTTAGTTTGAAAATAGAAGTGAGCGACGTTAAATGTAAAAGTCTGGGGATGGATTCTGGTGACGTCAGGAGTTTAGTTGTAACACTTTATTGACAGGAACAGAAGTGGTTTATATAGATATGCATATTATGTTGGAGGATCGCCTCACAGAAATGACTGAAAATACAGAGTTTTCCTCTTTATCATGAAGCAAGGTGTGTCTTTTTAGAAAGAAGTCCCATACATACGGCACAATTTTCTTCTGGTAGAAAGAGCTATTTAGATTTGGTTGTAATAGCCATTTCAGATTCTGAGAAAAAAGGCTGTCAAGGACTCAGTGATTCAAAAGATATTTGTCTCACATACCCACAAGCAATCCTTCATTGTGCTGTTAAAGCAATGGTTCATGTACCTAAGGTTGCACTAAAAGAGTGAAATAAAGACTTTCCATTGCTCACTGGGGTCCGGGTTGCATAGATAGTAGTTTAAGCAGAAATTCCTCATGTCACCTTCACCAGCTCCTCTGTTAGAGGTTCCCAAACCACTTGAGAGGCATTATGTCTCCGGCTTGTCGTGTCTTCACTGGACAAAAAACATCACCTAGGAGGGTTTTCAAGAAGCATCACAGTCAGTCGCCAAACCACCTCAACAGACTCCCTTTGATGTGTAGAAGCAGCACGTCCCTACTACACTTACTGGGGTGAACCCAGCCAGATTTACTGACACAGGTGCAGAAATACATGGAAATACAGATTATGAGGCAAAAACAGAGTTTGTATTATTCTTATTATTCTTCAGCACAGTTTGAACTCTTAGGCAGCTTTCTTGACATTTCTTTAAGTAGTCTTCAGGAATAGTTCTCCAGGCTTCTTGAAGGACATTCAGAGCTCTTCTTTGGATGTTTCTGCCTTTTGTTCTGTTCTCTGTCAGCATGATCCCACAATGCAATATTAAGGTCTGGGCGGCTCTGGGGAGGCCAATCCAGGCTGATAGTGCTCCACTGTGTGTTTTTCTATCCAGGTACATGTGTTTGGATCAATGACATGTGGAAAAATTTAACTGTTGCCAATCAAATGCTTTACAGATGGTATTGCATGAAGTTTTTCCATGTTCCATTTTCAGATTTCATCAATTTTGACAACAGCACTGACTGAAATGCAGCCTCAAATTATGGCAGAGCCTCCACCTTGTTTTACAGATGGTTAACTGTGGTACCTCTCTCCTGAAATACTCCGTATATATTAAAAAATGTGAAATTGACACTAAATTTTAGTCCAGTTCTTGTATAATTTGGCATACTCATCTTTTTTTTTTGCTTTTTTTTCCCTACCTAAAGAGACAGCCACCTTGGAGAACTATTGCTCAAGACTGCAAGATACAAGAAGGTGGGGCTAGCAAAATATGAGGAAATAAGGGGTGGCTCAAGATTTTTGCACAATACTGTACCTTATACTGTGTATAAATGATGACCGTCACATTTGATTTAGTACGCCATAAACTCATTCTGTAGGACTAGATGTATTTTTGCAGTCACATGTACAGCTCCCTGGTGACCACTAAAATCAATGCAGGGCTGGGTTTCTGCTTTTTTATAGACATGTTTTCATGTAGCTGTATGATCATATTTAACTTGTACTTTCTTATCGCCATCTGTTAGTTAGCATGTCTTCCTTGTTTCTACTTCCTATTTCACGTTAGTGGTTGGCCTTCCTTGTATGTCACCTTTGCCTTAACTTCCTGTTTTTGCCTTCCCTCTAAGGACCTGATTTTTTCCACCCATGTCTTGTCTTTTAGTGGTCTGTCTGCGTATGATCGCGTCTTCCCGTTTTTCGATGGTCAGACTGTCTGTTCATGATCTTCTCCCTGTTTCTTGTGCTCCTGTTTCATGATTTCTGTTTTGATTTCACATCTGGTGGAGCCAACTTCTTTCATTATAGTGGAACATCCACGATGAGTTTAGTGCAGCCACAGCCTCATCCTTTGAAAGCAATCATCTGCAGTGCAGCTGTGTGGCTTTTAAGAATCGGAACCTTTCATCTACACAGGGTGTTTTATTTTGAAAATTTACTGTAAGCCCTGCAATGTTCCTGTGTTATTCTTCCCTTGCTCCTCATCTGCTCTGTGCAGCTTTGATGAAAAATAGATTTGACAGGCATGTTTAGCAAAGTGAAGAGCTGGTTGGAAATTACAAAGATTGTCTTTAATGGAAATCCCTTGTGTGATCCAAGCCTCAGAATTACCTGAATACTCACCATCTGCACGGCACAGCAGTATTATGAGAACTTCTAAACATAAAAATGGCTTGTTTACTCTGACATCTAACAAGAAGCCAAAGTTGATGGTAAGTATTAAGTAATTTAGGTGTCTTTAAACCCCAAAAGTCCACTAATTTCACTGACGACTTTTACAAAAATGCAATCAAATGACAAACCGCTGTTTTACTGTAAAAACCAACAAGAAGACTAATTAAATGATATCTTGAGGCATCCTCAATCATCCAGATAAGGAAATCCCAAAAAGTTGATTCTGTTCATCTAGATGCTACGTCCAGATGAACAGAATCAACTTTTTGGGATACTTTATGATAACTTTAAATTAGTTTTATGTTTACATAAACCTGCTCAACTCATTTCATCGAGTCTTTAGCACAGTTGATTCACACAAAGGCTCTTAAGACTCAATGAAATGATAAACTGCTTTGGAAAATAGAAGTTTTTCTCTCTTTTTTTTTTTTTTAAATTTCTATATAGTAAAGATGAGTGGGTGTTTGTCCTTGTGGTAGACAGAGGCCGAGGACCATAGATTCATAGAGAACTGCTGCCATTCAGATGGAAAATAGTCAATACAAATGATGAAGATGAGAAAAAACACTTTTTATGTAACCCAAAGGTTTCATATTCTATGGTTTTTCAACAATTTAACTTTCAACGTTGATCTCAGAATGCTGCATAGATTCATTCTACCAGCCTAAAATACCTCTGTCTTCAGTTGTGTTGCTGCCCACTTCTTAAAGGAATGTGTGAAAACCACACTGACTGAAGGGAAAACAGTCTGCCCCACAGAAGTGCCCTCAGAAATGCATCAACTGTGACTGTCTTTAAGTCTGAGCTGAAGACTTACCTTTTTTTGTCAAACTTTTGTAAGTGGGTGAGCGGCTGGGAGGCAGGTTGTTGCTGTGCTATTAAATAATGTGAATCTATGTAGTGCAAATTTTTAGGAAACTTTTAATTGTTATTTTATTTACGGCTATACAGCACTTTAGTTTTAAATTTAAATAAATTTAAATAAATAAAATTGACTTATGTAGGCTACTTACATTTTTACTTCATTAGAATAACGTCATATTTATATCCACAGAAACGGAATTATACATGTGTACCAGTCACACAAAAGCCAAACTGAAAAGGTGAATCTTCAGACCAGATTTAAAAATATCAAGTGAGGAGGTCTTTCTAATTTGTAACGGCAGTGCATTCCACTTTTTGGGAGCCACAATTGCTAAAGCCCAATCCTCCTTGTTGCTTCTGATGTGTCCTCGGCACATCCAACAACAAAATGATTTTTAAATGAATTCTAAAATGGACTGGCAGCCAGTGTAGTGAGGATAAAATGGAAGTGATATGCTCCCTTAACCAATTAAAAGCTGTGCTGCAGCATTTTGCACCAGATGAAGATGTGACAAGGATGACTGATTAGAAAGGCAGCTAGCTGTAGTTAAACCTTTACTCAAAAAGCCATCTCTAGACCCAGCAGTCTTAGCTAATTATAGGCCAATCTCCAACCTTCCTTTCATATCAAAAATCCTTGAAAGAGTAGTTGTCAAACAGCTAACAGATCATCTGCAGAGGAATGGTTTATTTGAAGAGTTTCAGTCAGGTTTCAGAGATCATCACAGCACAGAAACAGCTTTAGTGAAGGTTACAAATGATCTTCTTATGGCCTCTGACAGTGGACTCATCTCTGTGCTTGTCCTGCTAGACCTTAGTGCAGCATTCGATACTGTCGACCATAATATCCCATTAGAGCGATTAGAACATGCTGTAGGTATTACAGGTACTGCACTGCAGTGGTTTGTATCATATCTATCTAATAGACTCCAGTTTGTTCATGTAAATGGAGAGTCCTCTTCACACACTGAGGTTAATTATGGAGTTCAGTGCTAGGACCAATTCTGTTTACATTATACGTGCTTCCCTTAGGCAGCATCATTAGAAGACATAGCATACATTTTCACTGCTATGCAGATGACACCCAGCTCTATCTGTCCATGAAGCCAGATAACACACACCAATTAGTTAAACTGCAGGAATGTCTTAAAGACATAAAGACCTGGATGGCCGCTAACTTTCTGCTTCTTAATTCAGATAAAACTGAGGTTATTGTACTCGGCCCTGAAAAGCCTAGAAATATGGTATCTAAGCAGATTCTTACTCTGGATGGCATTACCTTGGCCTCCAGTAACACTGTGAGGAACCTTGGAGTCATTTTTGACCAGGACATGTCCTTCAATGCACATATTAAACAAATATGTAAGACTGCGTTCTTCCATTTGCGCAACATCTCTAAAATTAGAAATATCCTGTCTCAGAGTGACGCTGAAAAACTAGTTCATGCATTTATTACTTCCAGGCTGGACTACTGTAATTCATTATTATCAGGATGTCCAAAAAACTCACTGAAAAGCCTTCAGCTAATCCAAAATGCTGCAGCAAGAGTCCTGACAGGGACTAGAAAGAGAGAGCATATTTCTCCTGTTTTGGCTTCCCTTCATTGGCTTCCTGTTAAATCCAGAATTGAATTCAAAATCCTGCTCCTCACATACAAGGTCTTAAATAATCAGGCCCCATCTTATCTTAATGACCTTGTAGTACCATATCACCCTATTAGAGCACTTCGCTCTCGCTCCGCAGGCCTACTTGTTGTTCCTAGAGTATTTAAAAGTAGAATGGGAGGGAGAGCCTTCAGTTTTCAGGCCCCTCTTCTGTGGAACCAGCTTCCAGTTTGGATTCGGGAGACAGACACTATCTCTACTTTCAACATTAGCCTTAAAACTTTCCTTTTTGCTAAAGCATATAGTTAGGGCTGGACCAGGTGACCCTGAATCCTCCCTTAGTTATGCTGCAATAGACGTAGGCTGCCGGGGGATTCCCATGATGCATTGAGTTTTTCCTTTCCAGTCACCTTTCTCACTCACTATGTATTAACAGACCTCTCTGCATTGAATCATATCTGTTATTAACCTCTGTCTCTCTTCCACAGCACGTCTTTTATCCTGTCTTCCTTCTCTCACCCCAACCGGTCGCGGCAGATGGCCGCCCCTCCCTGAGCCTGGTTCTGCCGGAGGTTTCTTCCTGTTAAAAGGGAGTTTTTCCTTCCTACTGTTGCCAAAGTGCTTGCTCATAGGGGGTCATATGATTGTTGGGTTTTTCTCTGTATCTATGAATTGGCGCTATATAAACATATAATATAACAAATATATAACTTTTATTTTACTGCACAAAGAATGACAGCATATCCTGCATCCAGAAAAGAAATAATAGCTACATTATGCTACTAACACAACTTTAGCTCTTTGTAACCATTTGCAGACAGCAAGGTAATGCTAAACTAGCCAGACAGCATCCTAATGCTAAGCTAGCGAGACGGCTAGCTACTCCTAAGCCAGTGGTTCCCAAACTTTTTTTGCTAGGCCCCCCTTTGTTTTACAAGAAAAATGGTCACACGCATGCACGCGCACAAACACGTCCTCCAACCACACACGCCCATATTTTGCCCCATTGCAGTTTATTTCACACCTCAAACATTTAGTAAACAATTAAGCAAATACAAGTAAACTGCAATAAAGTACAGGTAGTAATAAAATAAACTACTAACTCTTTTATGCTACGTCCACACCTACACGGGTATTTTTGAAAACTCAGCTGTTTTGTCCACACGTAAACGGCGTTTTGAATCACCAAAAATGGAGATTTTTTAAAGGTATGTGCTTTTTTCACGTGCGCCACGTTATTGTTTACATGAGATGAATTGCAGAATGGCAGATAGAGACGAAACTGTTAATCTGACTATCTGCAGGTTTTACATGCTTACATAAACACGCAGTTACTGTCCCTCCATTTAGAAAGGCAGAGGTGTCACGGTGTGATTATTTTACGTGTAGTTGTTTTTTTCCTGTGTAATAATATTCAAATGCCTCTCTGTACAAAATGGGTTCAAAAACATAAACAACTGTGGGATACTGTTTGTCCATGATTTGAACCGAGGGGACAAATCATGGCAGGATCAGCCTGATATTATTTGTATCCCCTGCAATGGCTCTGCGCCCCCCCCTAGGGGGCAGGCCTCACACTTTGGGAAGGTCTGTCCTAAGCTAGCTAAACAGTGTACTAACACTAAACTAGCCAGACAGCATCCTAATGCTAAGCTAGCCAAGGACCCAGACGGTCTTGGGAGTGTCTTGTTGTGCTGGTTTCATCTTTCCTTTGTGTGTCAGCTTTATATTCATACATAAATATTAAAGAAAAGAGCATATGTGTGTCCTCATTAGGATAGGGATTTGTGTTGGTGTGTGGGCCTGTAGCTTATAAAAAGAGAAAGAGAGAAAGTAATGTAATGAGTAGCATAATTAATTATTACTTTTAATGGGTAATGTATAATACATTAGGAAACAACCTGCTTATCCCGGGTAATGACACTCTACAGGTCTGAGGGATTTATTCAGTCACACTCTTTTGGATTAAGAAAGGAGGGTTTTTTTAATGGGTCTCTTAAACTTTGGGCACATGTAAAAATTATGTTTACAAAATTTGCATGAGATATCTCCTTTAATCACTAACATTGAAATTTCCAAACAAACTGAATACATTTGTTTTCCAGCTCTGGTATGAGCAATGTTTCCCACTAACATATAAATCTCTTCTTCATGCTTTGCTGTGAATCTTGGCTGGCTCCTCGGGGAACTCTTTGGGACCTTTCAACAAGCCCTGAAGTCTTAAGAAGATCTCTGTAGATCTATGTGTATAGTCTTGAGCTTGAGGAGGAGAGCAATTCCACAAATACAAGCTCCTCAATGCAAAAAAAAAAAAAAAAAAAAATCGATCTTCATCCTTCTGCTTCAGCCTGCCTGGAGAGTTTTTCCCTCCCCCTGCTCAGCAGCAACAACACAAACCTCAAGGTTTGGAGGGTGTTGCAGAGATAATCAATTTTTGCCTTTTATAGCTGAGTAGAGACTAATGAAGAACACATCGCCGCACTGTGGGGATCACTTATTAATACCATTGTGTCTCCAGCTACTCCCGAACACACCGTCGGGCTGTGAATCAGCACTCACTCGTGTAAGGTTGCAGGAAACACCAAAGGGAATCATTTGACTTGCTGTCTGCTTTCGCTTTCCTGCCCTCTGTTTTATACTGAGCTTTTCATTGTGGCTGTCTGGTGATTTCAAAATATCAAATTCTGAGGAGTTAAGTTGGTTTTAGGTCGATACGGAGGCCCTGATTGAGTTTTCAGAAGTGAATTGGAGAATAAACTGTCTGCAAAGAAGAATCGATGTTAGTGTTTATGGTTTTGTGATGCTCTTATAAAACTGTCCCTAATTAGAAAGTTTTATTGATATTAATTGCTCAACATGCTCCCCGATCTGTATTCTTTCCTCTATTTACCATTTAGGAACATTTATCCAGGCAATGGGAGATACCTGGAAACAATCCCAAATAAGTTAAAAGACTACAGCGTGTCCTTAGTCTGCCCTGGACTTTCGTTCAAAACACCTGATCTAGGAAACGTCCAACATGTATTTTATTCAGATGTCCAAACCACATCAATTGACTTGTTTTGATGCAAAGGCTGAGCCAGCCTTCTTTCAGAGGAAGCTCATTTCTGCTGCTTGCATCTGTTCTTTCAATCTCTACGCACAGTTCACGGTCATAGGTGAGGGCAGGAACATAGATTAAAAAGTAAATCAGAAGCTTTGAATTCACCCTCAGCTCTCTCTTTATCAAAGCAGACTTGTACAGTGTCCACAGCACTGCAGACACTGCACCAATCCGTCTGTTAATCTCCCACTCTGCTCTCCCACTGCTTGTGAACAAGACCCCAAGACACTTGAACTCCTCCGCTTGAGGGTGAAGCTCCTCTCTGCACTTCTGATTTCTTTTTATTTCTCCACATTAAAAGGATTTGGGGCAGGTTTTTCCTTAGATTTCCTATGTTATGGCTTGATCTAGAGGAAACTTAGAGCAGAGCATCAACGTGACTCTTCTGCTCCCAAAGAAAGACCAGCGCCACAGCTAAATTTGCATTTGAAATATTCTTTACAGGGAGATCACGTCAGGATGGGCATGGCCAAAATAACACAAAACATTCTAGTAAAAGAAAAAAACCTGAACAACTTACCTATCACTATGAAAACCTAAAGAGGATACAGTCCTCCTACCTGCCTCCCTTTCAAAAAAACATATAAATATATATTTACAATATCAACAAAATCGCTAACTGAGCTCTTCTCAGTTCAAAAAATACGCGCAGACAACACTGGTCAGGAAGTAGGTCTGGTCAGGTCCAGCTTAAAGGAGGTGCTTCCAGTCTTTCAGGCCAGTTGGCATATGGAGCGCTTTATATAACATGCCTCATTTACTCCAATCAATACTCCTGTCAATCAGGAGCAACTTGGAGTTCAGTATCTTGTCCATGGATACTTGCAGACTGGAGCAGCCAGGGATCAAACCGCCAACCTTCCGATTGGGTTGCTGTGCCCCAACTGGGAGCTACAGGCGGCCCAGATGGGGCAGAACTTGGGCAAGAACCCAGACCATCCCAGGGGCCTTTCACAGAGCTACTGGTCGAGCTCACATGGGACTCTTCCAGGGTCATTAGCTTCCTCACAATGTCTACACACATGCAGACTGCTTTGCAACCCACCTCCACCCTTTCACACTTTGTCTGACTTAATGAATGTTACATCTGTTATGACAGATGTTGTTTTCTGCAGCTGGGAAGGTGGAGCCATGCTGCCAATTAAAATTTGGTTGCAGATGAGAATAACCACCCTCTTTTGACATTCGGACTACTTTGAAGCCATTATTGCACATGGTTGGTCTCTTTTCTGTATTTGAGCAGAGCACATTATCTTTATTCTCAGTGCGATTTATAGGAAAAGCCAGTGATCACGTAGATAAGGACAAATCGACTAGTTGTAGCGTCTGTGATGTCACTCGGAGCTTTCTAAAATTGGGCTCATATCTAATTTCTCGCCATCTTGCCGCCATCTCTGCCAGTTACTGCAGCCAGAAAACTCCCAATGAAGCTTAAAGATGGCCAGCAGGAGGATGATATTATTTTGCTTCTGTCAATCAAAAGAACAAACTTCTGTAGAAGTAACTGTTTTAATTAACGAGCCGCTTTTTTAGGGCCATTACTGGGTCAAGGTTGAATTTCTTAATGCCAGTGGTTGTAAAAAGTGAAGAATTTTCTGTGCATCGTGTTTTTATAGAGCTGGAACATTAGCCCAGCCTTCAAAAACCTTTAAAATTGCAAAAACTAAACTGATAAAGGTGATTTTTAAGAATGTTTGGCCCATAATCCCAACATTTGTGAAATTAAGATATCAGAAATTAACTATTTTATCCTGACAAACTACTTTAGTGGCAAAAAAGGTATGCGGGAATACCTCTTTATGGGTCTGTTTGTGTCTATCAAACCCATAATTTTTCCTTCATCAGTGATAGATACACTAAAATGTTCCAGATTTATTCATTTGAATCATTTATATGGAAAAAAGAATAAATCTGCTTCATATATTATCATCACTTTGGTTATTAACGATCTGCCTTAATGCTTTTGCAGCAGGAAAGATAAATCTAGGTTTGCAACCAACAGTTAAACATTACAGAATCAGAATCAGAATCAGAATGGGTTTATTGCCAGATGTTGAGGTTTACAACATTAGGAAATTGCTGGGTGATGGTGGTACCCAGGAAGCGGAATGAGTCCACAGAGGTGATGGGGGTGTCAGTCAGGATGATGGGGGGGAGTGGGGCTGTGTGCTTCCTGAAGTCCACAATAATCTCCACTGTCTTCTGGGCATTCAGCACCAGGTTGTTGTGGCTGCACCAAGACACCAGACGTTCAACCTCCCTCCTGTAGGCAGACTCGTCCCCGTCCGAGATGAGTCCAATGACGGTGGTGTCATCTGCGAACTTGATTAGTTTGACAGACTGGTGGGTGGAGGTGCAGCAGTTGGTGTACAGGGAGAAGAGCAGAGGAGAAAGAACACAGCCCTGAGGGGAGCCGGTGCTGATGGTCCGGGAGTCCGAGACATTCTTTCCCAGCCTCACGTGCTGCTTCCTGTCCGTCAGGAAGTCAGTGATCCACCGGCAGATGGGATCAGGCACATTCATCTGGGAAAGCTTGTCTCGGAGATGGTCTGGAAGGATGGTGTTGAAGGCAGAGCTGAAGTCCACAAACAGGATCCTGGCGTAGGTTCCTGGGGAGTCCAGATGCTGCAGGATGAAGTGTAGGGCCATGTTGATGGCGTCGTCTACAGACCTGTTGGCTCTATATGCAAACTGCAGGGGGTCCAGGAGGGGGGCCGTGAGGGTCCTGAGATGGGAGAGAACTAGGCGCTCAAATGACTTCATGACCACAGATGTCAGAGCCACGGGTCTGTAGTCATCTAGTCCAGTGATCCTAGGTTTCTTGGGGACAGGGATTATGGTAGAGGACTTGAAGCAGGCAGGCACATGACATGCCTGCAGTGAGGAGTTGAAGATGCCAGAAAACACTGGGGCCAACACGGTGATTAGAAGTTACAAAGAAAATTACATTAAAATCTAAGACTTTAATTATAAAAAAGTAAAAAAAAATAAAATAAAAGCTTACAGTCCTGTGCAAAAATTAAAGTCACCCCTCAGTTCTTTACATTTGATCCAGACTTGTCATTTTTGAAAGTGGTTTTGAGCAATAACTGAAAGTCCTTCAAAGTTTTTCTTTAGAGTTTGGCTTTTGAAAAATGCTAAATGGTATTTTTGCCTCAATAATGTGGTTCTCAAAGAGTTGTTAGATAAAACCTTGGCATATCTCAAAACGGTCTGCAGTGTGTCCTCAAAACTTTGAGGAAACTGGACAAGTGGAGGACAAGAAATATTAGACGTATTCTACAGCTACAGATAGTGTTCGTCTACCATTGGGCCAAATTCCTATAAAATTGATGAAATGTTGCAGAAGACAAAATGATGACAGAAAACATTTTTAGGATTAAAAACATACGTGGCTGGAGTCACAAGTGATCCAAGTACTTATCCCGTTTTCTCCAGCAGACTGATTTGTCAGTGATTAATTAGAACTAACAATCTGCATGTGAAAGTGATTCATAAATAATTTTCTATGTATGGATGCAGTTAGAATATTTTGCATTAATTTGCGGTCTAACCAAGGGATGGATGATGATAAAACTACCAGTGCCATTATGTGTTCTACCTATTTTTAATGTGCCTGAACACAGGAGGGAAAAAGCACTGCATGTGACTCAGGTGTCTAAAAGCTTCACAGCTTAATGTCATTGTTTCACAAAGTGTAAAAAAGCAAAAACTGTTTCGTGATATCGCACAAAATAACTTGGGGTGTTATTCATTTGCCATTTTGTGATATCAGTCTGGCGTACCAGTCTTCATCACCATCCATCAAACAGCCACCTGTCCCCTCTGATTTTTCTGCTCTCGGGATTCACATTCACTTAACCTTCATGATATCCTGTGTCTGTCGCTTTCCTTTAGACTGCTTCAGAGTTTTTAACTGTACTACGTTTCTCTCTCTTCTCTATGTGTTTAAACAGAGCATGCTATAGTGAGCATGCCTGAAATGAAGAGCCACTGATCGCACAAAGACTGAATGGTTGTAGTGCCTTTGATGTCACTCTGCGCTTCCTAAAGTTGGGCTCATTTCTTGCCATCTCGCCACCATCTTTGCCAGTCAGTGGTTGCCAGAAAACTCTCAGTGGAGCTTCAAGATGGGCAACGTGAGCACAATACTCTTCGTCTCTTGCCAATTAAACAAAGACGCGACTGCAGAAATAACAGTTTTAATTATTGACTCTGTATTTTTAGAGATGTTGAAGGGCTGGTTTGGGTTGGGATACTTGAACTCCTCCACTTGAGGCAGCAAGTCCGCTCTCCGCTACTTCAGATTTCTCATCTCTTCTCCACTTTAAACTATGTGGGGGAGGTTTTTTCTCATCTTGGTTGATTGCCTGAGGATGAAGGATGTTGCATGCTGTACAGGGCTTCATAAATCAGCTCAGGCAGGCCAAAAATCAACAGATCTCAATGCCAGCCTGTATCAGCTTTCTAGACATCCAGGTTGCAAATTTCATAAAGAGATCCCCATATAAACTCCTTCTAACCTGCCTATAATTCACTGACAGTGACAGAGTTCATGATACTGTGAGAAACGCAGTTGGGAGATGGGAATATGGGAAAACCCCTTGAAAAAGGAAAGCGTTGTAAAACTCTGTACAGGACCAACTAGCGTAGCGTCGTAGCAAAACAGTCACAAAAAAAAAAATCTTTGTTGTTTGTGGTCAATGACACGAACTGCAACATTTGTTTGATGACTGTCAGAGTAACTTTGAAACCAGTCTGTGTTCAATAGCAAATATATTTTAGATATTTTTGTGCCCCTAATCCCAAATTAGAGCAGCAGTTTTACTGAAATGACTGCATTTGACATTGCATTTAAGTTTACACAAATTATAAGTTTACACTAATCCTTTTTGTCAGACACAGTATTGTGGAAAAGTCTCAAGCAACACCTTATTTTTTGATATACAGTGGCTTGCAAAAGCATTCGGCCCCCTTGAACTTTTCCACATTTTGTCACATTACAGCCACAAACATGAATCAATCAACATAAACAATGGAATGGTTTAAAACAAACATATCCATGTGTTAGAATGGCCGAGTCAAAGTCCAGATCTAAATCCAATCGAGAATCTGTGGCAAGATCTGAAAACTGCTGTTCACAAACGCTGTCCATCTAATCTGAGCTGGAGCCGTTTTGCAAAGAAGAATGGGCAAAGATTTCAGTCTGTAGATGTGCAAAGCTGGTAGAGACATACCCTAAAAGACTGGCAGCTGTAATTGCAGCAAAAGGTGGTTCTAAAAAGTATTGACTCAGGGGGCTGAATAATTACACACACCCCACTTTGCAGCCATTTATTTGTAAAAAATGTTTGGAATCATGTATGATTTTCGTTCCACTTCTCACATGTACACCACTTTGTGTTGGTCTTTCATGTGGAATTCCAACAAAATTGATTCATGTTTGTGGCTGTAATGTGACAAAATGTGGAAAAGTTCAAGGGGGCCGAATACTTTTGCAAGCCACTGTATATGCATATGTAGTAAGAAATAAGGGTTATAAGTATTTCTTTTATATTTCTTAACGTGGAAAATAGGTCAGCGATTAATTCTCTTAGGCAGCTTTCTTGTTGTTTCTTTAAGTAGTCTTCAGGAATAGTTCTCCAGGCTTCTTGAAGGACATTCAAAGCTCTTCTTTGGATGTTTCTGCCTTTTGTTCTGTTCTCTGTCAACATGATCCCACACTGCTTCAATAATGTTGAGGTCTGGACTCTGGGGAGGCCGATCCATGACTGATAGTGCTCCACTGTGTGTTTTTCTATCTAGGTATGCTTTTACGGCATTGGCAGTGTGCTTGGGATCAATGTCATTCTGACAAATGGAGCTGTTGCCTATTAGACACTTATCTGTTGGTATTGCATGGTCGATCCAAATTTCTGTTTTCATAATTCATCAATTTTGTACCTCTCTCCAGACCTCCTCTGTACACACTGATGATGATTTGAACCAAAAATGTCAAATTTGGATTCACCAACTTTGGAACCACTTGTTGTCACTGATTTTTCGTCCAGTTCTTGTGTAATTTTCATATTTCAGCCTTTGATTCCTTTTCCCGTTCATTAAGGACGGCTTCTTGACAGCCACCCTTCCAACCGAGACCATTTCTCTTGAAGCTTTACTGAACAGTAGATGGATCAGCAAAGATCCAGATGCATCTCTCAGAACCTGTGTCAGGTCTTTGCTGGATTTCTTTCTGTTTCTTAAGCACATGACTTTCAGATACTATTCATCTTCTTGTCCAGTTTCCTCAAATTTAGCTCTTTGTGAATCATCTTGTTGGTACAAAAATGCCGTTTTGTGTCTGTCAAACTGTCTTATCATTGAGACTTTTCATAGATTCATAGATGGAAGAACTCAGAACATATTATGACTGGACTAAAAATAAGTCAAAAAGGAGCCACTGTCCAAAGAAAAACTTTGAAAAACAAAACCTCTTTAAAATATTTCAAGAACGTCTGGCTGCTTGGAGACAAAATGAGGGTTTGTGCAAGCCTGTCAAACTCTTCCTTCCTCTGTCTGCCTCTTCTTCCCTTCATTCTTTCACCTTTAAGTGTCTCATTAATAATGCTTCAGCTCTCCCTCCCCCTGAGCGTTCATTATGGCGGCAGTTGCAACACCTACGCCACTGTAATCAATCCAAATTAAAAACTTAAGTCTACTTAAAATAGAAAGAGCTGGGCGTTGGGGAGGGATTTGCTTTTCTCAGCGGCCTTTGGAGGAGAAACGTCAGCTGTGTTTTTATGTTTTTTATTTTTTTTATTATTTTGTCATGGATGTTGTTGTTTTCATTTATTTCTCACTTGGCACCTTAAAAACAAAGCAGCAGTAATTGAAATTAATGTTTGCATCCAACAGGCAGGGGTGTGTCTGTGAGCGTCTGAGCGGGTGCGTAGTGTTGGCATGGTCAAATAATGTGTGTGTGTGCAGATGCATGCTGAGCACACACACACACACACACACACACACACACACACACACACACACACACACACACACACACAGGACTCTCAGCACTCTGACAGTGATGAAGTGGAGAGTGTGTACAAGCCAGGCAGAGAGGTGTGATGAACACGGCCGCTGAGACAAGAGGAAACCACCTGGGGGACGTTTGAGTGTGTGTTTTTGTAAAAGAAGTGGCGATTTTGCGTAGGTGTGTGTGTGTGTGCGCGCGCGCATGGAGGATACAAGAGTCTATCATGTGTGCAGGCAGTTTTCATTTCAAATAACTCAGGGAATTTGTTTATCGTGAATTTTAGAAATGAGGAGAAAATCTAATTTAAAAAAAGCAAACAAACAAAGATAAAGTTCATGTTGAATATATTAAATTTTATTTTCTCCCTATCACTCTTTATACTCTGAGCTCTACTCGCCTACCATCCGGAGCCGATAAGCAGCTCCCGGTGGCAGACGAATAATAACTCTAAGATGCATTAAGACAAAAAAATAAAATAAAATGTGGGCACAGTTCAATCTGTACCTCTGCTGCAGCTTACAAATTACATTTATACACCACCAAATTCTTTCTCCAGCGACAGAGCAATGACAGTCGTTGGCTGCATCGTGATCAGGGGCAACATTTTAGATTGAAGCACCACATCAAGCTGTTGGGAGGTGCTCGGGGTGCGTGGTGGGTGTACAAAGCACCACGAATTTTAAATTTTGTGTCAGTCAGCTCTTTGTTTCTGTTTCAATTTCTTTATTTTGTGTGATAAATAGTCTTCAATTCCTGTTTTTACTTAAGGTTTTCCAAGAAATTAGTTCTAGTTTAGCAGCTATGTTGTGTGTTTCTCTGTTTTGAATTACAAAGAATATTGGTCTTCATTTAAACTACCCATTCACAACAAGTTCTATTTATAATCGCCTGTATCCAGAGTTAAGCTTTCTTGTTGTCTATCATTTTTATGGATTGGGTTGTAACGCTTGTGTCATAATCTGATTTTATCTGTCATTTTTTTTTAGGATAATCAGACAAATTTAATAGTGTTATAATGGAAACCCCCCCAATAACAATAAAAGCACACAGAGTGTACATTTATGAGGGCATGGAGAGAACAAATAAACAGAAACACAGACTTGGATTGGTGCAATATAATTAAAACTGAATTGAAAGTCTACACACAATCCACACATGACATACAGTATAATTTCAAACCATCTGTCGCAACAACATGGCAACCCACAACTTGACTCAAAGAACACGCGTGCAGCTGCTCTCTGCACAGACAGGCGGAACCGGGAAGATGCTGATGAGAATACACAGAAAAGAGTGAGACTTTAAAAACACACCAAAACAAGTGACGTCAAGCCATGGCACATGTGGGACTCTTTGACAGTGTGTTACATGGAAGTACAAATATTGGTTTGAAACACAAACAATGCCTCCTTCCACCTGTAACTTAAAAATAGAGCTTTAACTAAGTTATTTTATCAAACGACACTCATCTGTGGGACGGAGCTGCTGGTTTGAATTTTCTGTGAGCTCATGATGTGCTCTTTTGGATATTGACATATACAGTGGGGCAAAAAAGTATTTAGTCAGCCACCGATTGTGCAAGTTCCCCCACCTAAAATGATGACAGAGGTCAGTAATTTGCACCAGAGGTACACTTCAACTGTGAGAGACAGAATGTGAAAAAAAATCCATGAATCCACATGGTAGGATTTGTAAAGAATTTATTCGTAAATCAGGGTGGAAAATAAGTATTTGGTCACCTCAAACAAGGAAAATCTCTGGCTCCCACAGACCTGTAACGTCTTCTGTAAGAAGCTTTTCTGTCCCCCACTCGTTACCTGTATGAATGGCACCTGTTTGAACTCATCATCTGTATAAAAGACACCTGTCCACAGCCTCAAACAGTCAGACTCCAAACTCCGCCATGGCCAAGACCAAAGAGCTTTCGAAGGACACCAGGAAAAGTATTGTAGACCTGCACCAGACTGGGAAGAGTGAATCTACAATAGGCAAGCAGCTTGGTGTGAAAAAATCAACTGTGGGAGCAATCATCAGAAAATGGAAGACATACAAGACCACTGATAATCTCCCTCGATCTGGGGCTCCACGCAAGATCTCATCCCGTGGGGTCAAAATGATCATGAGAACAGTGAGCAAAGATCCCAGAACCACACGGGGGGACCTGGTGAATGACCTGCAGAGAGCTGGGACCAAAGTAACAAAGGTCACCATCAGTAACACACTACAACGGCAGGGAATCAAATCCTGCAGTGCCAGACGTGTTCCGCTGCTGAAGCCAGTGCATGTCCAGGCCCGTCTGAAGTTTGCCAGAGAGCACATGGATGATACAGCAGAGGATTGGGAGAATGTCATGTGGTCAGATGAAACCAAAGTAGAACTTTTTGGTATAAACTCAACTCGTCGTGTTTGGAGGAAGAAGAATACTGAGTTGCATCCCAAGAACACCATACCTACTGTGAAGCATGGGGGTGGAAACATCATGCTATGGGGCTGTTTTTCTGCCAAGGGGACAGGACGACTGATCCGTGTTAAGGACAGAATGAATGGGGCCATGTATCGTGAGATTTTGAGCCAAAACCTCCTTCCATCAGTGAGAACTTTGAAGATGAAACGAGGCTGGGTCTTCCAACATGACAATGATCCAAAACACACCGCCCGGGCAACAAAGGAGTGGCTCCGTAAGAAGCATTTGAAAGTCCTGGAGTGGCCTAGCCAGTCTCCAGACCTCAACCCCATAGAAAATCTGTGGCGGGAGTTGAAAGTCCGTGTTGCTCGGCGACAGCCCCAAAACATCACTGCTCTCGAGAAGATCTGCATGGAGGAATGGGCCAAAATACCAGCTACTGTGTGTGCAAACCTGGTAAAGACCTATAGTAAACGTTTGACCTCTGTTATTGCCAACAAAGGTTATGTTACAAAGTATTGAGTTGTATTTTTGTTATTGACCAAATACTTATTTTCCACCCTAATTTACAAATAAATTCTTTACAAATCCTACCATGTGGATTCATGGATTTTTTTTTCACATTCTGTCTCTCACAGTTGAAGTGTACCTCTGGTGCAAATTACTGACCTCTGTCATCATTTTAGGTGGGGGAACTTGCACAATCGGTGGCTGACTAAATACTTTTTTGCCCCACTGTAGTTTATGTTTTAGCTCTGCGTCCAGTCTTTTCAGTTTAATGTTTCCTCATGCTTTTTAGCTTCCCCGTTTTCAGTCTGTGTTCCTCATTAGTTATGTAATCTTTAGTTATCATCTTTTGTGATCCCATGTTTGCTCATCTCCATGTTCGTTACTTCCTGTTTCATTTGATAGTCCCTCGTCTCATGCGTGTTGTGTTTAGTTTTGGTTCCCCTTGTCTCGTTAGCCTGATTTCATTCAGCTGTGTTTCCTGGTGTTTTCCCATCTGCTTAATTACCTGGTGTGTAATTCGTTTCTTCTTTAACATGGTGTCCCTCGTGGAGTGTTTGCTGTGTTTATTCCTAAACCTGCCCACCCATCCATATAAAGTGCAACACTGGAAAAAGTACTAAACTTACACATTGTAGTGTCCCCCAAAATCAGTTTGTTGGGATCCGGTTACCTTAAGCGCCACCAATATTCATATTTCAACTAGTTTCCAGTAATTTCAAGGATATGACAGGCAACAGCTGGCAGTAGCTGTGAGTGGTTGTATTTTGTTTAGGTTGAGACAAAAAAAATATGAGATCTTGGCTTTCACTCCAAGGTCGTGACTATAATGTCCAGGTGTAAATGGGAACAACTTGAACTGGACTCTTTCCAAAATGTTTTAAACAAAAATACCGAAACCTGTCTGATTGCTGTGTTACAGCTGTGCACTTCCATGCAACGTTGCTGTCAATTAACTTTGAGAGTCAAATTCAACCAAATACCAATGAAAGAAACTGAAAAACACTGTATTATTTTCACATTACATTTTATATAATGTGAAGTACAAGGACAACGAGTGTTTCTTCCTGGGTGTTTGCTTGTGTGGGTGAGACAGACCAGGCAGCAGGGAGGGTGGATACATTATACTTAAATGTAATGGTTGTGCATGCATGCAAATCCTTCCAGGAAAAGACTGACTAACTTTGTGTGTATGTGTTTCTGTAGACAGTTAATGTATCTGAGAAGTCCAGTCGTCTTTCTGACTGGCTGCTGCTCTCTGCGTGGAGATGACTGATGCTGGAAGACGTACCAGCAACTTTTATTCTTCTTTGTTGTACTTTTTCTGTATATTTCTATTTTTAAAGTCTTAACAAGCTTTGATCTTTTAATAGTGAACACTTGGTCTTTCCCTCTATGGGTTTTAATGTGAGTGAAGCTTTGCAAGAAGCCCAGAAGTCAGAGAAAGGTTTAGATTCCTGTTTTTGATGTTCGTTCTTGTTTACTTTTCTTCTCCATTATTAATTTGTCTTTCATCTCTCCTCTGAAATGAAGGGGGAAAAAATCCATGCCGCTCAGGCATGTAGAATATTAGAGTCTTAAAACAGAGGTTGAAGTGCAAGGTTTGAGTCAAACACAATTTTAATGATGACGTCCATGCTGACCGTTTGACTTAATGACCAAGATATATTTTTAGGTAATGACTACCCAAATGTACTGCAGGTTTTTTTTTGACACCATCTTTTACATATTTCATCAAAATTTGAGAGCCAAACATTTATCCACTTCCAGGAAGATTAAAAAGTGAACAGAAGAACAAAAAGCCTGAAGCTTATTATAAGCTTTTACTTGCGTCATGACCAGGTGTGAGCATAGAGTCCTTTCGAAAAATCTCAGCAACTATTCATTCATTTAAAACTTGCTCATTAACACAGAAAATGTCTCACCTACTGAAAAATAAAGTATAAATTGCTCAATATCTGTAGTCCTGTCGAACAAGAGGAGTCAACAGGAAATTACAGCAGCTTTACAAACTAGAATAAACATTTTCTTAGAAGTGCAAATAGACGCTCTGGTTCATTTCATTTAGAGTTTTCACTGTAAAATATAAATGCAAGGCATTCAAATCAAGCATTTGCCTTGGAAAGTACAGAGGCAGCATTGCAACTGCACGACACAGCGTAGGCTGGAGAAACTGGAGCTCACAGAGAAATACATGCAGAAAGTCCTATCCTGGTTCGAATCTAGGACTCTATTGCGGTGGGGCAGGAATACTAACCACTGTACAGGGAGTGCAGAATTATTAGGCAAATGAGTATTTTGTCCACATCATCCTCTTCATGCATGTTGTCTTACGCCAAGCTGTATAGGCTCGAAAGCCTACTACCAATTAAGCATATTAGGTGATGTGCATCTCTGTAATGAGAAGGGGTGTGGTCTAATGACATCAACACCCTATATCAGGTGTGCATAATTATTAGGCAACGTCCTTTCCTTTGGCAAAATGGGTCAAAAGAAGGACTTGACAGGCTCAGAAAAGTCAAAAATAGTGAGATATCTTGCAGAGGGATGCAGCAGTCTCAAAATTGCAAAGCTTCTGAAGCGTGATCATCGAACAATCAAGCGTTTCATTCAAAATAGTCAACAGGGTCGCAAGAAGCGTGTGGAAAAACCAAGGCGCAAAATAACTGCCCATGAACTGAGAAAAGTCAAGCGTGCAGCTGCCAAGATGCCACTTGCCACCAGTTTGGCCATATTTCAGAGCTGCAACATCACTGGAGTGCCCAAAAGCACAAGGTGTGCAATACTCAGAGACATGGCCAAGGTAAGAAAGGCTGAAAGACGACCACCACTGAACAAGACACACAAGCTGAAACGTCAAGACTGGGCCAAGAAATATCTCAAGACTGGTTTTTCTAAGGTTTTATGGACTGATGAAATGAGAGTGAGTCTCGATGGGCCAGATGGATGGGCCCGTGGCTGGATTGGTAAAGGGCAGAGAGCTCCAGTCCGACTCAGACGCCAGCAAGGTGGAGGTGGAGTACTGGTTTGGGCTGGTATCATCAAAGATGAGCTTGTGGGGCCTTTTCGGGTTGAGGATGGAGTCAAGCTCAACTCCCAGTCCTACTGCCAGTTTCTGGAAGACACCTTCTTCAAGCAGTGGTACAGGAAGAAGTCTGCATCCTTCAAGAAAAACATGATTTTCATGCAGGACAATGCTCCATCACACGCGTCCAAGTACTCCACAGCGTGGCTGGCAAGAAAGGGTATAAAAGAAGAAAAACTAATGACATGGCCACCTTGTTCACCTGATCTGAACCCCATTGAGAACCTGTGGTCCATCATCAAATGTGAGATTTACAAGGAGGGAAAACAGTACACCTCTCTGAACAGTGTCTGAGAGGCTGTGGTTGCTGCTGAACGCAATGTTGATGGTGAACAGATCAAAACACTGACAGAATCCATGGATGGCAGGCTTTTGAGTGTCCTTGCAAAGAAAGGTGGCTATATTGGTCGCTGATTTGTTTTTGTTTTGTTTTTGAAGGTCAGAAATGTATATTTGTGAATGTGGAGATGTTATATTGGTGTCACTGGTAAAAATAAATAATTGAAATGGGTATATATTTGTTTTTTGTTAAGTTGCCTAATAATTATGCACAGTAATAGTCACCTGCACACACAGATATCCCCCTAAAATAGCTAAAACTAAAAACAAACTAAAAACTACTTCCAAAAACATTCAAATTCAAAATTCAAATTCAAATTCAAATTTTATTTGTCACGTACACAGTCATACACAGTACGATATGTAGTGAAATGCTTGGACAACTGCTCGTGACCTAAAGAAAACAAAAAAGGAAAAGGCTATGAATAAGATAGGAAATAAATATGAAAAATTAAAAAGGGTAAATTTAACTAAGAAGGAATAAAATATAAATTAAGGTTAAAAATGAAATAACTGTACAACACAAATTAGAATGAAGGGTAAATTTAACTGGGAAGGAATAAGATAAAATATATAAATTAAAGTTGAAAATAAAATAACTGTACAACAAAATACACAATATAGAACTATATAAGAATGTATGAAGAAATCTAAATATAAATAAATATATACACAATAACAGCAGCTGTACAAGTATTAACCGGAAATGAAGAATATAGTGACCAGTGTTGTGCAAAAACAAAGTCCAGAAAGTCCAGTGTGTGTGTAAGAACCATATGTGTGGGTCAGTACTGTGTGGTGGTGTGATTGAGAGACCGTATCGCCTGCGGGAAGAAGCTC
Source organism: Diplotaxodon limnothrissa (assembly GCF_057381915.1). Lineage (NCBI taxonomy): Eukaryota > Metazoa > Chordata > Actinopteri > Cichliformes > Cichlidae > Diplotaxodon > Diplotaxodon limnothrissa. Next base: position 28,173,242 of record NC_140617.1, on the reverse strand, counting down.
CTCCTCAGTCTCTCTGTGTTGGTCTTCAGGGAGCGGAATCGCTTTCCTGACCTCAACAGAGAGAACAGTCCGTTGTTGGGATGGCTGAGGTCCTTCACGATCTTCCTGGCCTTGGTCCGGCACCGCCTGCTGTAGATTGAGTGCAGGTCAGGGAGCTCGGAGCGGATGGTGCGCTCAGCTGACCGCACAACCCTCTGTAGAGCTCGTCTGTCCTGCATGGTGCTGTTCCCGAACCAGGTTAAGATGTTTCCCGCCAGGATGCTCTCTATGGTGCACGAGTAAAAGTTCCTGAGCACCTTGGAGGGCAGTTGGAAGTCTCTCAAGCGTCTGAGGTGGTAGAGACGCTGTCGGGCCTTTTTCACCACGGTGTTGATGTGACAGGACCATGACAGGTCCTGCGTGATGTGAACTCCGAGGTATTTGAAGCTGTCCACTCTCTCCACTGGGCACTCGTTGATGACGGGGGTCTGGTAGTTCCTCTCCTGCTTAGTGCTGAAGTCCACTATCAGCTCCTTTGTCTTACTGACGTTTAGAAGGAGGTTGTTCCTCTGGCACCAGTTCTCCAGATTCCTAATCTCCTTCAGGTAGGCCGTCTCGTTGTTATCAGAGATCAGGCCCACCACGACGGTGTCGTCAGCAAACTTGATGATGGTGGTGGAGCTGGTAGTGGCCACACAGTCATATGTGTACAAAGAGTACAGCAGGGGGCTCAGAACACACCCCTGGGGGGCTCCAGTGCTGAGAGTGGTGGAGGCTGAGACATGTCCGCCCATCCTTACTGCCTGTGGTCTGCCAGTTAGGAAGTTGGAGATCCACTGACACATAGATGAGCTGAGTCCCAGATGCTCCAGCTTGGTGGTGAGTGTGGAGGGAATTATGGTGTTAAATGCAGAGCTGTAGTCTATGAAGAGCATTTTAACATTCAGCTTTGATATTAATGCGTTTTTTGGGTTCATTGAGAACATGGTTGTTGTTCAATAATAAAATTATTCCTCAAAAATACAACTTGCCTAATATTTCTGCACTCCCTGTACAGTATCTTTTCAGAGACTGTCCTGTCTGTTAGAGGACAATTGTTTTTTTTGGATGTGCAGTATTGTCCTATTTTACAACACTGTAAACTTTTGCCTTAATTTAGGCTGAACTGTCACAAAACTCTGAAACCATCTTTCATTTTGTGTTTAAGTTTAAGGACAAAGAAAAGTTAAAAATCAGCAAAAAGAGACTTTACAGCAATCGACACTGTGTAGAGTTGAAGTTACAGGCTCAGGCTGCTGGACTGGGGTCAGCATGCCTTAACGTCACTCTGGCTTCTGGGTAGGGATGGGTACCGGTAATGGCACCGGTTCTGACATAAACGGTAGTAACCAGACTGAAAAAGCAGCGCACATTTCGGTGCATTCTTTCGGTGCAATTTTTTCCCTGAGATGTAATACACTTTGAATTCTAGCCAATCATTTTACCTTTGCAAGCGTAGTAGGCGGGCCCAGGCACGTACGTTCTTTTAGAGCAAAGCTACAGATTAAAAATGCCCAAAGTGAAGCGGTCAAAAGTCTGGCTGTACTTCACAGCAAAAGATGCAAACTCAGCAGCCTGCAACAAGTGCTTTAAGATGATACTGTGCAAAAGAGGTAACTCCTCGAATCTGATGAAACACCTGGCTGAGAAATGCACCATATTTGATAGCTAACTGCGAGACCTCACACCGAGCACATCTACTGCGGGTGGGTTGCCTGTTATCAGACCCGGAGTTAGCAACATCCCCCAAGAACCCGAGGAGTAGAGTCCTGGCCCCTAGCCCTGCCAGTGTAGCAGAAATGATGAGGATGATGATGGCAGCAGCAGCCGTTCTTCTCTGAGTGAGTAGCTTAATGTTGTTCGTGTGTAATTTACGTTGAGTAGGCTAACCACGTTATTACAATGCATTGCGTTATTACAATGTTATTACATTAATGCATGTAAGGTGAACTAGCAAACACCGTCGTAGTTACATGTGGCTGTCTTCTTGTTTGATGGCAGATACTCCCTTCACCCTGGCCAAAAAGGCTGAAATGACCAAAGAAAAAGTGGGAAACAGCTAAACATGAGAGGTTTTTGGACAAAGTTTGTGGGGGGTTTTTCCCATTGATTAAGCACTGCTTCCAGCCAAGAGTGATGACATAAATCCCGTATAGCTGCAGAAAAGGCTAACATTGTTATCTTTTCACAAAACAACAGCTAAACATGAGAGGTTTTTGGACAAAGTTTGTGTTCTTCATTGTTCGAGCACCGGTTCGAGCACCGTTTAAGCACCGGCACCGTTTCAAAAGTACCGATACTGGTATCGGACAAAACCTAAACGATACCCATCCCTACTTCTGGGTTAGCGGTTTGCCCATTACCATCGTGCTCTTGTTCTTACATGCAATAAAAATATAAGTAATGTCCATATCTCCATGCCTGTGGGCGATCATGGCTCAAGAGTTGGGAGTTTGCCTTGTAATCAGAAGGTTGCCGGTTCGAGCCCCGGCTTGGACAGTCTTGGTTGTTGTGTCCTTGGGCAAGACACTTGGGTCCTTAGCGACTAGTAAAGCGCTATACCAATACAGACCATTTACCATTCAAAAGTAATTTCCCCCTCTCTGCACATGAACAGGAATTAGCTGACTGTAGTGCAAGTGTAGGAGGAAACGGGCATTTTTTATGTAAAACTTTTTAAACTTCTTGATGTCCAATGAGTATAGTGCTTTTGTCTTTGCGTGATGGTTTTAACGTGTGGATGTCGTGACAAACTATTCACTGTGCATCTCCAAAAGCTGATTCTGTTCATCTGGACGTAGTGTTTTGTGGGAGAAACATTTCATCCAAGTGACTTTTTCAGTCACAGCTGACTGCAGGTTTCCCCAAATCTTATAAACAGTACATTTGCACAATGACTGAAACCAGCCCACTGAGGGAACAATGGGCTGGGAGGTCAGTTCCTTAATCTCCATTATGCAAATTCTCATGACCATTGACCAACAACCACTGACCAAAACCCACTGATCAAAGACCACTGATCTATGGCTATGAGTACCATTCACAGAGAGTTGGGGAATGGCTGCAGTCACAGCATTGTAAGATGGTGAAAGATGTACCCTTAGGCCCCCTCCTCGAGTCAGAGATGGTCTTTCCCTTTTCACGTAAATGGCCTCCTTGACTCCGCGCTCAAACCAGCGTTCCTCCCTGTCCAGGATGTGTACATCCTCATCCTTGAAAGAGTGTCCACAAGAATTTGCATAATTAAGATTAAGATTGTTCCGTCAGTGGGCTGGTTTCAGTCATTAAGCGAATGTGCTGTTTATAAGATTTGGGGAAACCTGCAGTCAGCTGAGGCTGAAGAAGTCACTTGGATAAGTGACGAAATGTTTCTCTCACAAAATGCTACATCCAGATGAACAGAATCAACTTTTGGAGATTTACTTACCTGGATGATTGAGCATGCATCAAGATATTCACTGTGCAGTGATCACGTCTGTTTTCATGCTGTGCAGTTCAGCATCTGTTTCTTCTTCACTTGGGTGATGAGATTTCTCTGAAATCTTTAATATTATAAACCACACTTGATAAAATCAACAAATTGCTGGAAATTCGCATTGTTAGCTTGTTGAACCCACACAGTCTCTCACAGAGTGGTGAAACTCTCTCTGGCCTCTCTTGCCCTTTTTTATGCCATGTACTAATTAACCTCAATAGTTGTGAGACGATCCACCAGCTGTCTTTTTTTTCCTTTTGTTTGTTTATTTTTTAAAACATTAAACAACTTTTACAATGTTTTGTTGCCCTTGCCAAACTTTCTGAAACATGTTGCTAGCGCTGGATTAAAATTTTCTTCATTTTTACACTAGATATTGTTTTTGTGCTATTTTCAAATACCTAATAATTCAGGTTTAAGTGAAGTGTGAACACAGTTGTGGTCAAAAGTTCACATCCACTCATCATGGGTATGAATATCATGGTAATATTGTGCTTTTAATGATTTATTTAAACTGTTCTTTTTCCAGAGTGAAATGATTGTACAATATACATCTTTAATGACTTGAAGAACTGGGCACACAAGTTTCAATTTATTTTGGATTTTCTCTAATCCAAACAGGCTCAAATATTACTTTTGGTAGGCATCAACAAGCATCAGGCATATTATTAGCTATTTGACCACTGTTCTTCTCAGAATTGGTGAAGTTCATTTAATGTGGTTGGTTTAGTGACACAGACCTGGCTTTTAAGCATAATCCACAAGTTATCAATAGTGTTGAAGTCGGGGTTTGGAAAGGCCATTCCAGAAACGTAATATTTTATCTGCTTCATCCATTTCAAAACCAGTTTTAATTTGTTAAGGATCACTGTCCTGTTCGAACAGCTAACTGTGTCCAAGTTTCAACCATCTAGCTGTTTATTTGAGGTGAAGTTGAAGAATTTTGAGGCAGTTCTCCTCCTTCAGTATCCACTTTGTTCAATTTAACAAAACCACCAGCAAAACAGCCCCAGAGCATGATGCTACCACCACCATGCTTGGCGGCCTTCTTAGGTTTAAAAGCCTCAAACATACATCTCGTCATTGTGGCCAAATAGCTTAACCTTTGTCTCGTCTGACCATAAAACTTTTCTCCAGAAGGTATTTGGCTTGTTCATGTGGGCAGCTGTAAATTTCAGTCACGTTTAGGGATGGGTATCGAAAACCGGTTCTTGTTGAGAACCGGTTCCCACTGGTTCAATTCCTTGGAATTGTTTGCCAGTTTTGCAAACGATTCCCTTATCGATTCCAGTCGCCCCGAATGACGTCACCACATTGCGGAGCGTCATTTACCTGGCAGGAAATACGGCGTGTAAGCGGCTCAAATGCTCAAAAGTTTGGTTATACTTTACCAGAACGGATGACAACAGGGCAACTTGCAATATTTGCAAAGTAGATATTTCATTTAAGGGAGGAAACACTACGAATATGCAAAAGCATTTGCTCACAAAACACACGATGACCTTAGATGAATGTCGTGTTTTTAATTCCGCTCCGGACTCGTGAATCTCAACCCAGCAGCAGCGGTAACATTTGCACGTCCTCTCCCGTTAATGCGGCAGGTAAATAATCAACTAACAGTGCATATTATGCTAGCACGATCTGCCTTATTACAAAACCTGCCATTACTGTGCATTTAGGTGACCATGATGAGAGAGACAGAGTCTGGCTCAGATGCTGGCAGTTCTCACTGCAGTCTACCGGTAGCGTCTCCTTTCAGGCCAGGATAGACGAATGTCACCGAGCAGTGACTAAGTTTGTGGTAAAAGACTTGCACCCATTTGCCACAGCAGATGCCCCCGATTTCACTTTGGTAAGTGAATGTGTTTAATTGTAGGCAGGGACATTACTGGATATTCTTGTGCAATTGCTACAGAATAATTTATGTTATACTTTTTTATTGCTACAGAAGAATATTTATTTTATTATTTTACATTTACAATTTTTTTTCCTGGGGACCCTGTGACACCCCATTGAAGAGCCATAGGCTGTGGATTTCTTAAGATCTCACTGTTGGGTTTGTAAGGCCATGTTACTCCTAAATTTCTATCTTGTTCAAAGAGAAGATATAAAACAAAGTTCTAAGCTAATCGACCTTAGTGTTCTCCTTTTTTAAAAAGAATCGATAAGAGAATCGATAAAGAATCGAATCGTTAAACAGAATCGAAAATGGAATCGTAATCGTGAAAATCTTATCAATACCCATCCCTAGTCACGTTTGAAGGTGATGATCTTGGAGCAAGGGCTTCTTTCTTGGTCAGCACCCTGTCAGTCCATGGCGATGAAAATTATGCTTTCCTGTGGACAGTAACACTGGTGTTCCAGCATTTTCCAGTCAATGGCAGGCTTGAGCCTTAGTGGTTCCTGAGCTGTTCCTCAACATCCTAATCAATTTCCACTTATCTGAGGGTCCTGGATCTTCTCCTAGACCTTGGCAAAGTGGTGACATATATAAATAACTTGTAGTTAATGCACAATTTTTTGAATTTTTTGAACTGATGATCTTTGAATCTGCTGTTGCTTAGAAATGGCTCCAAGAGACCTTCCCAACTTCATGAAGTCTACAGTTCTCCTTCGTAGATCTTCACTGAATTCCTTGGAATTTCCTGTTGTTCTGAATATAATCTTATGCAAGGTACAATCTAACGAGGGCTGCCAAACAAATCCTTTATATGCAGCAAAGACAAACTACCAGTTATTGTCAATCACTAATGAGAAATTAAAAGACACCGTAGAACCTTCAGCACCACTTAATAAGATTTGAGTGTGTGTATGTATATATTTGAGCCTGTATGTATACTTTTGACCTAACTGTATGAGTGTAAGTGTTTTACATATGTAGTAGTTTTCTAATGTTGTTTAATAATTTGCTACAATTAAGTCATTTTTGAAATTTGACTTAAAATTTATATACATTTCAACAAATATTATGACAAGTTTTTCCAGTTTTAGGTCAGATAAACCTTTCATACCTTTCAGTCACGTATTGACACAATCACAAGCTGCACCACAGTTGGACCTTTTTTTTTCACTGCAAATATGCAGTGTGAAGTAGTCTCTACATGCAATATGGCTCCTGATTTAAGTCAGATGCCTTAAACTCCACATTTGTGATCTTGTGTACAGCCTCTTTGACCTAGCGCTGAGCAACTCAACATCAAAGAAGAGGCACAGAAATCAATTTCTGTATGCACAAGACCGGGAAATAGACTTAGTGCACCTATACAAGAAAGGCTTGAATACTAAGGTTAAGGTTGTCCTGGGAAATATAGGAATTCACTAACTGAAACAGAGGTAATCGATGTAAGAGAGGTAAATTATAGCACTACATCACAAAATGACTCCGATAAATGAGATCCAGTAGTGTCTGGAAGTATTTTTCCTGTTAAAATCTGCTTAGTGGAGGACTGCAGGTTGAACTGTGAGGCGCCAGAACACCGGCTTCGTCCTCCACTACAATGCTCTTCATCTGCCTGGAGTGCCCTCGGCTCTCGTCCAACATTAATTGTGTTTGGAGTTGAGTCTGAACATCGTCTCCAAGCTAAAGAGGAGCGCGGCAGTCTGCAGTCACAGAGCCCTGACTTCTCTTTCCATCTCTCTCTCTGTTTCTTTTTGTCTCTCTTATGTAATTAAGCAAATGTGGTTACCATGAAATGACTCCCCGAGCTCCTAAAATAGGAAGGAGGTGTTAATCGAGGAAAATGTACATAAGCTGCCTGTGGAGAAAGGGCTGCTGAGAAGAGGATTAACACATGAAGACAGAACTGTCAAGGCCATAACACCTCATCTGCAGATGTTTTTTCTCCACAGGATGAAAAACAGAAACCATCTCGTTCTTTTTTTCTTTTTCTCTCACTCACATCCATGTGGTTGATGCCTTTGACATTGCATCAGGAGGTTTTAAAGGCCATTTGAGAATGTCGAAGCTTTCACTTAGGCTACACAGGGAGACAGAAAGTGCCTACATGGCAGTTACGTGGTCTCGAAAACATTACAGCCTGAGGGAGTGAGGCAACTGGTTTTTAAGTGCCATGCTCGAGGGGACTCGAGAGGAAGTGAAGCAACCAGATTTAATGAAAAATGCAATTAGCACCAACTTGTTTCACTTTAGATACTAGTGTTTCAGTTTACATATAGGTGACATCATCTCACTTAAACTTAATATAATTCTCATTCTTTGGTAAATTGATGTCTTTGTGAGCTGGGAAATCACGTCCTTGTGTGTCCTCGAGTTGATCCCTTTTTGTGCTGGGATACTAAAAATGTGTTGAATTTGCATCTCACTACATTGCACTCATTTCCCAGCGGATCTTGTGGGATAGTAGAAAATGTACTGCAGATTATAGCTTTTTGAACAACCAACTAAATGTGTTGCTTGCACACATACACAGATTGGCCCCAACATCAAAACAACTTGCTTAATATTGAGTAGGTCTCTGTTGTGCTGGCTACAACAGCTTTGACCTCTGCTCACCATTTCCAGCAGATCCTCCTGATCAGACTTGGATCTGAGGAATTTGAAGGCTGGGTCTTGGGCTGATGATTTCATTTATTATGGGATAAAAGCTACACAAACCTACCTGCCCCTGTGTGAAAAAGTAATTGCCCCCTAAACCTAATAACTAGTTGTGCCACCCTCTGCAGCAAAAACTGTAATCAAGTGTTTGTGTGGCAATGAGTCTTTCACATTGCTGTGGAGGAATTTGGTTCCACTCTTCTATGTAGAATTGTTTGAATTCTGGCTGATGAACGGTCTGTTTGAGGTCATGCCAAAGCATCTGAATCTGACTTAGGTCCAGATTTTGACTCTGCCACACCTTCATTTTGGTTTTTTTTGAGTCATTCAGAGGTGGACTTGGTGAACCCAAGTGTTTCTGACCTTAAGAATGTGAAGTGATTGTCGGAGATAATAAAGGAAAATAAAGGAAAAGTAAAATTAAACACAGAAGAAAGCCGTTGCTTGGGGGAGCTCGCGACGAGGCTGCCATACTCGGCGCCATCTTGATCACAACAAGGCGGTGGTGTGTGTTTCATGATCAACAACAGCTGGTGTGATTATGCGAACGTGCACCCGGTCAAATCCTTCTGCTCACCGGACCTGGAGTACCTGATGATTAAGTGCCGGCCATTCTGGCTACCGAGGGAATTTACAGCAGTGATTATTACGGCTGTTTACATTCCCCCACAAGCCGACACTGACCGTGCACTCAGGGAACTGTACAGCGCGATCAGCAGCGAGGAAACCGCACACCCAGAGGCAGCGTTTATCACAGCCGGAGACTTTAATAAGGGAAACCTGAAGAAAGTCTCACCAAAACTCCATCAACACATCCTTTTCAACACACGTGGAAACCGGCAACTCGACCACTGTTACACCTCTTTCCGGGATGCGTACAAAGCCCTCCCCCGTGCCCCATTCAGCCAATCAGATCACTGCTCCATCCTGCTCCTGCCCGCCTACAGGCAGAAGCTGAAACAGGAAGCTCCAACCCGGAGGGCGGTGCACTGTTGGACGGACCAATCGGAGTCTGCGCTGCGGGACTGTTTTGATCACGCGGACTGGGAAATGTTTCACGTGGCCGCCAGAGACATTGATAAATCCACAGACTCAGTCTGTGGATTTATCAGGAAATGCGTGGAAGATGTCGTCCCATCCAGAACAGTCAAATCCTTCCCAAATCAAAAACCCTGGATTAACGGAGATGTTCGCGCGGCACTGGCGGCACGGAACACCGCCTTTGCCTCCGCGAACACATCGGACTACAAACACGCACATTACCAACTCCGGAAGACGATCAAAGCAGCCAAACGTGAGTACAGGGACAGGGTGGAACAACAGTTTGACAACCCTCGGAGTATGTGGCAGGGACTAAATACGATCGCAGACTTTAGAGGGAAAACCAGCACACCGCAGACCACGGCCTCTCTGTGTGAGGATCTAAACGTATTCTACGCTAGATTCGACACAGCGAACACCATGAGACCGGACAGTGTGCGCACCGCGGATGACGTCAGTGCGCACACTGTGTCTGAGGAGGATGTGCGGAAGTGCTTCAGGAAGGTGAACGCACGCAAAGCTACTGGTCCGGACGGGATTCCCGGCCGCGTCCTCAGGTCATGCGCGGCTCAGCTGGCTGGAGTGTTCACGCACATCTTCAACCTTTCCCTCTCTCTGTCTGTAGTCCCAGCCTGCTTCAAAATGGCCACCATCGTCCCTGTACCCAAATCCTCCACCATCTCCTCATTGAACGACTGGCGACCTGTAGCCCTGACCCCCATCGTAAGCAAATGCTTCGAGAAGCTGGTCAGGGACTTCATCTGCTCTGCACTACCCGACTCACTGGACCCTCTACAGTTTGCATACCGCCACAACAGGTCCACTGATGATGCCATAGCCCTGACACTACATACTGCCCTGTCACACCTGGAGAAGAGAGACACGTATGTGAGGATGCTGTTTGTAGATTACAGCTCAGCATTCAATACCATCGTTCCCTCGAAGCTGGACAGGAAACTGCAAGATCTAGGACTGAGCAGCTCCCTCTGCAGCTGGATCCTTAGCTTCCTGTCTGACAGACGCCAGGTGGTCAGACTGGGCAGCATCACCTCATCCCCCATCACACTGAACACTGGTGCTCCACAGGGGTGTGTACTGAGCCCTCTCCTGTACTCACTCTACACCTACGACTGCACAGCCACTAACAGCTCCAACATCATTGTGAAGTTTGCGGACGACACTACAGTGGTGGGTCTTATCACCAACGGTGATGAGACGGCTTACAGGGAGGAGGTCAGCGCCCTGACCCACTGGTGTCAAGACAACCATCTCACCCTCAACGTCGCAAAGACAAAGGAGTTGATAGTGGACTTCCGGAGGTGCAGAGAAGTACACACCCCCATCACCATCAACAGCGCTGCTGTGGAGAGAGTGAGCAGCTTCCGGTTCCTTGGCGTACACCTGGCTGAGGATCTTACGTGGTCAGTACACACAAACAAAACAGTGAAGAAGGCGCAGCAGCGCCTCTTCTTTCTCAGGAGACTGAAAAGATTCGGCATGAGCCCCCGCATCCTCAGGACCTTCTATCGCTGTGCCATTGAGAGCATCCTCACTGGATGCATCACCACCTGGTATGGCAACAGCACCGCCTACAACTGTAAAGCTCTCCAGCGAGTAGTGCGGTGCTCTGAACGGATAATTGGAGGTGAGCTTCCCTCCCTCCAAGACATCTACAGGAAGCGGTGCCTGAGGAAAGCGGGGAGGATCATCAAGGACTCCAGTCACCCCAGCCATAAACTGTTCAGACTGCTTCCATCAGGAAGGAGGTTCTGCAGCATCCGGTCCCGTACCAGCAGACTGAGAGACAGCTTTTTCCATCAGGCCATCAGACTGCTGAACACGTCATAGACACCTCAGCTTCACTACTGGAACTTCAACATTATGCACTCCACACTGTATATAAATGCCACTTGTTTTGCACATATTCAACTCTGTATACTTTATATATTTTATTATTATTATTATTATTATTATTATTATTATTTTATTTTATTTTTTTACTATTTAATTTGTAAAAATGTGTATACACACACACACACACACACACACACACACACACACACACACACGTAGGAAAATATTTAGTATACACATCCAGAAATGCATACACTATTATATATTGTACATATATTATTGTACATATATTATATTGTGTTGTTGTGTTTGCACATCTCTGTTGCTTGTGGGGCTCGCACACAAGAATTTCACTCGCATGTGCTGTGCCAGTGTGCCTGCACATGTGATGTGACAATAAAAGTGATTTGATTTGATTTGATTTGAGATTCCCCTTCGGGATTTTTTTTGGTAGAGCAGAACTCATGGATGCATCAATTACAGCAAGCCATCCAGGGACCAGCCCAAGACCACCACCAGGGCTGGACTGGGACAAAAAATCGGCTCGGGCATTTTGACTAGAGACCAGCCCACCAGGTATTAAAGCCATAAAGTCTTTGAATGAAAACAAACGCTGTGGTGTCTTGTTGGTATATGTATGATTTCTATACATTTTACATCAGATAAAAACTTTGGTTGTAAGATTCAGATAATTATTTAATATAAGCCAGATATTTTAAATGAGAATAAGAAAGAAAAGTATTTCTTTGTGCCCCCTTTCCCTGTTAATGCCCTACCTGGCCCCCTGGCAAAGCTTTGCTAGACCCGCCCCTGCACAGTTACCAGCTGTCAGTTACGTAAAAAAAGGATCCTGGTGTTATTTGTCTCTCAGAAACAGTTCATAACTTTAACTCATTCATGTGACCTAAAAGGTAAACCTGTTTCTCCATCACCTGTTCAGCTCTGATGATTCAGTAAGGACATCTCCTGGTTTCATCTTCATGTTTCCCTCTCACCAGATATACAAACTGATATCATGACCAGCAGCTTAACAGCTGTGGCTCCAGCAAACATCAGCTGATAGTAGAAAGTAATATTAAATAAATTCTAACAACAGCTGCTCAAGCTTAAACGTGCTCCGATGGTTTTTCCTCTTTCTGGTGCAAAGCAAATCCATAAAGAAAGAGACGGGTGTGACACAGGACCCACACACAGACACTTCTGAGTTGCTTTTACAATTGTGCTTTATTCATGTAAAGTTTTTCCCCTGCGGTGTCTGGCACCAGTCGGGACGCAGCCACTCCGTCACTCCCAGTTTGTGTCTCCTTCTCACTGCAATGACATAAGACTGGTCTCTCCCATGAAACAGTCCTGTGCACCTGTTCCTCCCCGCCTCCGCGCCGCCCTGTGAGCTCACTGCGTCAACCCTCCTCTGCAGCAGGCCAAAGACTACGCGCCCGCTGCAACAGGTCTTGTGACAGAAAAGACGATCAGCTGGTCATTGATCCGATCAATTTCATGATTGAAGTAGCAAGAGGAGAGGGAGGGGGAGAGAAGAGAGAAGAAGGCAGGTGCGCAGCGTAAAGACACAGAATAACTCCAGCTTTGTGTCATTTTTTTCATTCTAGCTGAAGTACGGGACAAACTGTATTCCTTTTCAGCTCAATACGGATACCGCAAAACCATTTTCTTCTGTTTGTCTGTGATAAGACCTGCTGCCCAAGCAAGGGGGAGGGGTATCCAACCTCCTAATTGGTCCATCCCAGAGTCGATCATGACATATTGGCCAATCCACCACCTTTCATTTGTTTATACCGTAACAAAAAAAACAAAACAAAACAAAAAAAGGCCAAAACATTGGCCCATGAAAACGAAAAATCACCATCGGCCCACCGGGCAAATGCCCAGTATGCCCGATGGCCAGTCCAGCTGTAACCATCACACTACCACCATCAGGACTGTTGGTATGATGCTCTTTTATGAAATAATGTCTTAGTTGTATGTCAGATGTAACAGGATGTGGTTCACTGGTGATCCAAAGCCTGGCAGGGTGTTGCTGGTGAAATTGAACTCAGCTCAATCAATTCATGTAACTGTAAATAAAAGATAAAAGCACTTGCCATGATGTTACTCATTGGTTTGTTAAGTCCTGCTTTGCAGTCTTTTGACCTCAGTATTTTATTACAGAGATTGGAGCATGCTGTGGGAATTAAAGGTACTGCATTGCAGTAGTTTGAGTCATATGTATCTAATAGACTCCATTTTGTTCATGTACATGGGGAGTTCTTCAGGCTTCCATGCTAGGACCAATTCTGTTTACATTATACATACTGCCTTTAGGCAGTATCATTAGAAGGCATAGCAGACATTACCACTGCTATGCCGATGACACCCAGCTCTATCTATCCATAACACCAGATAACACATACTAATTAGTTAAAATACAGGAATGTCTCAAAGATAATGTGGGGATGAACAAAAGTATTTTACCAGCACAATATAATCTGCAGTATGATCATTGCTTTAACAGTGTAACAGATAGTTTTAAGATGGCCTTAAGATGTTTATGCATACTGTTATCATATTAACCTTGTATTCCAGATGCAGTTATAACTATTTTATACATATTGCATATCTGTGCTTATTTTCAGTTGATGTTCGGTTCGTTAAGGGTCTTAAGCTTCACTGGCGTGACTGTCCAGGTGATACATGTTGAGGGAAACTAGAACATAGAAGGAATTGCAATACATGCTTACAAAACACTTATATCAGGTCATTTTTATTATCTTTTATATGTTCATATTCTTGTATTGAGTTTTAAGTAGTATCAGTTGGTTAAAACATTTATTCAATTTATATTACATCTATAATTTTGGTAAATTGTTGACAGTGGCCTCTGTTTGACTGTGAGCGTTAGTAGGTGAGAGGTGACACAGAGTGCCACGTAAGGTTGTGACATATCATGTTTGCTTGTAATTGTGGGCTTGCAGAAGTGCTCGCTCACTGCAAAATCATTGTCTGCGGTTTTGAAGAAGCGCTAATCAGAAAGGTTGACAGGAAACATCTGCTATGAAGACAGAGACAATGTTCTTTTTAAACTGTGTTAAAAGTCATTGTGGTTTTGATCCGACCTATGTATGAAATGGATCTGACGTTGAGGGGGCGTCATTAAATTTAAGCCCTGATAGTATAAAATATCTGTTTATGCTTTGATTAAGTCAGAGATCAGCCCTGTCTGCGAACGGAGCTGGTCTTCCCACGCGTGTATTTCATTAAAATCAATTGTTTGACCAAGCTGTTGGACCATGGTTGTTTGTACTCTCCTTCCTCAATATTTGAACCTTAACAATAAGTTTCTTCTTTTAAATTCAGATATTGTGCTCAGCCTACAAATACTGGGCTTAGCACAATATTGGACACATGGTATCTCCAGTAACACTGTGAGGAATCTTGGAGTTGCTTTGAACAGGATATGTTCTTCAATATCCATATTGAACAAACATATAGGACTGCTTTCTTGCATTTGAAAGACAGAGCCTATTTCTCCTATGCTGGCTTCTCTTTACTGGCTCCCTGTTAAATCCAGTTCCTGAAGATCACAGATCATAAATAAAATTGGATTCAATTGAAATAAGGACTAGTAGATATGCCAAATTGTAAATGAGAGCATTAGCATGGAAAGAGATCCATTTGAAACACTGCATGTGCAACAAAAGCTAATTCTTCGATTTTATTCTTGAGGTCACCAACAGGTCCATTAGCATAAGTAGTTCTGGGGCATTCAATCAATTGTCTGTAGCAGATCTGTCTTTTAAGGACATCTACAAAATACTCAGAATGGAGTATGGAGAAATGGAAACTTGAACTTCTATAAGTTGTGAAGAACAGCTACTAATGGACTCTTTAGTGCAGTTTTATCAGTTCGTACACATCCTTGAAAATCCTCTTTTGGGTCCATTAGGGTAAAAGAAGCACACAAACTGGAACTATAGTGGAACCTCCACTGAAGTTAATAAAACAGGACGCAGAAAACCGCAGACACACTCCTCCACCCAGACTGCCTGGATTCAGTTTCATTGGCAGACAGATGCTATGAGAATCTTAAGGCTTCCTCCGGCACTAATTTTACAATCAACACATGACACAATAGAAAGTAACTGAATTTCATTCTGTCTGTCTGGAAGAAGAGAAGAATTTAGGCAGTGTAAACCTGTAATGCATAGTGTGTATGATATACGAGACGCTGCTGATTTAATCAGTGACCTCCACAGTGATTCACCTTTTAATTCACTCTGACAAATCCAGTGTTATTACATGTAGCTGATGTAAAAAGCACAGCCATATTACTTCTGGAGAGATGTTTTTCTTTCTTTTTTAGCCATATAGTTTGTCTCCATCCCCGACCCCCATCCCCACCCTCCTGTACTTTCCACAGAAATAAAATCAAAAGTAAACTAAACAACAACAAACTATCCCTTGTTTGTCTGAGGTCTGTGTAGCCATACTAACTAAAAGCTTTTGACTTCTTGGACTCGAATGAAGCACTATTAATAAGTTGGCTTCTGCAGCAGAACAGCCTGTCCTCTTATAGTCCATTATTAGTCCCAGTGCTCAAACGAAATAACAAACAAACCCTTAGCGGCATCTCTCGTCAGTTTTACTGAAAAAAAAAACCAAACAAAAACAACAAAAACAAGCAGGAATTGGTCAAAGAGTTTTAAGGGATGCTAAATTGATGTCAAATGCTGTTTTTCTACCTTAAGAGACAAAGTGCCTTAAAAATTGCCTCATAGACAAACGCACTCATAGAGGCGCACTAGCATGATGTGTAACGTGCTGTTTTAACTCTGGTAACTGAAGCTCGCCAACTTTGGACTAAAGCAAAGACTATACATCAAAGATGGAGACTGGTTCTACCTGTTTTGAATCTCATTTTGAAGCCTCACGCTGAGCATTCACCATTGGTTTTTACAAGGCATCTTGTTACTGTAATCACATTACATTTTCAGTAAGACTGTAATGCCACTCTTTACTGTACTAAATCCAGTAATTACTTTACAGTTACTATTATGTCATTACTTACGTTCTTCAGTTACACGTCGGCAAATAGAAAGATAAAAACATCAACCAAACATACTTTTTTTTTTTCTTCCTTCACTTTTGCGCTACAATCGGCTTATTTTAGCTAATTTGGTGGAATGGTAAACAGTTGGGATACTTTTTTTCGCTGCACAAAAAGCAGAGAATACGGTAAAGTGTGAACTGCATTCAGGACAGAAAAAATCGCACAAACAAATTTGTGTGCCCAGAACCCAGATAAACCTGTGTGAATGCCGACTCCAGCCCAGCAGAGACACCCTGATCTTCAACAGGACATGGATCTATTTAGAAGTAGGATCAGTTTTCTTTTAATTTCTTTACAATTAGATTTGGCTGAGCCTGGTTCTGCCAGAGGTCTCATCGTGCTGAAAAAGCGTTCTTCCTTCTTTTTAATATGTTCGACACTTCCTAACTCTCTCACTCTTGAAGTAGTAACACATATTTATGGTTTAACCAGACTGCATTTTGTTAGCGCCATGATCTTGAAGTTAAATTTCCAGCTTCAGTTTGCCCGTAATATTGTTACAGGGCAGTTGTGTCTCGTCATTTGTGTTCGCAATTAAAGATTGTTAACTTTTCAACTTCCAGGTGGTTTCCTTGTGGTTTACACTTCTGAAAGACTTTTCTGACACCCATTTAAAATAAAACGTGAAAACACCCCCTGGTGGCCGCTGGTTCAGTCTGTTTCCCGGTATTGATGGGAAAACCCATAACAATGTGACTTTTCCTCTGAAGAAAGATGTACATTTAAACTCCTACACTGCTGTTACTCTAAACGTCATCTGTATTCTCCACATGCACATGTGGCATTGAATACAGCTGTAATTGCCATGTATGGTTTGCTTTAGAGTGCTCTTTGCTTTCCATTTTAAATCTCCCTCCTCATCTTTAATATCTAACCCACCACTTCCTCCTCCTTCTGTGAATGTTATGCATCATTGCTGGGAAACATATCTCATGTGTCCTTGCAGCTCTCAGCCCTCAGACTTTTCATTTCCATTTCCATGCGTCCAGCTGCCCTCTGGGGAAGGACCTTGTCATCTTTTAAAGCCGGCGTGGAGGACAGCACGCAAACCCACGTACTTAGCGGTGGACACGGATTCACACCACGAGGCTGTTTCACCTATTTCGCCACTTTTATCACACTGCTTTCATGATTTCTGCTTTGACCTTTCTTTTTCAAGACCAGCCGCACCATTTGCATTTAGATATTCAGAATATACGACTGAACTGTACCATCAACAGTGAATAAATCTGGGCTCAGATGGATTTCTATTTCATCTCCAGCTTCCAGTGAATTCTGCAAGTTTTGCCTCTTTATTTCTGATCATTCTGAATTTTTTTTATTTCATTTTATGACTGGTGCTCTAAATGAAAAGTTATATTCACTTGGTTAATATTAAACAAAATTAGAGAGGAAAAACTACAAACAAACCCTTGTCAAATACAAAGTTAAAGACATCATATCCTCTTAAACAATCCAGTGATTCATAAGCCAATTATGAATGTCAATTTCTTCCATTTTTCTGTACTATTCTTTGAAAAGGTGAATTCTTTTTCACTTGTTTTCTTCCAGATCTTATGGTTGCTTTTGACGGGTTTGCAGGGTTTTGTACCAACGAGCATTACACATCTCCTCAACTTGTAACAAACATGTTAAAAGCCATTTTTCCCCCTCATCGGTCTTGTGCAAAATCAATTTCGGTTGGGTTGAACTTACCTTAACTCACAGCATTCGCCGCAATCAGTGGAAAAAAACAGCTCCAGGATGAAACGTGCATTGCTGGACATTTTATCCCGGACCTTCCAGGATAGGAGAGATTGTTTATCAGAGAGTTTTATGTTATCCTGTTATCAATTAGAGTTACCTTGGTTAGTGCAAGATTGTACTGCTACACATGCCCTTCATCCATTTCCATTGTAATGCTCAGGATGCACTGATGGTAAAACGACTCGGGATGCAGTTTAGAATACAACACTGGAAATATTAAAGTAATTAATGTGAACAGGTGACATGCCTTAAGAAAGACACAACAGAGACCTTGCTGCACTCTCAGGAAACACAAAAATGGACAGAAGAGCAAATCAGGGCCTGTGTGTGCTCACTCAGCAGGAAAACTGCTGAAATGAATTTAAAGTCCTGCACAATTAATAGAAATCAGAAAAGGCTCCTTTAGAGTCTCACTGTATTATTGCAGTGGTTTAGCCCCCTCTATTTCTCAGATTACATGTTAAGTGAATGGTTTAGTTGTAGTCTGAGGTCTCAGGAGTTTGTTGCATTTATGTTCCATCAGTTTGTAAAGAGGTCTGAAAGAAGGCGTCTTCATGTAGTACATTACAGAAAGACCTGAGGCTCTCTCACTTGATTTCATGTGCAGATTTTAACTCTTTAAAGTCTGAACCATGAAATAATTGCCAGAAAATCCAGATTTCTTGGAAATTAAGTGTTTAGTGAATCCTCTGACGAAATTAAACAAAAACACTATAATGAAAAAGATTATTGATGTTGTGGTGGACCACTGGAGGGCTACACTCACACCTAGTTCTCAGGAAGTGTTGTTGCTGTGTTTTGGAGGGAAAAGTATTCAGTTGTGTGGTGATGAGTAATAAACGAAGAGTGTTAATCGAGAGCTCTCGTGTCGTCTGTGTTTATCTCCACATTGGTGACCCCTGACTCGAACATGCTGCAGTCCGATGGTGGCACCGACTCCGCTCTGGATGCATCAGCAGCCGCCAGCCCTCTGCCTCCTGCTGCAGCTGCGTTTGCTGTGGCGCTCGAGCTGCCGGACTTTTGGCTTCACGATCCCCCGTCGTGGTTCGTGCACGTGGAGGCTCAGTTCGCTCTTCGTGGCACCTCGGCTGACGACACGAAATATCACCATGTGGTGGCCTCTCTCGACTCGCTAGCCACCCGTCGTGCGTTGACTCTCCTCCGGCACCCACCCACCCGAGGGAAGTACGCCGCCCTTAAGGAGCTGCTTCTTCGGCGCTATGCCCTCTCCGACGCAGAGTGAGCCAAGAAGCTCCTCTCCCTCTCAGGCCTGGGTGGCGGTACGGCTCTCGAACTGATGAGCACATGCTATCCTTTCTCGGACCGGACGACGGAGGATTCCTCTTCGCACACATCTTCCTCCGACAGCTGCCGGCGGCCGTGAGAGCCGGCCTCGCCAACTGTCCGCTTCTGGGCATGAAGGATTATCGCTCCCTGGCTGAGGACGCGGATCATATGCTCTTGGCTACCCGCACTTTCCACAATCACGACCTAGTTCCAGCCTCGCCGGCGGCGCCTTCCACTTCCCTGCTGACCTTCCCTGACGTATCCGATCCTTTGCTGACGGAAAAGATCGCGGCACAACGACACCGCGGATGGGACCTCTGTTTCTACCATTAGCATTTTGGCCCTGGAGCGCGCCGCTGCGTGCTGCCTTGCGCTTTTCCGACCCTGGGACACGGGCCCCGCCAGCGCGCTGCAGCGGCTGCTGGCGACAAAGAAAAACTGCTCTTCATAGAAGACTCGTGCTCCGGGAGATGTTTCCTGGTCGACTCCGGCTCCCAGAAGAGCCTCCTTCCCCCATCTGGCGCCGACAGTTTAGCAGCAGGCGGCGGACCGCAGCTTATTGCGGCTAATGGCTCTCCCATCGCAACATTCGGGGAATGGTTCGTGACTGTTTGTTTTAATGGTCAGGATTTCCAATGGACCTTTGTTGTTGCCGCTAGCTCTGTACCTATTTGGGGCGCCGATTTTCTTTGTGCCCACGGACTGCTGGTCGATGTCGCTAACAGACGCTTAATCAATGCCCTGTCTTTTTCTTCAATGCCCTGTTTCACTCGCACCATCGAGCCCCTGAATCGGGCTAATTTAGTGACTTCAGGGAATGTTTTTCAGCGTTTGCTCTTGGAGTTCCCTTCATTGACTGTTCCTAATTTCTCGAACATGGCAATGAAGCACGGGGTTGAACATTATATTCTGACGGTCGGTCCCCCGGTGTTCTCACGCACGCGCCGCCTCGACCCAGCGAAACTCTCCATTGCTCGGGAAGAGTTTGCCGCTATGGAGCGCCTCGGCATTGTGCAGCGCTTGAATAGTGCTTGGGCCTCTCCGCTACACATGGTGCCCAAGTCAGACGGTCGGTGGCGGCCGTGTGGGGATTTTCGCCGTTTGAATAATGTCACGGAGAACGACCGTTACCCCATTCCCCACATCCAGGATTTTTCTGCCCACCTCGCTGGCACCTCGATTTTTTCTAAAATTGACTTGGTGTGGGGTAT
This sequence comes from Diplotaxodon limnothrissa, assembly GCF_057381915.1. NCBI lineage: Eukaryota > Metazoa > Chordata > Actinopteri > Cichliformes > Cichlidae > Diplotaxodon > Diplotaxodon limnothrissa. Next base: position 28,152,951 of record NC_140617.1, on the reverse strand, counting down.
CACCAGGTTCCCGTGCGTGCCGAAGACGTCCCCCAAAACTGCCGTTATTACCCCTTTCGGCCGTCCAGACTTTTCAGCGGTTGATGGACTCTGCCTTGCGCGGGCTGCCTTTCGTCTTTGTGTACCTTGCCGATATATTGGTGGCCAGCTGTTCTGAGAGTCGGCACGCGTCCCATCTGCGTCAGGTTTTCCAGCGCTTGGCAGCACACGGCCTGATCGTCAACCCCTCCACGTGCCAGTTCGGCTTGCCGGTTCTGGATTTCTTGAGCCACCGCATTTCCGCTGATGGTGTGGTTCCGTTGCTGGACAAGGTCCGGGCCGTTACGGCTTTTCCGCGTCCCACGTCCGTTAAAGCACTGCAGGAGTTCTTGGGGATGGTCAATTTCTACAACCGCTTTCTCCTCAGAGCTGCACACCTGCTAACAGCTAAGGAGCCGATTGATTGGCTCCCTGAACGCATCCAGGCATTTTCTGGGGCCAAGGCCGCGCTGGCAAACACCGCCCTGCTGGCCCACCCGTTTCCGTCGGCGGAGATTGCGTTGACCACCGATTCGTCGGACGTGGCGATGGGCGCAGTGGTAGAACAGCGGGTCTCCGGTGTCTGGCAACCGCTCGCTTTTTTCAGTCGCACGCTTAGGGACAGTGAGCGCAAATATAGCATTTTTGACAGGGAGTTGCTGGCCCTGCACCTCGCGACGCGGCATTTTCGTTTTTTTCTCGAGGGTCGGAGCTTCTGCTGATTTCTCCCGTTTATGTTGGCATTAGGGCTGCCACAAACGATTATTTTGATAGTCGACTAGTCACCGATTATTTTTGCGATTAGTCGACTAATCAGATCATCATCCATTGGACGTAAAACTACAGCTTATTGCACCAGCAGCATCTGCTCTTATATAACTATCATTAGCTTACAGCTTTAAGTGTTTAAGGTCTGTGCTAACTAAAAATAAAGACAAGATGATAGTTTATTAAATTTTAATGAAATTTGCAGATTGTTTCGGTGAAGTTTAATAAACTCCTTGCTATCTAAAATATAACAGGACACTGGAGTATATTCTGGAGCATCTCACACTTCTGATAATCAGTTGTCTGCTTGACGTTTATTCAGCTGTGTAAAAACTATAACTTTAATCTCAGACAAACTGATTTACTCAGGAACAAATAAAATACTAAAAAAAAAGCCAAACAATAACATTTTAAGTTATCTAAGTGACTCATATATATTTAACCTGAGTAGCGAAAGACGGTGGTGGGTTTGAAAACGATTTGCGGGGAGTCCGGTGTTCTCACGGCGCTAGTGAGCCTAGCCCCCGGCTCGCTAACGAGCTAGTGGGTAACAGATGTTTCCGAAAACGTCGGAGCGCTTTTGAAAATATGTGGTGTCCTGATAAACTGAGCAGATATTTGAGGTTTACACAGCTACATTCTCGCCTGAAAATATGTTAAACGTTTATTTTGTGACTCAGAAAGAATAATAAGAGTAACATTAAAACTAACTAGCTGCCGCCATTGTTGGAAACTGCGCTGGGCCGCGCTATGAATTCTGGGACACAGCTGCTTCTTCTTCTTCTTCTTCGGGGTTTAACGGTAGCTGACATCCTTGTACATGCAATGCTGCCATCTTCTGTTTCAGTCCGTTATTACACTCTTAAATCCTGCCACTTATTCCTGCGTCTTTTGTGATCTTACAAAGCTTCAAACAACGCGTCGACTATTAAATCAGTCGTCGATGATTTTGATAATCGACGTAATCGTGACTAGTCGACAAATCGTGGCAGCCCTAGTTGGCATAGACTTTGAAGCTATGGCCGCTGACCAACGGGCCGACCTGGACGTCCTTGCCCTTCGGTCTGCGCAAACGGGCCTTGTACTGGAGGACAGACCCGTGTGGAACGGCGTGCCTAGCCTGCTTTGTGATGTTTCCACCAGCCGTCCACGCCCTGTAGTTCCCCTTTCATGGCGTCGTCGCGTTTTCGACTCCGTACACGCCTTCTCTCATCCAGACGTCCGGGCCTCGGTCAAGCTGGTCAGTTCTAGGTTTGTTTGGCCAGGGCTTCGTAAATCAGGGAATGACTGGGCAGCGGCATGCATCCCATGCCAACGCGCTAAAATCCATAGGCACACACAGGTGCCCCTCGAATCCTTCCGCATTCCAGGGAGGCGTTTAGATCATGTGCATGTGGATCTGGTTGGTCCTCTGCCACAGTCACGAGGTTTCACGCACCTTTTGACTGTAGTGGACCGCACACTGCACACTGTAATATTTGTATGAGTGCCAGGTCTCTCTTGTGAACGAGGAACCGGGTCTCAATGAGACTACCTTGAAAACTAAAGGTTAAATTCCATCCATCCATTCGCTTCTGCTTATCCTTTTCAGGGTCACGGGAGCCTATCCCAGCTGTCATAGGGCAAGAGGCAGGGTACACCCTGGACAGGTCGCCAGCCTGTCACAGGGACAGACAACCACTTACACTCACATTCACACCTAGTGGCAATTTGGATTATCCAATTAACCTATCCCCACAAGCTGCATGTCTTTGGACGGTGGGAGGAAGCCGGAGTACCCGGAGGGAACCCACGCAAACACGGGGAGAACATGCAACCTCCACACAGAAAGACCCCGGCCTGATGTTGGAATTGAACTCAGGACCCTCTTGCTGTGTGGCAACAGTGCTAACCACCGTGCCACCGTGCTGCCTAAAGGTTAAATTGAAAAAATAAAAAAAGAATATTCCAGTATACGTAAAACTGTCACCAGGGGTTTGATTTCTGTATTCTCCTTCATGTAAAGATGTATTGGCATAAAAAATTTCCCCCAAAAAGCAGGAAATGAAGTGGCTGTTTCATGCACACTCCACTCAAAAATGCTTGACATGGCTGCAGAAACTTAAAGAGAAGACACAGTCACGATGGGGTGTGTGTATAAGAGGGTCCTCCACCAGCCTAAGCTCATAGTACCACAGCTAGTGGATCGTTCGGAGTCACCTGATCCAGCCTTAAATATGAGCTTTATGAACAAAAGAGAAGTTTGAAGCCTGGTCTTCAAAGTAGAGAGGGTACCTGTCTGAAGTCTCTACCTCCCAAAAGAAGAAAGCACGCTCCAGAGTTTGTGTCTTTTCCTTCAGTTAAAAAAAAAAAGACCTTAAAACCTCCAAATATCCCATGCCTCAGTAAATAAGGGGAAATTAAAGTGGTGACAAAAACAGAGAAGATGATGAATAAAACATCTGACCTGAAGCTGAATGTTCGATCAGATTGTCAGATCCGTTTCTGTAGGTTGAGGGGGGAAGGGGGGGGGGGGGGGGGGGAACTGGGGGTAGCTCAGATCAATGTTTGCCAGAGTGTCTGAGAGCACACGGATCCTTTTGTTGACTCAAAAAAAAAGAAGAAGAAAAAGCTTCTCGTTTGCTCTTTTTTTCTCTGCCTTTCATCTTCCATCTGGGCTTTGAGTATTGATTGAGTGAGTAGGGAGTCATTGACATCAAACCTGGCCACTGTCTTTTATTCATTCCAGTTTGACTGCAACACAGGATATCCTTCAGAAAGGACAGACTATCTATTATATATACCAGCAAATGCGAAAAATAGGTTTTCTTGTCAGAGACACCAATGGGCATTCTCTAAGAATGAAATTTCAACTACATAGAGCGAGTTTTTGAGCTCCAATACTTGAATAGATCAGCTACTGAATCTTTTTAGCACTGCACTTGAGTAGAGGATTTAATCAGTATCAGACAGCAGGCCAGCCTCAACACGTGCTTTTTCCATCTTTTGAAATAAAACAAGGTGGTGATGTATAAATATCCACAGAAGGAGTGATCAAGTTTCCTGCTGCTGCTTATTTTTAGCATTTGATACTGAAATGAATTGACTACACTTGTCTTTAGAAAACAGCATAACTTTTGTAAATCACCCGTAAAACTAACCACACCACAAGGGCTATCGAGGGATTACGCTCACACTCTGTGAGCTGACATCCTCTCAAACTGGTTTCTTGAACACGACAATGAGTTCCCTGTACTCAGATGGCCTCCACAGTCAACTAAAAACAGCACCTTTCATCAGATGTCGAGACAGCGATAATGCAAAGTGGATAGCTTCAAAGTTTAACTGGTTTATGTATGTGCACAGGAGGAGATGCCAGCGGGGAGAGTTCCAGGAGAAGGAACAGGTTACTGGGAGAGGAGTCACTGAGAAAGAGGAGAGTCCACAAACAGAAGTTCCACAGACATTTTTGAAAGGCTGATTTGTAAGGTGAGTGAAGTAGATTACTTTGATACTCAAAGATGGGCCTGCATTAAGTCCCTCAGCGAGGGACTTAATGAGGAACAGAACAGCTCCACAGAAACAGGTAAATAGTACTGAGGAAGGAGCTCCTCTTTGGCTACTCGGGATGCACTGGGAACCAAAAACGTTAGAGTAGAGGAGCCCGAAGGAGCCTGATTACCACTCTAAAGGGGTAGATAATCAGGTCTACACTGGGTGCAGAAGCTGGTCCTTGAGTACTGGTGAATGATGAGACAGATGAGAAACCAAACGCAGACGTGCAACTGCCGAACCCAGTCTAGACTCAGGGAGAGTTGGAAGACCTAAAACAGACCAGTGCAGGACTGTGACACCTTTGGGGTCATCATGAACACGCAGCCTATAGCTCATCATGTCAACATGGACCAAAATCTCTCAGGAATGTCTCATGGAGCTTGTTGAATCTGTAGCATAAAGCAGTAAGACAATTATGAAGGAAAAGTACTACCAAGGTGCGCCTAACACAACTGGTTTCATGTTCAGCCATTCTGAAAAGAAAGTTCAAAGCACTCGCTGCACATCATCAGCTACGGCCACCTCGCTTAATATAAAATGAAAAGAGTGCATTCAAGGTCATCACGAACAAAAGCCGCTCCTCAGTCAGAACCCTGACTCAGACACCCTTCTCCAGATGTTTGCCGTGACGTTCCGTCAGCTCGATGAATTTCCTGTGCGTGCGCGTCTTCATTAGGCTCTGGGGTTAAACTTTAACCAATCAAATTGCTCCGCTAATTGTGAGCGTTATTGGAGGATTGATTATAATTAGAGCTGCTTGATGGGAAGTTAATATCCGTCAATTATGCAAGAGATAACGGAATAACAAAGATGAAACGGCGCTCATCGTCGTTCCCTGCTGATGATTTGTTTGGAGCGGAGGATGGCAGAGACTCCAGCCTGGCCTCAATCTGTCTTCAAGAAGAAATACATTTGAATATTAAATACTTTTTTAAAAGAGCTCCTTCTCTCCTGGGAGGGCTGCCTTAACAATGTGTGCTCTTTTAAACCGTCTATTATACAACGGCTAACATTTATACAGAGAGCGGCCAAGAAAGGTGAGTCTTTTTAGCAAGGTTTAATCTACTTAAGGCTTACGCGTGCGTGATTCTTTTGTCATTTAAGTTCTGTAAAAAATGGAGATAAACAACCTTGTACTGCCAGGTGGTAATGATAATAGTAAATCTTTTTTCCTTTTTTTAAAAAAACCTTTTCACCCTGATCTTGTATTTAAGCAGAAGGCATAGAAAAGAAAATTTTGCCGAAGAAGATTTGGGGTTAAAATGAGATGTTTAAGATTTAATACAGAGAGAGACATTGTTCACCAGAGGCCTTGCCTCGGGGAACTTCACACTCACTCGTATTCAGTGAGCGGCTCTCGTGACAAAATAAGTGATCGGGAGAGCAGAAAGTCAAAAAACTTTCAGCATTTACTTGCTTCAGAAAGGCTTCCAGAAACCTTTTGAATTAAACAATCACATTAGATAAAAAAAAAAAACTTTAATTAAATGTCATGCTGATTGTAGAGTTGAGTGTCAAGTTGAGTGTCACATACCTCATTTTTGACTGGACAAAAGTGCACAAGAATCAAGAGAACAGCTTATTTTAAACAAAAAGAAATTTCTTACATTTAGACCTTCAAAATGCGCCACGCGTGGACATTTGATTACTGCTAAATTCTCACTTAAATTCACCTTCATGTACACAACTGCAAGAAACATTTGATCATTTAGAAATGTCCTTGGCTCTGTATGCTTTTTAAAATAATTAATTACTTATGTTGTAGCTGCTTTGGTCAATGATTGCCTGACACTCTTATATCTTATCAATTGGAAGATGCATTATCCTCCTGGGTCGGTGGCTGGTTCCTCATATGAAATCCTTAGCTGTGCTCTCCTGTGTCCATGAAGACTGTGGAGGAGGAGAGTGATAAAACCACATGTCCTGGAAGTGTGGCGTCGGTGGTGAACGGCGTTTCTGATGAGGAATCACCCTAATCACACAGCAAGATAACAAAGGAGTGGCTTCTGAATCCATCTCTGAATGTCCCAGTCAATGTCTGCACACCGACACACCCCATCCAACCTGATGGCGCCTGAGAGGTTTTACAAAGATTAATCGGAGAATCTGTCTAAAAACAGGTGTGCCAAGTTTGTAGCATCATACTCGAAAAGGCATGAGGCTGTAATTGCTGCCGTTTTCCTCCTTGTGTCCATACAAGCATTTAAACTTGTGTCTTAAAGTTCTTAGAACTGGGACACACAGAAAAAACTTTTCTTCCATGTTTTCATTCATTGCCTAAACATAGCACGCCTGTAGGCTCGTTTTCTACTGGTCTTGCAATTGCACGCTTTCACTGGTGTTGCGCGGAACATGCTAAAGAACAGAGCAGCGTCCAATGTGAAATTGGAAAGTCAGTATTGAACGCAAGGCAGAAACTTACACATGCATATGTAGCCGCTAAAATTGGTGGACCTAAATCGTCACCTCCAAGTCCGTTCACATACAAGAGGAAGGGGAGTGAGTGGGTCGGTGCTCAGGGCACAGAAACTAAGCTGGCTTTGAACACACACTATTTACTTCCATGGAAAAAACACAGCCAGAATCAGAAATACAGGTTAAAATTCTCCCTATACAATAAAAAGAGTGTTCTCAATACGCTAAAAACCCTGCGGGCAGAAATAACTATACACTATTAAAACAAAGCTAAACAAATGTCTCCCATATGCTAAAATCCCCCCCACACAGTCCAATAATCCCGCAGTCCGGCCACACTCGGGCAAATGTTCCTTATCTGAAAGAGACAGTAGAGGAATTCCTCTTCTGGGATTCTCGCCAGCCAGAAGACCAGGGAGGAGGCTCCTGTCTCCTCCTGGCGGCGCATCACCGCACAGTCCTGCCCCACTCCACACCTGAACACGGCCTCCCTCGTAGCACTGCCAGATGCAGGCAGAGGGGCACCCCTGCGCTGCTGTGAATTGCAGCCATCACCACCCATTGTTGCTGTTCCTGCCATTGGGACTGGATCGCCGAACGACTCGTGGCACCCCACAGTCAGGCAGCAGTTCCTCCAACACATGTGCGGGCTTACACGCGTTTCTTTTTCTCCTGCTCACCTCTCGTGTGTCCTCTTGTCTCTTCTTCTTCTGTATAAGGTTTACTGGCGGTTGGCAAACAGCAAAATGGTGCATTACCGCCAGTGGCGGTCCTAGCCTGTTTGGCGCCCTGGGCGAACCATTTTTACCAATTCTTCTTGGAGCAACTGTAACCCACATATTTTCCTTAGGGATTAATAAAGTATTCTGATTCTGATTGTTTCAGGATGACCTGCCATTATCCACTGACACATCTGCTTATCTGTATCTTTTGCTCGTTTCTCCTCCTCTTCTTTTCTATTTTTTCTAAACTGAGGACCTGATGGCTTTGAACTTTTCTTGTCCATCTTGGTTTTAATTTTGCACTCCAGTATGAACACCCATCCCCCAACTCACGGATCACCACAACATAACCTAATAAACCTACACCTTAGTTCACAGATTCACTTTTATTTCTGGGATTTCACACAACCCAATATTCAAATCAAGAATACATATGAGCCTGGATTTACAGCATTATGAATGAAACCGAAATGACAAAAAAAAAAAAAAAAAATTCAAATTCTCCCGAACAAATGGGTCTGCCTTAAAAACCAAAATACAGCCCGATAACTTTCACTTACAGAGGTCGTGCGAAACAAATCAATCAAGTCCAACTTCACTTCCATATCGTCCAGCTTTTTGATCAGTTGTCTCCTTTCAATATCATACCTCTGACAATTCAAGAAAACATGTTATTGTTTCCAGTTCCCTACTGCAGTCACACTCCCCTGTACAGTGCTTACCTATTAAAAACAAGGTGCTATTTAAACCAGTGTGTCCAAATCTCAGTCGAGATATAATCGTCTCCTCTCTCCTGTTTCGGCCTGCACTTCTCATTTATAAAACCATCGCCCTTTCCTCTCTTCCTCCCATTGCTTCTGCCACCTTTCCTTCATTTTGTATCGTATTCTACTCTTGAGCTCCGTCCTACTCACACTAATAACCATATCTACCATCGGTCTCCTTGTTTCGACTTTTGCTGTCCTATCTGCCATTTCATTTCCTTCAACTCCATGATGCGCTGGTACCCATAAGAATGTGACCATAAGCCCCATCATAACAATTCTGAACAATGTTTGCTGGATCTTTATCAGAATGTCAGGTCTGCATTCTGAGGTCCTCTTGTCTCTGCGCTCACTATCCCCTTTAACAGGTCAGTCTGGCGGCTGATAGGCCACCTCGGGGAACGCCCCCACCTCACAGGTGCCTACAATTGTCTGCTTAGTCCACAGTGGATTAGAAGAATATTGTGCAACAACACTAAAATACACAATATAAATATGAGGATGAAACCATGCAATATAAATATCAATAAACAAACATGCAATATAAATATCACAGTAAAATCATGCAAATAAAATCAACACTATGTACCAATACACAGATTGATAAAACAGAAAAACACAAATTTCCACTGCGTGACTCATACACATGCCTGACAAAGACAGGAAGTGAAACTGACAGGAGGGCAACAGGAAATACAAAATAAAACAGGGAATTAAATTCACGGGCTTCCATCTTTCTACCTTCTAATTTTCTTGAGGCACTTAGAGTTAAAATATCAGGACATGTTAACATCACATCAAAAATCTGAATGATCTCTGTGCTATTTGACAAAAAAAAAATCTATTTCTCTTATAGTTGAAACCTCAGAAGGAAAACAAGTCATTCTTGTAAGTCTGCCGGCCTTTTTTTAAAGCATGCGGCAGCTCCCTGACTGTGCAGCAGGTGAAGGCAGGCTTGTAAACGTGAGAAAGCCACAGCGTGAAACCGCCTGTGGTCGACTTAATACGCTGCAAAATATGGCGATAAGCACGGAGCATTCACAGCGAGCCGGTGGGCCGGGCTGATTACACCCTCCAGACCACAGGACAACAACACCAGCGGATAATATCTGCACTTGAGCTGCAAGCACACAGTGGGGGCACGTAGAAACGCAGCATGCCTGCCTCACCAGAGAATTATTAGAGTACCAGCTTCTTAATTATTTTAATAAGAGGCTTCTTTAGCAGAATCGCATCCACTGAATCCCATTGATTCAGATGTGGCTTCGCTGGATAAAACACTGCCAGGGAGCATGTCGTCAGAGGTCATCGGCTGATTCGGTGTGACGGCTGAAATAAGGTGAGAGGAAAACTGCTCGGCCCGATGGCGGAAACACACCTCAGGATGTTTACACACATCCCCTGTTGGCTGTCCTGTGTGTGTGTGTGGAAATATAGCTGTGGGATTCCTCCCCTCTGGCCAACCTGAATACTGAGAGCAAAAAACTTCACCAGGGGAGAGGTGAGTGTGTGCGCTCATGCTTCTATCTTTGTGAGGCCCAACTTGAGTTTTTGGAGCTTTTTTGTTGTCTTTCAAGTTTATAGTTCAAATATCTTTTAGAATTTCTGGATATTTTTTGGGGGGGAGGGGGGCTGAATACATGTCTGTGCGTGTTAACTCGCATTTCTGTGATCTGTTTTCTCTTCAGACCTTTCTGTTTATTGCCGTTTTCCCATTGTGTGTGGGTTTAAACTGCAATAATGTGAAAACAGTATCTTGTATCAGTATCAGTATGTTTATGCTTTAAAATATGCCTTTTCTGCAGCTCAATTCCTGAAAAAGATAAATTAGTCATGTGGGCAACCAGCTTTTTTTCACAGATGCATATCTGTGCAAAGCACCAGAGAGGAAGGTTATTTCTCTCACAGCAGGAATGTAGACGAAATAACATCTTTTGCAGTTTTTTATATGTTTAAGTCTGACAGTAGGTTAAACTGAATTCATAGACGGCTGTCTTATGCATGTAAGTGCACTACTGTAATTGATGCCTTCTGATGCCAGGGGGCTTTTTATCTTATCCCAAAATAAATTGTAGATATAAAAGAACAAGAGATGCAAATCAAAATAACAGGAGAAGTAAAGGAAATGTAAAGTGAAGAGACAAGAGGCACACAGTGGCAGCCAAAGGCATCCAAAACCATCATAGAAAACAGTTTCACACACTACACTTATAATGCTTATAGTCCCCATAATACAGGTTATAGTACTGTACAACAAGAGACTCCTTTTAAATTTTAGACTTTATACACACAGACTGTTTATCTTTCAAAACTAAGACATGGAAAATGATTGAAATTAGACAAAAGATGAAACAAAAAACATGCAAAAAAGAAAGACAAGAAAAGTCTATAAATAGATGTGGAAGTAACAAATGTAATACAAGCTAATGTCAAAGCTACCTGGAAGGCTACACAGAAATGTACACTGGCGAAAGTGGGGAGAATGGTCACCAAGATATGAAAGAAATGAGACAGACATAAGAGATAAGAAACAATAAAATAAGATGCATACAGTAACAGGGAGATACAAAATAACTAAAACATCCAAAAATGAGGCAGGTAACAATCTAAATCTGATGGATATTGTCCTCAAAGAAATGAAACTGTGGTCATTTTTCTTCACTAAGGCTTCAAAATGGGATGCAAATAAACTATAAAGTCACACAATTGACCAGAGTGAGGCTTAAAATAACCCAAATTACCTCAAATAGACCCAGAAATGCAACACAAAGATGCAAAGTAATTGTAAACAATCAAAATGAGCACAAAGAGATACAAAAACGAGGTAGAAAAAACCCCAACAAAGAGATGTAAAACAACAAAAATGAGACAAAAAGTACAAAGGTATTCAAAACTGTCTAATTACTCTAACAAAATAACTGCAGCAAGGCAAAAAGACCAGAAGGAGACGTAAAATTATGAAGCAGAAATTACCTTAAATAGACCCAGAAATGCAGCACAGTGACAGAAATTAAATATAGAAGCACAAAAAGATAAAAACGCCTAGAATGTGACACAAACTGACATCAAAGAGACCAAGTAAAGGATAAAAAGATGCAAAATTAATGAAATTAACAAAACTTGTTTTAAAAAAAACAAAACAGAAAAAAGTTGGTTGAAAAACTATTTTTTAAAGGAGATTACATTTTTTTTAAAGACCAACAGTTCAAACAAAAACAAAATAAATACATTTTGACACAAAACTTCAAAGGCAAGTGACAAAAACGGTACACAATAAAACCCCAAACGAGTTTAATGACATACTTTGTAGCCTTTGTAGCTGCATATTTAAACTACAAATAGACCCAAATTGACCACAAAGACAGATACAATGGCTGCAAATTTGCACAATAACTCAAATTAATTGTAAAGAAATGCAAAAATGAATGAATCAGAAACATAATGAATGAAAAGAAGTCAAAACGACTTTAAACAGATCCTGAAAAGCTACAGAAAGATGCAGCATAACCACAATTTAATGCAAACAACTAGAAAAAAAGAAAAAGAAAAAAACCCTTGATGACCACGAAAATATGCAAAATAGCCAAAACAAAAACACAAAATTGCTCAAATGTGAAATCAAATTATATCAGCAACACCCAGAAAAGCTCTATAAAGATGCAAAATGATGATAGAGAGATGTAAAGAAACTAAAACTCAGACAAAACAGTGACATTAAGAGACAAAATAGCCCAAAGAACTAGTGATGTGTCGGTCGCGAACGAAATGGCTCTTAGAGCCGGATCTTTGACGTGAATGACGTGAGCCGGCTCCTTATCGCGAGCCATGGTTTTTTTTTCTTTCTCTCATCCTCTCTCGCACTTTTTTCCGCTTCTCTCCGCATGCGAGCCTTGTGCTTTGCACTGGAAAGAGGGGGGAGGGGTGGTAGTTACACTCGCAGTAGCCAGTGTTGCCAACTTAGCGACTTTCTCGCTATATTTAGCGAGTTTTCAGACCCCTTAGCAAAAAGACGTGAAAGCGCTACTCTCAACAAGCAGCGGGTGCTGTAACGCAGTCAGTTCTTCTTTTACTCTTATGCTGTTTTGTGGATCACAAGGTTTAAAACTACTTATAAACACACACACACACACAAAGTAACGCCACCAGAGTACCTATTTCGGGTCACTTTTGCCGGTCCAAGCCCGGGTAAAGGAGCAGGGTTGGAATTGTGACATTAAAAAAAACAATAATTGCTAAAAGAAATTTAATTTGTAGTTCTAAATAAACTCTAAATGCATTTAGGACGTTTTTTACTCACTTTATGTCTGTTCCACGATGTTATTTCTCTCTCCAACAACGTAGGTTACAATTAGATTAGCATGACCAATTATGCAAATTAGGCGATGATGTCATTTAGCGACTTCTAGCGACTTTTAGGACAGCCAATAGCGATTTTCCTTACTGAGGAGTTGGCAACACTGGCAGTAGCACAGGAACAGAGCGGGAGGGAGAGAGAGAGAAACAGAGCCAGGGACAACAACGTCACATTAGAAAGGTATTTCTGTTCAACTATTTTCAGTTGCGGATGATAAAGGATTCAGAAAGTTTATTCATGCAGGCCCATATGACAGAGAATATGCATGTTCTTTTTGTTTTCATATTTTAGTTTATATTCAATTGTGTTGTGTTTTGTGTTGTTTCACTTTAAATTCATTTAAAAGGAACAAGCTGAAAATTTAAATAGTTAAAAGTTGAACTGTGACTAGGTGGTTTTTGTATTATATGATTTATTTATTACATTTTATGTGGAGTGAATAAATAAAAGTATATTTACGGTGGCCCCTACAGACAAAGCACGTACAAACTCCAAAACACGTAAAAACTCCAAAACAAGTAAAAGCTCCAAAACACATAAAAACTCAGAAGCACATAAAAACTCCAAAACACGTACAAACACAACAGAAGTGCTCCAGGATGCTGGGCGCAGTGTTGAGCTTTTGTTACCTAGTGGCTACACAAGCCAGCAAGTACCAATGACCGGATTTGGTGTGTGGTAGTAACAGGTAAATGAACAGTTTTTTTTTTAATTATTTGAATATACATGAGTGCTTGTGTATAAATACACAAACAATACACATATACTTTCAATTGTGTAATTTAAGTGGTCTAGGTAGCTCTGTTTTGAAGTTCAGTTAACGCAAGAAATGTGTTTTGGAGTTTGTACGTGTTTTGTCTCAAGGGGCCATCGTATATATTTATATATAAACATATATAAATAAAACCACTTTTTTTTACATTAGTAATTCCTTTTGTGCATAATTTTATATTATTGTTAATAATAAATTAATTAAAGCAACAAAACAACCTGAAGAGCCGGTTCAGAGCCGAAAGAGCCGGTTCTCTAAAAAGAGCCGGAAATCCCATCACTACAAAGAACACTCAAATACACTCAAAAATGCCCCCCAAGTCTACAAAGAGATACAAAATGACCATAAAGACAAATATAATGGATTCAAACATGCAAAATAATCAGAAAAAGTAACAAAGTAACACAAATGAAATGCAGATGTCCATAAAACAATCAAACTCACACGTTAAATGACCAGAATGTGACCCAAAATGACCAGACAAGGGTAGAAACAGATGTAAAATGTCCAAAAGTAATATAAGAGCAGAAATGTGCCAAAAAAGATGCCTCATTGAGTTTGGATGTCTTGGATGTCCGTGTACCCAGTGACCAGCTGTTTTATAATCCGTCCACGGCTACAAGTGGACTGTAAGTTTGTCAAAGTTCCTGCCACCAGCTGTCATATTGACGAGCTGTCATCCGTCTTGTGGCCGTGCCTGCAGCCGCTGCCCCAAAGCCTTTAAATTTAATCTAACACTCTTTCTGAGCATCCAGCATTTCTTCCGCCTGCAGGTTGTTGTTGGCGGGGCCGCGTGACGCACTCACAGGAGTGCCCTGAAAAAACCCTAGTGGAAGTTTTCGTGGCTTCGACACCTTAAAGGATTCATAGTGCTCCTTTTTAGCTACACTTTCTCTAAAAAATTGATATATAGATGTCCAGATTTGGCATCTGCACTTCTATTCCTCTGATTCCAGCAGGCTTCAACCTTGAGCTGCAGCCAAAAGCCAGACAGGCGCCACACACCAACACACACGCAACACACAACACCGCTGGTCTGAGGCCAGCTTCCAGCACTCCCTGTTTGTGCCAGCGCTGTCATCGCCGCTCCAAACACGCTGCTTGATAGCGCCGGAGAGAGACAGAGGGAGCTGCTGCCAATGCGGTATCTGATCTAACTATCGCTTCATGCTATTAAACCACAGTGATCGTCTTATGTAGAAAGCTGGCATGACTCTAGGAAGGGGGAGGCTGGGGGGAGATGCAGGGCGTGTAAGTCATTGGGTTATTTGATTAGGCTCCGCCCCATCACAGATGCTTCATTGATTTAGGCCTGCAGCATCCCCAGAAGGATCAACAGTGATATTTTTTTATTATTACAGTTAATAATGTGTGACACTTTTATACAAGGCTGTGTTTCGGCTCCGTTTTACAATCTTTGACGGCAAAAAGATGACCTCTGATGACCTTTAATATCAGCTTTTGTGTAATTAATGCAGCATGCTGAAATTCAAGCATGTAGCGTAACATGATATGTTGAGACTTTATACAGAGGAACCATTCAAAAGATAAAACATTCAGATAATGGGGAGAAAATAGAAAATAGAAATTAGTCCAACTGACATTTCTCCCGTGGCTACAATGTTCTGTTGCTGTTCAGGGATATTCTCTTAATGATTCTCCTGCTTTAATATGATAACTGATAGTACAGGTTTATGATTTAAAAAAAATATACATAATTACTGTTTAGTTTGGTTCTGGTTAATAACATTTTCACAACTTGATTCCTTCTATTTTCATCATTTATGTCTGTAGACTGTTAATTAGCAGCTGAAATACGCTCAGACACCTCGTTAGGGACACCTGCTCAACTGCTTGTTAACACAAACATGTAATCAGCCAATCACACAGCAGTAGCTCAGTGCGATTAGGTCAAGACGACCTGCTGAAGTCCAAACTGAGCATAAGAAAGAAGAAGAAAAGTAATATAAGTGACTTTGAATGTGGTGCGATTGTTGGTCTGAGTATTTCTGATCCACTGGGATTTTCCAGAGTTTCCAGAGAATGATCCAAGAAAAAGAAACCACTTGTTACAACCAAGGTACGCAGAAGAGCATCTCAACAGCAGCAGAAGACCACACCGGCTGGGACTCATGCTGACGAAGAACAAGAAACTGAGGCTATAATTCACAGACTCACCAAGACTGGAGAATATTTTGCACCTTAATCTCATAGCTTGCATATATTGAACTTTTTCATTTTTAACTTAATAATGTGTATGTATTAGTATTTATTACAGGTCTAGCTTGTTTGTGGATCTATCTATAGAAGATTGGGGATTGGGGGACATTTTCTTGGCACACTTTAGACCAACATCATTTAAACCCCACAGCCTACCTGAGTATTGTCGTTGGCCATGACCATCCCTTTATGACCACAGAGTACAGTGGTGTCTGGCCAAACGTGCTCAGGACAAAGCACAAAATTTATTTTAAGGTCCTTTATTCCGAACAAATTGAGTTTTAAAAACTCTGAAAACCTTAGGGTGAAAAAAATCTCTATTTCAGTACATCAACAACTGTAGTGTCTTCCTGTTTAAATCAGAATACAAAATTCCCATTAAGTGGAAGAAGCGCACACACACCAGTTATACTTATTAGACAAAAGAAATACACACACAGTACTAACTTATATGTGTTGCTTATAGCCCACTCACAAATGCACAGCTGAAATGGTCCAAACAAATATCCAGGAAAACCAATGGACTCTTCTTTAGTCTGGTTCCGAAGAAACAAAGAACTTCCTGTTTCCTGTCCAGGTTTTTGTAGGGGTTTTTTGGGCCCCTTCAGCCACTCTCTACTACAACTAGAGAAGATGCTTAAACATGTCATTGTCCACTATTGGAAAGGAGAAACATCTCAAAATTTCTCAGGACTGTTTCCAGCAAAGTGTTGAAACAGACCTAAACCCCCTGTGAATGCCAAAGGAGACCCAACCTGGTACAAGCAAGGTGTAGCTAATAAAGTGTCCAGTGAGTCTAGCTAACTAAAATTATAATTATTAATATTACTTTTAAATTAGTCATTAAACAGAATGAAAAGCTGGTAAAGTGGTTAAATAGTCAAAAGTTTTAGCTTAAAAGAATTCGCACGAACAGAGCCGAACATAAGAGGTGTTGACGAAGGGGTCAGAGTCCCCGTGACAGGGTGTGGGGGTACATGAGATGTAAAAACATTGGAAACCACTGTCCTCATTCATTTGGAAAAAAATAGGGACACCAAAAGTCGATGCCGGCGACAGCTTGTTCCCTCTCCTTCCTGTTTCTTCTTTCCCCCAGATGACATGTGTAAGATAAGATAAGATAAGATAAGATAAGATAAGATAAGATAAGATAACCTTTATTAGTCCCACACGTGGGAAATTTGTTTTGTCACAGCAGGAAGTGGACAGTGCAAAAGTTATGAGGCAAAAATTAGAATACAATAAGAATAAATACAGTACACAGCTGTACAGAATAGAATAAAATAAAATACTATATACAGTAGAATAAAATAAAATAAATATACAATAAGATAAAAATAGCTTGCGCTCGTGACACTTTGTGTGTTTAAAAAGAGAAAGTCAAACAAACAGTATCTGCACTGATGCTGAAGGAGATTTAACTGTTAATATTATCATTAGAGTTATTCTCAGGTAATCTGAGACCAACTTGCCTTTTCTCCTGGTTCTTTTTTCCATTTTTAGCTGCTCTCGACTTTCATACTGTTCCTATTTCTTCAGTTGTCTTGCTGCAAAGCTCTTAAAGTTAAATCCTATCACCGTTTGCACATTCCTGTGTACTGGACAGCAGAGATACAGATGTTTTGTTGCTGATGTTGAGCTGCATGTTCAGTTTAAGTGCAGACACACAAACTGTAATCTGGTTTGAACACAGTGTACTCTCATAAAGGGCAGGCGATGCTAATCATATCTGTGTGTGAGCAGTGAGTGATGCCCTATTCACCTTCTCCCAACTCTGTGTATCTGTGGTGGGTTCATGTTGGGGTGAAACACACACACACACACACACACACACACACACACACACACACACACACACACACACACACACACACACACACAGACTCAGAGAAGTTGAAGCAGAGTGAGGTTGACAGCTTTGAAGCCTCGCTTGTGTACCAACAGCGTCCTGGAGCACCAGTGACCTTGAGACCTTTCTGTAGCATTTTTAGACGCTGTCATCACTGTGGCCAGGGGAAAGACCACATTTCCCATCAGACCTAGAGATTCATTTCTCATCAGTACTGTCTTAAAAAGATAGGTCTGAAATATGAACTCAGTGTATGCATGCCTTAATGCTGCAGTGTCTTTCAGAGCCAGCAGGGGGCGACGTGTCAAAAACAAGTCTGATTATATAGAAGTCTAAGAGAAAATCACCTTACTTCGTACTTGATCTATGCCCTTAGCACATTTTCATGATATGTTTATGGTCCTAATTGCTAATTTCCCATTTTATTTATTACAACATGATGTTAATTTTGTAAATTAAGATCCCCATGAGAGTTCAAAGGGAGGCTACAGCAGGATATCACTCCAGTCAACACAGGTTTGGGTCAGATGCCATTTACAGTTGTGGTCAGATTTCTTTGAACTGTTCTTTTTCCAGGGTGAAATATTGTACAGCATACATGTTTAATGACTTTTTAAAAAAACAATATTAATCCATACAGGGTCAAAACCATACATACAGGTTTAAATAAATACATACACACACTCAAATCCCTTTAGGGGTGGCCTCGTCTCACCCTATTCCCAACATCCTCTGTCACACCAACCCTCTGCATGTCCTCCTTCACTACATCCATGAATCATGTCTAAGGTCTTCTTCTTGTCCTTCAGCCTCACACATTTGTCCAACGTCCTCCAGGGTTGGCTCTGCCTTTGTCTTCAGCCAACAGTTTTCACAGGCATTCACAGTCATTATTAACTGACCGGCATAGAAATCTCAATCTTGATCATCTGAACATCTGATTTAGTGAAGATTTTATATTGGATGCCCCTCTTGAAATGACCCTTCCCATTTATCTGTGCTTGGGCCCAAAACTAGGAGTCCACTGGTTTGTGGCCCCACTGTGGCTGGGTTATCGAAAAATCTCATCTAATGAACTCAAACTTCTACAAAACACTCAAAATTGAGTCAAAAACTTGAAATTTTGAGTTATTAAGTTGAAAACCCTATCCTGAAATCTTGACTTATAGCAACAACGCTTCCATAATCAGCTGACGGTTTGTCAGTTTTTGAAATCTTTGCTGATATAGAGTGATACTAACTTGCAATTAAAAAGTTTCTACCAAGCATGCATGATCTTTGGTTTCTCAATTTTCTCGAAACACGGATGGTTTCAAACAACACTTGGTGAAAAGCAGTTAGTGATTGATGCCACAGTTTAAAGTCCTTTAGCTTTGGGCTTTGGTTTTGGTTTTAAAACATGTTTTTTGGTTACAACAAGATGATACAATGGCTGCTGTCCCCATCCAAGCAAGTAAAGGAGGAACCAAAGCCAAACATGACTTATAGCAGCACCCAGAACCAGAAGGTCCCTCATGAATCTGGTTCTGCTGGAGGTTTCTTCCCATTAAAAAGGAGTTTTTCCTTCCCACTGTCACCAATTGCTTGCAGGTGGTGGTGATGGTGGTGTCCATCATAAATAACTCTTTTGATTCTAAAATCTAATACGTGCATATACACTAACTATAAAAAAGTAACCTCATTATATTCATATGAACATCTTCATACAATGCTCTATAACTGCATATGTTGCAGTTACATGCTGCAACCAGAGACCAGGCAGAAATAAAGGTAGTGTCACATACAGACTTTAGTTCACTACATCATCCACCATCCATCACAGTCCGCCCAAAACATTTTCAATGTTTCTTTTTGTAAGTCGCAACAACAACAACAACAACAACAACAAAAACATTCCTTTACTTCTACTACTTAGTCGCAAACAACCTGCCTCACCTACTAAATAGCACCACCTTGTGGCAGAAGCTGTGCAGTCCACGTCCAAATGCCCTACAGCCTAGAGGCCACTTTTAATTACAAGGAAACTGAGACACCTTAAATCATTAACCGATCATTGACTATTTGCATGTGATCAAATTAATTAGACACTCAATGAATGGTGGGGCCTTTTATATCTAACAATATTTAAAATAACAATTTTAAAACATTCAACACGTATAGAGTTGTTGTCCTCTTACATGCAGCTATGCAACTATATTGCTTATTATAATTATCATTTTATATAATTATCCACATTTAATGTACAGTACAATCATATATATATTTGACACCCAGCCAAATCCATATACTGCTTTATGTTTTAATAAAGCATTATCCTGCAACTTCACTCCATATTTAGCATTAACCTCTGTACATTTATTATACTGGATGAGTAAATGTAGCCGGGAAACAAAGCTCCTCTGTGCAGGAGTTATGCATTATGGCATTATGACGTACCTGCTATGCTTTCTTTAATTACAAAATTATTTGTTCCATAGTAAGCACCTGATAATCTGATCCGACCCTTTAAAGTGGCTCCAATGTTAAGGTTATTGATCGCTTGCTTTAAGAAAATAGAGTGCCCCTGAATAACGTAGATGAAAGCCTGCAAAAGGAGCAACACAAAAAAAAAATCAGTGAAATAGAAGAAGAAAAAAACCTTGGACGCATGAGCACAATCAGACAGAGCGAGTCAACAAACCTGCTTCCTCTCAGCGGCTGCGGGAAAGCTCGAGGCGCAGAATGGTTTATTAAAACTGAGCCGAGACCTCCAAGGACATTTACGGAGCAGCTTCGCCGTTTTTTTCTTTTTGCTGAATTGATCAACTGACCTCAAAGTTTCTTTTCCTCTGATTCAGATTCTCCTCAAACCACCTGTCAGTGCCTTAAAAGTAAGAAAAGAGCAAATGAGATTCATTGTTAGTAAATCACACGCTGCTTTAGCATTTCTTCCCTGAGCCGCGCAGGTGGATGGGGACATTTTTTTTAATTAAAACTCCAAACTCTGGAGGGATCAGGTTTGGGGGAATTCTTCAGCAGATGTTTTAATGAAACCCCGATTTAACCTTTCGACCTGGCGTCACCCTCTCCCTCCTGAGCTGGTTCGCACATGTTAAACTCTGTGACAGACTGCCGCTGCGAAAGCTCGTGCCAAAGAGCAGCGGATTGGCTCGCGGTGATGTAATATACCTGATGAATGCATCCGACTCCTCCTCCTCTTCCTTCTCCTCGTCCAGGCAGAGGGCCAAGCAGCATGAGCTCATTCGTCCTTGGGAGAAAAAAAAAAGTTGGAGGGGGACATCTTTCATTCCTAAGTAGCCTTTTGACAAATGAAATGGGACTCAGACCTTTTCTTTTTCTTTTTTTTAAATAACACTTGAGAGAATAAAAGCACCGCACTGTTAAAGCACATTTACGTCTTCATTTTCTTTGGTTTTTTTGGTTTAGTAAGGCTGATTTCTAAAGCAGCAGAAGGAAATATCTGTGTCTCATTGGCAAAATGATGCATAAAAAGATGCCTCCTATATGCACCTGTTCCTCTGTAAATCATCTCAATCAGCACCTCAGATTAGTGCAAAATGCAATATTAAGGCACGTAATCTGCCTGATTTCATTAAAGTCACATTTAAATCAATCTGCCCTGTGAATAAGAGCAACCATCACCTCGTATCAGCCTTTTCAAATGCTGCTGGATGCTCAGTATGAACCCAGCTAATCATTTATCTTATTTAACACTTTAACAGTCTTTTTGTCTGTGTGTGTGTGTGTGTGTGTGTGTGTGTGTGTGTGTGTGAGAGAGAGAAAGAGAGAATTTATAATGAGACTCTACCCAAAACATTTCAGCCAAGAAATTTCCAACACAAATCTAAAGCTATAATTTCTCCTAACACACCACCGCTGATGAATTCTTCCAGTTATCCCATGTGGATCCTGAGCTGTGTGTGAGACCCCTTACTTTGTCAAGCACTGCCCTCTGGTGGCTGAACACTTCAAATGCACCAAATCACAGCAGCACCGCTGACTCTTGTGCATCCAATGTAATAAACAGCATCAACACAAAGCGCAAAATCAACGGAGCACACTGACAGTGCAGGGAAATGCTGGCACCTGGTGGCTAAATTAGATATTACTGGGAGACGAAGCTGAAGGTGCTTCGTATGCAGTGCTGGGAGATCTAGACACGGGTAGATTTCTCACCAGAGTAGATATGGTGTTGTTTAAGTTATTCTACAATAAGGAAGCTGAAGTTTGTGGATTTTAATAATGTGTTATTAAAAACAGTATCTAGCAGGTGGAAGAAGAAGCGTTCAAGATGAAAGAGGAAGACCACAGAGAAGCCTGATGGATGTAGTGAAGGAGGACAAGCAGAGGGTGGCAGAAGATCTGCTAGGACGACCTCTAAAGGGAGACACTGAAAGAAGAAGAAGAGCTTATAAAGTATGAATTACATATGACAGCATGAGGTTATTGATTGTGATAATCAGTATTAATTCATCTTTTCATTATTCAGGTAGACGTCTCATTTCAAGGGCGACTTCTCCAACAGGACAGCACACATCACAAAAAAACCAAAAAAAACCAGGCTGACATATCCAGATCACGTGGAATATAAGAACAAATAATCCGCCCTATAATTAGAGTTACCGGTAATATAGTTTTTACTTTTATTTCATTTTTGCTTTGAATTCAGTTTAGTTTCAGGTAATTTCCAGAGTGACTTCAATCAATATTGTATGGAGGGCGTGTGTCAAAGGACAAAATTAGGACATGTATTATCATAAAAGCAAAGTTTTTGAAAGTCTTGTAGATATTCAGTCTCAATAAACACGTCCATCAGTGTCTAATTAGGAAAGCTGTAAAACAATTTCTACCAAGCAAACACATACTAAAACCAAGGAAATTATTTCTATATTTTATTACAGTTTGGTTTTCCAGGTTCACAAAATCGCTTCATTGAGTAAATTTTTTTTTTAAATCTAGTTTTGGCATTTATTTTAATTAACTAAAATATTTTATTCACACTGTGTTTTAGTTTTTAGTTTAGTTTTAGTTAATTATAAAAACCTTGACTCCAACTTCAAAAGCAAGAGTCTGAGGATATGTGAAAGTAAGATTCTGGGGGTGTCCAAATTCATGGGCTTCATCCTCCTGAGGCCGCATTTGTAGACCGATTACATCACAGCGACACAACGAAGGCTGTCCAAATTCATAGACTCTTCCGAATGCGGCTGACAAATGCTCCCTCCTTTTTCCCCAAATTTGAAGGATGGGTCGGGTGTATCCTTCGTGGCCCACCATATCCCAGAATTCATAGCGTGGCCCAGCTAATTCCAGTTTCCAACAATGGCGGGCGCTACTAAGTTTTAATATTACTCTTATTATTCTTTCTGGGACACAAAATAAACTTTTAACATATTTTCAGGCGCGAATGTAGCTGTGTAAACTTCAAATATCTGCTCGATTTATCAAGACATCACATATTTGCATATTTGCAAATTGCTCCGACATTTTCGGCGACGTCTATTACCCACCAGCTCCATAGCTAGCTGGGAGCTTGAGGGTCACTAGAGCCGGCGAGAACGCTACTCAGGTTAAACGGTGATGTATAAGTCACTTGGATGACCTAAAAATTTTATTCTTTGGCTTTTTTCAGTGTTTTATTTGTTCCTGAGTAAATCGGTTTGGCTGAGATCAAAGTTAGTTTTTACACAGCTGAATAAACGTCAAACAGAAAACTGATTAAACAGAAGTGTGAGATGGTCGAGAATTTACACCAGTGTCCTGTTATATTTTAGATAGAAAGGAGCAGACGGCTGAGATGATTAAAGTCCACTGAGACAGCGGTAATGCAAATCTGAAGGCTAGTCCGTCCAATTTCACAGCCGCTCACTTCTGGTCTACCCGACCTTCTGAGGACCTGGCCCACGTAGACCGTGAAGGACGGGTCCTCAGGAGGATGCAGCCCATGAATTTGGACACCCCTTCTGAGAGAGTGCAGCTGGGACTAAGCCGAACCAATAGGCTGTGCCAGAATGGTATGCTATACTATGAATTTTGATATCAGTCCACTACCAAGTGGCTACAGGTCGAGTATTGCTGATACCAATACTGATACCAACTTTACACAATAATTAGTTCATACAGTAAAACACACCTTTCAGCTTTTCGTGCAGTTTGAAACTGGAATGTAAATGTAACCGTCTCTAAAACACTCTGAGTCGCTTCTGTTTTAAATGTTTTGCATAAATAAAACACATTTCACAGTAAACACAAAAATTATTTTGAGATATTTTCCACAGTTCATGCTTGCGGGGTTTTTTTTCACCTCCAATAAACGAATTTATTCAACACAATTCAGTGGGCTGATTAAATTATTTGGATGTCTATAATCTCCGCCAGGGCTGCCCTTTGTCTCCGGTTCTGTTCATAATTTTTATGGACAGGATTTCTAGGCGCAGCCAAGTGGCGGAGGGCTTTCGCTTTGGTGGCCTCAGAATCTCATCTCTGCTTTTTGCGGATGATGTGGTTCTGTTGGCTTCATCGGGTGAGGGCCTCCAGCTCCCACTGGAACGGTTCGCAGCCGAGTGTGAAGCAGCGGGAATGAGGATCAGCACCTCCAAATCTGAGGCCATGGTTCTCAGCCAGAAAAGGGTGGAGTGCCCACTCCGGGTCGGGGATGAGTTCCTGCCCCAAGTGGAGGAGTTCAAGTATCTCGGGGTCTTGTTCGCGAGTGATGGGAGAAGGGAGCCGGAGATCGACAGACGGATTGGGGCTGCAGCTGCAGTAATGGGCCTCTTTGCTTAGGCTGCTGCCCCCGCGACCCGGCCTCGGATAAAGCGGATGAAGATGGATGGATGGATGGATGTCTATAATCTAATATAATCTGTAGGTAATCACTCTGATAAAGCTGTGATCAGTAACACTTTAGCGTCAACTAATACTGAAGATCCGACATCAGTCATGACTGAAACATTACTTTCGCACTATATTATCACTGTATATACTTTTGCTCTTGGAAAGCACTCTCTTAGTGACCTTTGACCTCTGTACTGGAGATCTGGGTCTGACTGAGGGGCTATCTTCCTCCACGGGTGGTGTTTCATGCCTTTATAAAAGTTGGTGGTGCCATAGTGGAAAATTCCCTACCAACATGCACCAGTGTTTGCAATGTTTTGTGCATCCATGATGCTCCTCTGTCTTATGGTGGCCTACGTGTCACTGCTAAACACCGCAGGGAGGCGGGGGCGGAGCAACATACCGAACTTACAGGAGTACCAATAATTATCGGTATTGATATCGATATTTGGATTAATTGCAGGGGCGGGCAGAATGATCCAATTATCGATAGTATCGATACCAACACTGGTATCAGTATCAGATCGATACGAATAGGGTTGCAAAATTCCCGGAATTTTCAAAGATGGAATCTTTCCATGGGAATTAACGGGAATTTATGGGAATTAACGGGAATTAACGGGAATTTATGGGAATAAAGTGGGAATTTTCAAAATTGAAGGTTGGCTCTTCTTAGGGAACTTAAATATAGTTGAGGAAAGTATATTTTAGCATAATATTGACAAAAACAAACAAATGCAATTCAAATACACTTGAATATCCATGCCATTCCTTAATCACATGTACAGAGCACAAGCTTGCTGCATGGCTATTGAGACCACCTACTGGCACTGTGCATGCCTCCATCACATGTACACATGGACCACACTTTTGAGCCTGAAGGACAAAGAGTATTAAAGGCACACATTTGAGCCTGTGGACTTAACAAGTGAGGTAAGTTTTGATGATATTATGGGAAAATATATTCATTAAATGTTTAAATTGTGAATATCACATAAAATGTATTAATCTGGTAGATAGCAATCTGATAAGATGCTAAATAAAATGCTAGCATCTGATAAGATGCTAAATAAAATGCTAGCATCTGATAAGATGCTAAATAAAATGCTAGCATCTGTTAGATGCTAAATAAAATGCTAGCATCTGTTAGATGCTAAATAAAATGCTAGCATCTGTTAGATGCTAAATAAGCCATAGCTAGTATAACATAAAGAAGATGCTAGCTTCCTCATTTGGTTGTTTTGTTTTGAAGATCATTCCAGTTGTTTAGCTAGCCTTACTATTTATATCTGTTTATTATCATATTGCAATTGTATTATTACGATCTCTTGCATTGCATTAGCATTTTTACAAGCTCTTGTTTTATTTTACAGAAAAATGCCACGTGCGCTATCTGATGTGTGGAGACATTTTACACCAGCTAATGTACAAGGGAAATCTGTATATATGTGTAAGTATTGTGATAAGACGTACGTGAAGAATGCCACAAAAATGCAGCAGCACATTGCAAAGTGCAAAAAAATTCCTCAAGGCCCAACACATGCAGCAGCCAGGAGTTCCACTCAAGGGGAAAATGAATCTGTTTCAGCTGTATCAGAGTCAGATACCCACTCATCAGCTCCTGGTCCCTCTGGCATCAGAGGATTCTTTGATTTTATGGATGACACTAGCCAGAAAAACGCAGATGAGTGTTTCGCTCGTGCAATCTATGCAGCTGGCTCACCCCTGATGCTGACATCCAATGTGTACTGGAAGAGATTTTTGAATGTTCTCCGACCAGCATACATTCCCCCAACCAGACATGCATTGTCTACTCATCTACTGGATGAAGAGTTCAGTCGAGTTCAAGCAAAGGTGAAACAGACCATTGACCAAGCTGACTGTATTTCAGTCATGTCTGATGGATGGTCCAATATCAGGGGACAAG
The DNA here is from genome assembly GCF_057381915.1 of Diplotaxodon limnothrissa. NCBI lineage: Eukaryota > Metazoa > Chordata > Actinopteri > Cichliformes > Cichlidae > Diplotaxodon > Diplotaxodon limnothrissa. Next base: position 28,126,774 of record NC_140617.1, on the reverse strand, counting down.
GAATTATTAACTACATAATCACCACTCCTCAGCCTGTGTTCTACTAGAGTGTAGACACAAAGGAAAACAGACACACAGGCCAATACATTGCAGATGAGCTAAAAGTGATCATCAATGACCTTGGACCAGATAAGGTTTTTGCACTGGTCACTGACAATGCAGCCAACATGAAGGTTGCCTGGGCACATGTGGAGGAGACCTACCCTCATATAACTACTATTGGCTGTGCAGCCCATACACTAAACCTTCTCCTAAAAGACATAATGGCACTAAAAACAATGGACACTCTGAATAAGAGAGTGAAGCAAGTTCTGAAATATGTTAAAGGCAAACAAGTAACTTCCGCTACATTTCTGTCAAAGCAAAAGTTAAAGAACAAGAGTACTACACTGAAGCTTCCCAGCATAACGCGATGGGGATGTGTTGTTATCATGTTTGACAGCCTTCTGAAGGGAAAGGAGTCTCTGCAAGAGATGGCCATATCCCAGTCTGTAGGCATCTACAGTGACATCAAGAAGGTCATCTTGGATGATGTGTTCTGGGTATCTAGAGTATCTAGCAGTCAGAAAATCCTCAAACCTATTGCAGCAGCAATAGCGAAGATAGAGGGGGATGGTGCCATCTTGTCAGATGTCCAGTGCCTTTTTGCAGAACTCAAAGAAGAAATCCAGACAATTCTGCCCACTTCCCTACTACTGAAAGCAGAGGAAACGGCTGTGGTCAAGTCATTGGAACAGCGGAGGGAGTTCTGCATGAAGCCAGTGCATGCAGCAGCATACATGCTGGACCCCAAATATGACAAGGGCATACTTTCTGGGGAAGAGATCAACGGTGCCTATGCGGTCATTACAGCCATGTCTGACCACCTGGGTCTCGATAAAGGCAAAGTTCTAGGCAGTTTGGCAAAGTATCGAACAAAGCAAGGCCTTTGGAAAGGGGATGGAATATGGCAGTCATGCCAGCACATATCTGCAGCCACCTGGTGGAAGGGACTATGTGAATCTGAGGCCCTTGCACCTGTAGCCTCCATTCTCCTCCAAATCCCACCATCATCAGCTGCCTCCGAGCACAACTGGTCACTGTTTGGGAACACCCACACAAAGGTTCGCAACAGGCTCACAAATGTGAGAGTGGAAAAGCTGGTCGGCATTCGGGCAAACCTACGGCTCTTTGAGCCTGACACAGAGCCATCCTCAACAAGGCTGGAAAGTGACACTGAAGAGGAAGACTCAGAGTTGGATGCTGAGGAAGTGGACATGTTGTTGGATGATGATGAGGTCCAGGAAGAGTCTATTGACTGAGCAAAAATGAGAAAAGAGGATTGCTTGAAGGAAGATTTGCATGTTTAATGGGACGTTTTGGAGGATAAGTGGCATTTTTCATTTAACCTTTTGAATGGGACTTTGTGGAGATTTTTGGACAGGGGGCATTTTTGAATGAGCGGGGTTAGGGGATGGTAATATTGAACTCAACATTTCTGTTTTTATTCATCCATGAAACAAGTTATTGAAACGTGTTCTATTCTACTGTACTTACAAATAAATCTGTTTAAATATCTGTTGAAAACATTTTGCATGGAGGTTTTCTTATGATTTCTGTTTATATTTATGCTTGGAAATAATATATTCCCAGTTAGTTCTCCTAAATTCCCATTAATTTCCATAATTCCCATTATTTCCATGGACAGTTTCCAATATGGAATATTTCCAAAATTCCCAAGCTTAACTTACCATGGAAATTTACCGGAAACTTTTCGGAAATTTACCGGAAATTTTCCGCCCCTTTGCAACCCTAGATACGAATGCATTGGATCAATACTTTTTTCTATCTTCAATTTCCAGAATGAATCCCCCTGAACTGTGTTACATACATTTTTATTATTGTTTTTTTTAATGAAAAAAATATACCCAAACATGCACTATGAAAAATATCTCAAGTTTTTTCATGTGACATCAGTTCTTTTTAGCCTGTAGCACATTTAAAAAGCAGAAGCTGACCCAAAGTCCTTTAAAGACAGATGCATTTACATTCCAGCTCTCTTTAAAAAAAACCCAAACCTCACAGTATTAATATATAAGAAAAGTTGAAAGTATTTTTTTTAACTGTTAACTAATTATTGTTAATAGTAAAAACACAACACTCTCATTTTGTGTTCATTAAAATGTGCCCAGAATGCACAATGATTCAGCTCATGAATCATGACACACTTCTCTGACCTAGATAAGTTCGCTGTAGAGGTTAAAAGTATCAATATTTACTTACTACTGCATCAGATCAATATCAAAATTTGCAGTATTGCAGAGCACTAATCAATCCACTCACCTCTAATGTGCATACAGATGCAAAGATGGCTACTTACCAGCAACAAAAAGGGAACATTGGTTTGCAGTATTTCTGCAGTGTTTAAAACTGCATAAAGCAAAATGACAGACAGCATTGAGCTTGTTCAGGCTCTGGTCAGCAGCATTCACTGTGTGTCCTCGTCTGGAGACAGAAAAAGAATTTGAGTTTCTGCAGTGTTTAAAACTGATTGATTATCAATAATAATATTTCTGATCAGTAAATAATAATAGATACTTTATTGATCCCCATGGGGAAATTACTTGTTTTTCTCTGCATTTGACCCATTCACTCAGTGAAGCAGTGGGCAGCCCACTAAGCAGGTGCCCGGGGAGCAGTGTGTAGGGACGGTACCTTGCTCAGGGGTACCTCAGGGTAGCCGTTAAGTGGATTCGAACCGCCGACCTTCCGATCATGGGGCGACCACTTTACCTACTGAGCTATCCCTGCCCAAAAAGCAGCTTGTTACTGTTGGGCCTCCTGGATGTGGCCCGATGAATCTGAGTGGTCATTACATAATTCATTAAAAGGTTGTGCAATTCTGTTTTTCAGTTTTTGGACTTTTTCTCCAGTTTAATTATTCTGGTTTTTGGTGAAATCACATTAAACAACACAGTTTGCATGTGTTTACAGCAACGTCGCGTCTAATACACACTGCTACACAGAAGCCAAAAGGCTTGGAAAGCAATGCTTTAATGTATATGCTGTATTTTTAAAAGCTGTTGGATTATTAGGTGTGTAAAAGAAAGAAAAGCTATTAAATAAATGTAATGGAGAAGAAAGCAGTGCAATTAAAGAAGTACATAATGTTCTGGGTATCCTTATACTTACAGGGTTAATTTCTCTTTATTTAGCAGATTTTAAAATTTTTAAAATGGTTTGCCGTATTATCATAGATACTTCCAACTGACCATTTTCAGAGGAAGTTGTTTTTGTTTGTGAAAGCCCTTCTAGCTCAGGGGATGAATTAGTGTGGCTACACATAACAAATAATAATAACTTAGCAAAGAAAATTGTATGTTAAATTGTATTTTTAGGCACTTTGTTACTAGCAGCCTGTCACAAAAATGCAAAATTTGCTCCCATAAAATTAAGCCTTATTAGTCAGGGCTCATGCACAGTAACACTGATATCATAAGAAACGAGTTTTCAGGTACGTACAATATTAAATAAGCTATAAAGTCAATTACATATCCAAGACATAAATAGAGAAATAAAATCTAATTATGCCTACACTCATCAGCCACTTCATTATGTACACCTTTCAAGTACTCGGTTGGACCTCCTTTTGCCTTCAGAACTGGTAAAAATTTAGCAAAATGCTGAATAACGTTTGATGTAATTCAACCCAGTGATCCAAATCTCAGTTTCTCTCTGGTCCACATGTGGTTTCATGAATCTCCAAAGACAAGACAAGTGAGTTTGGCAGCTAAATGGCTGTTCTGCTGCTGGTCACAATGTACCAAAGGTGCTCTATTGTACCAGCTGTAAACAGAGCAGCCCCAGTGGCCTAATGGATAAGGCACTGGCCTCCTAAGCCAGGGATTGTGGGTTCGAGTCCCATCTGGGGTGACTCGCAGCGGAAGCGTGCTGATCGATGGATCAAAACCATCCTCTGCTAAGCCTTTTAGTAGTTGTCACTAGAATGGAAATAGTTCATACTGGTCATTGCTAGTACCTCTGAAACCTTTTAGCCTTCAGAGTTGCTTTAATCTTTTGTGGCACAGATTCAACAAAGTGCTGGAAACATTTCAACAACATCACATAGTTTCTGCATATTTGTTGGCAACACATCCATGATGTGAATCTCCTGTTCCACCACATCCCAAAGTTGCTTTACTGGATTGAGATCTGGTGACTGTGGAGGCCGTTGGAGTACAGTGAACTCATTGTCATGTTCAAGAAACCAGTTTGAGATGATGTGAGCTTGGTGACATGGTGTGTTATCCTACTGAAAGCAGCTATCAGAAGATGGTGCACTGTGGTCATAAAGGGATGGCGAGCAACAATACTCGGGTAGGCTGTGATGTTTAAATGACGCTCAGTCCAAATGAAGCAGTCCAAAGTTTGCCAAGAAAATGTCCCTCACAGCATTTCACCACCAGCATCCTGAACTATTGATGCAAACCAGGATGGACCCATGCTTTCAAAGTAAAAGTTTTTCTCTTTGCATAGAAATTTGATTCGATGTTCGAGTTTCAAGCTTCAAGCTTCAGTCGAAGCGTCTCGTGTGGAAATCCTGAGGAAGGTAGTGATAGATGGGGCTTGAAGGAAATAAAAAGATCCCTCTCTCTTCTTTTATAGCAGTATTGTGGTGAACTCTAATGTGTTGTAGCCTCACATTACAATACATTTAACCACACACGGACCTTTAACAGGTAAACCTCAGAGCTACTGATGTGTTCTTACCCCCTTGAACCCTTGTGCCCTCTTTTTTCCCTGTTGCTTTAATTTAGTAATCATTTTAACTGTGTTACATGATTTGTTTTTTGCAAGAAATTTCCTCTTTAGTAAGATTTGTGAAATCCAACTTGAGCCACAATCAAAATGATCAAACCTTCAATTAGTTTTAGGATTTTAACCATTTAAAATCCTAAAAATGTTTAATTATCCGAATTACTAATTTTTTTTAAACGAAAACAACAACAACAAAAAATAAACAGAAAAAAGAAAGAAACAACAGAGTCTTGGACATGTCAGCAACAAAAACGATTTCATTGTAATAACATTTTTTGATACTCCCTCTCGACACCTTTGTGGCCAAAATTCCTCATTCACTTCCATTGCAGTATAAATACATGCACTGTCTAATGTTAGCATTTAATTTTACGGTAGTGATATTTGACAGTTTGAAATCTCCTCTTGCTGCGAAAGTAAAGCAGTTTGATCCTAGAACTTTGTCCTCATTCATGATTTCATTATGTTTATAATCTATTGCTATTTCTTTTCTCTCACTAAGAGTTGTCAGACAGCCTCCTGATTTTCCCGGGTTCTGCTGTCACTTCCCTCCCTGAGCCTGGTTCTGTTAGAAGTTTCTTCCTGCTTAAAGGGAGTTTTTCCTTCCATCTGTCACCAAGTGCTTGCTCAAAGGGGTCCTTGCGATTGTTGGGGTCTGCATTGTTGTAGGTTCTTTACCTTACAATACACAGTAAAGTGCCTTGAGGCAACTATTGTTGTGATTTGGCGCTATGTAAGCAAAACTGAATTGAATTTAAAAAGGGAGGGTTAACTGGTTACTATATATATGGTTTATGCAAGTGAACTATATAAACTGAAAAAGAAGACTGTGTTCCTCTTTGACAATATTGCTTTAAAGAAAGCCAATTTAAGAACCAGTCAGGACAGACTAAAAGAAGAGCTGTGGTTTTGAGATTGGCTCTATATCAAACTGCAGTTGTTAGGGGGTAAACACAGCCTTCCTAGCTTAAATGTTTTAAGTATTCACATCTGATTTCTGTCGTCCTCTTTGCTATTCTGTGATGCAGTATTTAAAGGGCGGGAAACCTGGACTAAGTGAGATGTCAGATTTGAGCGCCACATTATACGTGTAATAACAGTTTAAGGATATAATCCATCACTGCTGTCCTGCGTCACGTCAACTCGTCGAGTAAGGAGGAGTTGGGGGGGGGAAAGAAGTTGATCCGTCTGCCTGGGTCATCGTTTGTCAACGTATTAGATGACAAATAATTGGTCATTCATCAATAACAATAGATGAAAGCTGAAATGATTTATTGCCTTTATGACAAAAAAATGGGCTGGCTGTGAAGATGGTGATGATGAGGACAATGATGGAGCTCTCAGGTCAGCCAAGCAGAAAGATGAGAAGGAGGGTTTAAAAAATGAGCAGATGTTGGAGGAAAACTAAGAGGTAAACCTGGAGGAGGAATAAATATTCTACAGCAGCATCACCAGCACCCTTTGAGAAGTTAAAAAGCTAAATTCTCCCTCTTATCTGGTTGAGGCTGCTCTGCCATTGACCAGCTATCAGGTCATGATGGATCGCTCCAGCCTGACGAGCACAGTGCAATCCTCTTATCGATCCCCTCAGATCCCTGCTTGATTACCACCTCAGTGTGATACTGACAGAAGCCCTCTCTGCTCTCTGCTGCTATCAGGACTGCTGTGGACGACGTTTGGGATTAAAGCTGAAAATACTGATGTTTACACTCTCTCCAGTTTGCGATTGTGCCTCCCAGAATGATCAATTCTTGGTCATGCACGTAAACAAAGAGGATTTTAGTTTTCTATCTCATGGTTGTCATGTTTAAGAAAGAGAGAGGACCATAAATGCAGAGCTGTAGGCGGACATTAATTTAAAGTCTTTTACCGAAGGAAAACCAAAATCCATGAAAGAGCACAGGAATACTGTGGAACACAGCAAGCTAAGGAATAGTTAACAAAGGCTAAGAGGAATAAAGAGGATAACATGATAGAAGGCTAAATGGAAATGAGGGCTATAAAAACTAATCAAGAAAATGGGACTGAGGAATTTAAAACTAAACACTAAGGCTACCAAAATAAAACAGGGAACGCCTAAACAGGGGAACATCCCGGTGTTACCCATTGTCAAGTCTCCGTCCGTGAAGTCAGGGAAAAGTGAAATAAGGAATTCAACAAACTCATTCGTAACTGTAACAAAACACACAGCCAATAAAGAAATGACAGAAGTCAAAATGCTGTCGTACACGTACTGTCATTGCTCCAGGCTTTTGATATCCTCTCCCCCCTCCTCCTCCTGTGTGCTCCTGCCTCTATCATCTTGTTCAGCGTTGGTCCTAATGTGTTATTCATCCTGTTTTATTTTGAAGGTTTGAACCTTGTACTTTTGTGGATTCCTGTTTTCACACTTTAAAAGGTCATAAAACACCTGTAAGATTGAGCGTGTGCGGTGTGCGAGGCACAACCTCGATGGAGCCAACTAACAAGAGACAGCTGAGACGGCGCTGCTGATTCAGTGATTCAGTTACTTCTTGGTGCTTGATGATGAAGTGAAGCTCCTGATTATTTGTGGTGTAGGTTGCTTTTATAGTCACTGATTGCTGTAGACAACAGCGTCTGTCACCAGCCAAGAATAAGTGGATTACAGTGGTTGGCAGGCCCGTCCCCACTGAAACCTCTGAAAATTAGAAGATAAACCTTTTATTTTGTCTGTTTTTCAGTGTATAGGTTTCTTTTTTTAAATTCATCTCCAGAAGAAGCTCCAAAGGCTCTGGCTCAGACTGAAGACTTTCAGGTGCTTTTGTTTGAAATATCTTGAAGTCCAAACGCTTCTGCGTTGTCTCATCTTCGTTTCTAAATGTCTAGGAGAGACATTTTTGTGTTCATTTGTCAGAGTATCTAATAATGTTTAGAGGACGGGAGAAAGCGCCTCTGTGCCTGTCACCGTCATGGCAGCTGCTTCATCTGCGCTGAGCACTGAGCCAGCCAATGAGTCGCAGCTATCAAAAGTCATAATCTCTGTATTTACGTGGCCGGTAGCCGAGCTGGCAGGTCTTCAGTCACAGAACAAACTGGATCCACGACCTGCCAAAGCGGCGTCCGAATCAATAGATCCAGTTACAGTAAGAGGCCGTTTATCTCATCATCTCGGAAGGAATTACTGCTCGCTCAGTGGCTCTCTCGTTGCATTCTGGGAAAGCTGACAGACGCTGGGAGCTCTGTGGCGGTGGCGGAGGGTTGTTGAACGTGTAGGTAGGGGTCCAATTTTGAGGATAAATGATAGTGGATTTTTGTACAGCCACTGGAATAGGAGTTTGCCTTTCTTCATTTATTTTTAACAGTTTTATTTTTTATTTTCTGCTCAGTTTTATATTCATTACTCTGCTTTTCACTGGATTGTCTCTTTATTTGTTGTCTTTTGTCCATTCCTGCGTTTTCTTTTTTAAATCTCCTCTTAGTTTGTGATTTCAGCCTTTTTTCTTGCCGCTTAACATCATTAAAACTTTCCACATTCCTTGTTTCTTCTGCACTTTATCCCCAAAATTTTATTTCAGTGTAATGTTTTTTAATTGATAGTTAAAAACTGCCTCATTTATGATTCCTTAGGTTGAAGTTCAAACTGAGTAATCAGAATGGAGGAGAAGGGGGATTAAACTGACTTTGAACCCCAGATGGGACTCGAACCCACAATCCCTGGCTTAGGAGGCCAGTGCCTTATCCATTAGGCCACTGGGGCTGCTCTGTTTGTTGCTGGTGGTCCTAGCAGATTCACATCATGAATTTGCAGCTGACAAATCTGTAGAAATTTTGTGATGTTTTCATGTAAACATGGAACAAAATCTCACCTTTTTGAAACTGTGTCATGAAGAATTAAGACGGTTCTGAAGTTAAAAGAAGGCCAGAATGAGCAAGCCATACCCAATGAAGTGCCCAGTCAGTATATTAACAGCTATCCAAGTATATTTGGAGACTAATTTCAGCATTTTTACCCCCCCTCCCAATGTCCTGATGCCATTAGCGATCGATTTGAGTGGATAAGCCCAGATATTTTATTGTGAAAGTTCAGACTCTAGTAACTTAAATTTCATTCCTTGTTCTGTTTGCTTTTTTGAAGGAAAAGGAGACAACACTGGAGCACACCTAATACGATTCAGTAGGAGCACAGAATGTAAAAGAAGCTTCACTAACTTAAGATATATAAGAGATGACATAAAATGCCTGGAAACAATTTGAAACTGGACTTTTCCTTCATATTAAAGAACACATACAAATACAAACAAAGGAAAAGAGACACATGGCACTATACTTCCATACATACTCAGCAACTTAACTGTGAAAGCCTTCCACCTTTCCTCTCTCCTCTCCTCCTTCTTTCTTGCTCCCTCACTCCTTCCCTCCTCTGCCCTCGCCTTTCCTGCCCTGCGGTGTCATCTGGACTTCCTTGCAGATCACGGTCTCCTCTCTTCTGCTTCTCTGACTTCTGTAATTCTGTTCACTCTCCCCTTCCTGAGTAATTGAAGTAATTTCCCACCTTGGCTATGATGAATGTGTCCCGCGCTCCCACCGTGCCCTTCTACTTTAGTCGGCCTAATTAAAGAAAACATTCCATGATTGCCTATTTTTCCTCGAGCGTGACAACCTATTATTCTCCCCAGCACCTGATTAGAGAGTTATTATGCTTAGATTTAGATTGATTTAACCAGGCAGCCTAATAAAAGACTACTTGGGTTTTGATTTAAAGTGGGGGAATTGCAGGTTTTGGAGCCAGTCACGGTGTGTAATTGTTATTACTGGTTCATGATATGGTGGGTAGGGGAGTTCTCGAAATTGAATTAGAAAATTAGAAGGTCAGTCTGCATACAACAGGTGACATTTTGGGACATTCTTGCCACGATAGAACTGTCAGGAGGAGGAACGTTCGTGCACAGATTTGTCCGGAGTGATAAATCACATCCATCACAGCCTGCAGAAACTGACATATTTCTATCAAAGCAAGATTAATCTCTCCATCAGCTGCACAAACGCGGCTCATAATCATCGCTGAGAATTGGATGCAAAATGGGTAAATTGACTGGTGTTTGTGTTGTGTTGCTCTGCCATGGGTTGATACTGTCTGAATAAGAGCCCTGTGGGAGGATACAGACACATAACCCAGCTGCTCGAGTTGCTGCTTTGTTGGGAGGATGATGTGAGTTAAAGATGGACCAAAGGCTTTTGTAGGTCAGTATGAAAACCTTTTGTTAGTTCAGGTAGTGTCAAAACCTGCAGTTCCTCTAGTATTCACCTTGAGGCTGGCTCCAAAAGTGAGTCCATCCTCACAGACTCTCGTGTAAATGCTCAGGAATAAAGATGTTTACAAGTTTACAAGGTACAAATACAATTATGGTCTCAAGACCTATAGAAGAAGCTCCTATTATATCAACCCATCATCCACAAATGATAATATCCCAGACATGTTGTGTGGGATTTAGGTCAGGTCAGCCTCTGGGCCAGCCAATGATATCTGGCAGTGCTCATCCTGTTCCTCCCTGCACAAAGGAGAACATACTGGACCTGCTCATGGATTAAGGGTCTTCTACGGCCCCGTCCAGCTCTCCAGGAGTTGGACCAGGAGTAACCACCTGTCTCCTTGAATCTCCTCCATGCTCTTGAGACCTTCTGGTAATGACAGGCAGTCCAGTTCAGGAGGAATTAGACAACCTGTGTAAGTTCTTGCAGGGTCCAGGTATTGCCTCATGCTAGCAGTAGTGACATTGAGCTTAGATAAATGCAAAACTTGGAGGGAAAAATATCAGTGGCAGTGGCTGTAAAACCAGTCATATTTTGGAGTTGTCACACTATTGCCCCTCTAGTGCAAGGCAACTGAAATGAACAACCCCCCTCTGCTACTTAACTGACCAGATTAATATCCCAGATTTTTTTTATCTGGGATATGCATATGGCATAATTTGAGAAGATCCAAAAAACTTTCAATCCTGTGCACCCAATTCTTGTTTCTTAAAGTCATTGTACAACAAATAATTAAAAGCCCAAAACTACCATGGCATTCATGACTGTGATGAATGGACGGAAACTTCTGAACACAACTGCATTTACAAAAAGTTGATTCTGGTAAGCTGGACGTAGCGTTTTCAGTGGGAGACACATTTCGTTACTCATCCAAGGGACTAATTCACCCTCTTCTTTAGATTAAACCTTTTGGCAATTTCCTTACCTGGATGACTGATCGTGCATTAAGACATCTGTATTTAGTGCCTTTCTTAATGGCACTTCAAAGGCTAGATAATACAAGTCTTCATCTGGGGCCTTTCAAGGACTCATGAACAACACTGAAATCTGTGTTAGTAGATGCTTCCAGAAGGATACATTTTAAAACCGTCCCTGAGAATATTTGTTTGGTACCTGCTGCATCTCCCACGTGCTTTCGACCCTCCCCGCAAAGCTGACTGATGGCTGGCACTCTCCGTGGCCTCGCTCAGATCTAGTTAGCATAACTGCACTTACTGACGCGGCTGAGCAGCTTTTTGATAAATGACACGATTAGAGGTAAAATGAACAATTTGACTCGGGCCACGCCCCGAAAGCACAGAGGCTTTACACCCGCTGTCAGAGGGCCGAATCGAGTTCATCTTTCATGTCTGAAACCCAGCAGTGTCGCACACAGGCTGGTGTAAGCTGTCTTTGACATGTACTCACTGTTGGGCTTATTGGCAGTCACTTCTTCACTGTCACTGTGAGTAACGGCCACGTAGCGCAGCGCTGGAGATTGATATATGAAAAGATGAACTGACTGATGGCTTGACTCGGAGATACTGTAGGTGAATGAATGGATATTTTAAACAGATTAAACAGCATTGTGTTTGAGGTTGATAAATAGCACGAGGACAGCGCAAACAAATTAACTGATTAGTTTTTGAGACGCTTTTCTAATTGAGAACCGAAAACAAACCTCAGCTATATTAAAAGTCATTTTTGAGATTGTTTATGACATTTGAGTTCATCTGAACCGAATGAAACATGTTGGCTGCCCAGATTAGTTAAAGTTTCTACCTCAGTCTAAACAGATTAAGGGCAGGTCTGTTAGCTCAAGAAGCTGTGCAGCATTTAGCAGTACAGAATGGGATATTACACTGATGAATGATGAAACTCAAAAGAACCAAAAACAAGCGTTGCATGCAGCAGCTAAAGGGTACAGTTTAAAATATTGCCGTTGACAAAGCTCCAGGTATGTGATAGATCCTCACAAGGCATCCTCACAATGTTGTGATGAGTCTCAGTTATCACATATAGACAGACGCCTGGTCAGGACCCTTTGGATACCCCTAAGTACTATTTTTCCATGTGCATGGTTAATGTTGTGAATATTATATAAACTACCTGCAAAGATTAAGAGAAAACACAAGTAAAAAAAATGAGAAGAAAGCTCCCAAAAGAAACAAACTGCTGTGAGAAGTGATGACGCTGCTGCACAATCCTGCAGGATTGTTAGCTCGCAGCATTTAGTGCGGCAGCCGCTGATGACTCCGATGCTAAAGAAGGCACTGTGTGAGGCCACTGACTTGTGATCAGACGGCAGTGTTTGACGGTCTGGGTTGCAAACACGTTGGTTTCATCAGTTTAAGACGTTTCTGACAAGAGCAAACATCAGATATTAGCGCTGTAATATAATATCGTTTCAATTAACATATCGATTTTGGACGTTTTCACACCAAAAACCTTTCTTTAAAAAAAAAAATCTTTACTTAAATTAGTCATTTCTACAATATTAACAATATAGTAAATAAAACTGGGGAATAAATGACTATGTGGATGTCATTAAATGCATCATAAAAAATCATTGCATGAAAAATGGTTTGAATTTTTTTTTCAATTTCTTAGGATTTTTTTTTAAATTTACACATAATAAAAAATTATCTACCTTTTATTCCCCTGTTTACGCCTTTCATTTAACTCACATTTTCATTTCTACATTTATTCAGCCATAATTATGTATTTTCTGTGTTTTTCTTTAAACAAACACTAAATAAATCCAACATTTTAATTCATAAATTTATAACCTTATCAATATAATTAAATGGGAAAAAATTGTTGGTCAAATGAATACAAAATAAAACAAACATAATGAAGAAAGTGAAAACTTGTGTATATTAAATATCATATTATCATTATTATTTTTTTTATTCATGTATTTTCTATTGCTGTAGCCAAACAATTTCATTGTAAACTGATAAACATATTTCCGCTCCTTTTTTAAAATTTATTTCTGCACTTTTCTGGTGCACGTTTGCAGGATGTGACCGTCTGCAGGTCTGTGATTGCATCGGCATGCCTGGTTGCCTGTTACAGTATGTATGTAGAAGGATCCTGGGCTTGTCCCCTTTGCAGTTTATTTGTTACATTGGTTATTAAAGCTGTCTGCCATCTGGCAACAGAATGAATGGGAGCAGTCGGCGGCCAGTAAATTGTGCACAGATAGATCCTCTATTTGTCCAGCCAAGCAGCAAATATAGACCTGAAGTGGCAGAGGAGGAATGGAGTGAGATATGGAGGGAAGGAGGGAGCATGCTGAGGAGGGAGGAGGCAGAAATAAGCAGCAAAGCTGAGGCTGAGATTTTATTGATACTCATGCCTCTGTTGATTCTGCCAGCAAGTCCAAATCTGGAATGTTTCTCATCGATTACTGATCAGTCTGATTTTCTGCAGCCTGATCATAGCATGAAAACAGAGAAAGACAGACATGAATGTGACTTTGTTTATGGCATAAAACAACAACAACAAAAAAAAACCTTGTCCTTACCAGATCTTAAAATTAGATAAATATAGCTTGAGAAGGACAACAACATATTGTTTAACCCCCCTCAGAAGCAAATAATTGAGACTGTTGCTTTCTCTGTGACACTATTAGTCTGTCACATTGTTGTGGAGGGATTTTGGATCACTCTTCCCTTGCTTCAGGTCATTGAGGTGTGCAGGCATTCATCTATGCACAGCTCTTTTAAGGTCCTACAACAGCATTTCAAACAGGACCACGACATATTACACTGATTCTTTTCTTTATCATTTTGTTTTATATTTATTGTGCTTGTCCTGGCCCAAGCTTCAGACAGATGTCCTCACATTTGACTCTAGAATACTTTTATGGTCAACTCAGTGACTGCAAGGTACCCAGGTCCTGTGGCTGTAAAGCAAGCACCTGCACCACCATGCTGACAGCTGGTATGATGTGCATTATGACCAAACATCTCCACTTTGGTTTCGTCTTTTCAAAGGACATTGTCTTCTGAATTCTTGTTGTTTGTTCAGATGCAAGTTTGCAAACCTACGCCGTGCAACCATGTTCTTTTTAGAGAGAAGAGACTATTTCCTGGAAAAGCGTCCAAGCCACATTTGTTCAGTCTTTTTCTAGTTGCACTGTCATGAACATGCTAAATGAGGCCTGTAGAGTCTCAGATGTAGCTCTCTGGGTTTTTTGCAGTTTATCTAAACGTTAAGAGGATTGTGGCACTGTGCTAACACACACCTGAATGCTGCAAAAGCTTAAGCTTTTATAGAGGTGCTCACACCAGCTTATGATCAGTTACTCAAGTGCATTTGATTAGCAGCACCTGCTGAGGTTGAGGAGTGGGACATCGGCCACAAATTTCCAATAACGACAAATCCTCGATATATAATGTGTCTGGTTTTGCATTAAAAACACAGAATGTTGTCCAATGCAGTCAAATATGAAAGGGGTACAATCAATTCAAATAATACATCTTAAAGCACAAGAAAAATTGACATTTATAGCTTGGATTTAAAGGCGGAAGACGGTGAAGGGAAGGAAAGACGAGTATAAAAAGGCAGAGGAAGAAAAAGAGGAGGAGGGAAGAGAACAAATTAAATGCTACAGAGAGAGGCAGCAAAGGAATACGAATAATCAACATTGGAGTGAAAAAGCAGGGAGAGAAAGAGAAATCATATGTATGATGTTTATTAAGTCTTGGATAAATGAGACGTTCCAGCAGCCGGCTGGACGATAAAGCCAAACATTAAAAATAAAGAGATGATTTCTTTAAAGGATTTATAGCACTCTAAAGTCACTGATGATCACTCACTGAAGACTTCATTATTCCAATTAATGGGCCCCTCCGCTACTTGACCCGACCGTCAAAATTAGTGGCAAGAAACCTTTAAGTCAGATGGATGAACTGCCACAGCCTCGCCAGCTAATTGGCAGCCGCAATCAAGAGCGAATATGTATCAGGAGAAGAAGAAGAGGTTTAATATATTAGCAGAATAAGAGAAGAAGAAGAAAAATGAGGCTGCGAGGAACATGGCAGCACCAACTGTCTGGATGTCAGTGGTGGAAAAATGGTGATGGGGAGGAGAGATGGAGCAAAAGATGATTAAGAAATCAAAGCGAGCAGAGCTAATGTTTTTGAGGAGTTGATCAGACTTTTGAGCATCATAAACATTCATCTCTGTCATGAATCGCTGTGCGGCAGGCAGGAGTTGGACCCAAAATGCAGGACTCACAGACTCGGGGAGGTGAACTCAAAACACAGCTTTATTTGCTGGTAGAACAAACATACAAACTAGACTAAACTGGGAAACCATAAACTAAGAACTCACAGGGAGACACAGGGAGATCCACACACAGCATGAGGGACGACGTCACGCCGAACAGAGGGAGACGCAGACAGAAATACACAGAGGGTAAACGAGGAAAGTTTGAACACACGGGGAACACAGGTGACACTGATAATCATAACGAGACAGGGCGGGGTGAACTGAACATGACATGTACGGGCGTGAGAGTCACAAAGTAAACAGGAAGTGCACAGAGGTTCAGACAGGAGGAGAGAGAGCACGGGGAAAACACAGACATAACGGGCTGGGGAAACATGAAACAACCACAAAGGGAGACGAGGGCTCATAAATACACAGGGCACACAGGGGGGGGGGGAGAGAGAGCACGGGGAGAACTTGGACATAATGGGCAGGGGAAACATGGAATAAAACATAAGGAGAGACGAGGGCTCACAGATACACAGAGGGGCACACAGGGGTAAAAGCCATGAAGGGAAAACACTTAGGGAACAACACAACAGGGCAACTCAGAAAACATGGCCTAAATAAGGAACAAAATACAAACATACAAGAAAACTAAGAACACTGGGCCAACATGGCCCAGGACCATGACAGTACCCCCCCCCCCCCCCCTCAAGGGCTGGCTCCCGACAGCCCAAACCCGAAAAAACAAAAACAGAAAACAACCCACCCAGGGCGGGAGGCGGGGGACCAGGACGGAGGGACCAGAACGGGAAACAAAAACAAACAACAGAAAACACAGGAGCACATGACTATAGTCCAAATAAGGTTCAGGGGGCCGACCCAGAGCCCACAGGCACAAGAGTTCACGGGTCACACGGTCGGGGGGCCGACCAGGTGGGTGGCACAGGTGACAGAGCTGGTCCGGAGGCCGGCCGTGCGGAAGGCAGCGGCGATGGCGAAGGGGACGACGACGACGGAGCAGTTCAGGGGGCCGACCGCGCGGAAGGCAGCGGCGGCGGCGAAGGAGACGACGGAGCAGTTCAGGGGGCCGACCGCGCGGAAGGCAGCGGCGGCCCTCCAGTCTCAGGCGTGCTGGCCATGGCCTGGTGGGCACAGGACCAGACGAGGCAGGACCAGACGAGGCAGGACCAGACGAGGCAGGACCAGACGGTGGCGATGCGGGGGCCGGACCAGGCGAAGCACAGGCTGAGGCCGGACCAGACGAGGACGAAGACTCGGAGGCCGGACCAGACGAGGACGAAGACTCGGAGGCCGGACCAGACGAGGTTGCAGAGGCCGAGGCCGGACCAGACGAGGTTGCAGAGGCCG
The DNA here is from genome assembly GCF_057381915.1 of Diplotaxodon limnothrissa. Taxonomy (NCBI): domain Eukaryota; kingdom Metazoa; phylum Chordata; class Actinopteri; order Cichliformes; family Cichlidae; genus Diplotaxodon; species Diplotaxodon limnothrissa. Next base: position 28,110,133 of record NC_140617.1, on the reverse strand, counting down.
AGGCCGGACCAGACGAGGTTGCAGAGGCCGAGGCTGGACCAGAAGCAGAGGCTGAGACCAGACCAGGCGTAGCAGAAGCACAGGCAGAGGCTGGCCCAGGCGTAGCAGAAGCACAGGCACAGGCTGGCCCAGGCGTAGCAGAAGCACAGGCTGGCCCAGGCGTAGCAGAAGCACAGGCAGAGGCTGGCCCAGGCGTAGCAGAAGCACAGGCGGATGCAGCCGGACCAGGCGACGACGAGGCGGTCGCAGGTGGCGGCTGGACAGGCTCCTCGGGCCCTCCAGCTGATGCGGCGTGAGGCTGAACGGGCCCCTCGGACCCTCCAGCGGAGACAGGAGGCTGAACGGGCCCCTCGGACCCTCCAGCGGAGACAGGAGGCTGAACGGGCCCCTCGGACCCTCCAGCTGACGAGGCGTGAGGCTGGACGGGCCCCTCGGACCCTCCAGCGGAGACAGGAGGCTGAACGGGCCCCTCGGACCCTCCAGCGGAGACGAGGAGGTGCTGGCTGGGCTCACTGGAACCCCCAGCGGACGAGGTAGATGGCGACACGGGAGCCGCGGAGTGCTGGATGAGCTCATCCGAGCTTCCAGCAGGAGCCGATGTAGAGCCAGAGAGAATTGGGACCCCGGGCTCAACGTTAAGCTGGCTAGAAAACTGCACTGCTACGGGGAACTGGGCCAAAGGTTCAGGTGCGAGCTGAGCTGCTGGACACACGGGGACCTGAGCTGCTGGACACACGGGGACCTGAGCTGCTAACGGTGGAGAAGTAAACGACTGCACAGGGGACTGAACTGATGTCTGTAGTAACGGTGGTGGTGAGAGTGGAGTAGGTGGTGGAGTTAATGACTTCACAGGGGAATGAACTAGAGGTAGTGACGGTTGTGGTGCTGGTGGTTGAGTGGGTGACTGTGCTAAAGGAGGCTGCACTGGGGACACTGGAGACTGCACTGGGGAAAGCAGGGCTGCAGGAGGCTGCACTGGGGACACTGGAGACTGCACTGGGGACACTGGAGACTGCACTGGGGAAAGCAGAGCTGCAGGAGACTGCGCTAGAGACTGCAGTGATGGTTGTAGTGGAGGTGTGACGGGTGGAGGAGTGGCTGAAGTGGCTGCGGGTCGGGCGGCTAATGGCTCGGCTACAGAGTGCCTTAATGGCAGGGCTATGGGTTGAATGACTGACTGAGTAGCAGCCTGAATGGCTGGGTGTAGTGACGGTTGTGGTGGAAGAGAAACAGGTGGTAGTGTGGATGATGGAGCTAAGGGCGACTGAGTGGCAGACCGAACTGATGACTGAAGCGATGGTAGAGGTGAAAATGGAGCTTGTGGTGGAGTTAATGACTGTGCTAGCGGGGACACAGGAGACACAGCTTGTAGCTGGGCAGCTAAGAGAGCTTCAGGAGGCTGGGCAGCTAAGAGAGCTTCAGGAGGCTGGGCAGCTAATAAACTGTTCACATTACCATCCGTAGCACAAAACACAACCCCTGAACGAATAGTCCCACGGTTCGACACAGAAAAAGAGTCCTTATTCACCACAGCCGGCGATGTAAAAGTCCGAACGTCCGGCTGTGGGGTGGCGCGCCCGCGGCGTGATCGACGTTTCTTCCCCGCAGATGGCTCCAAAGGGCCGGGAAAAACCACATCCGGCCGGTGAAACTGACGCGGCTGCTCCAGGGTGGCTGTTGTCTGTTGCTGCTGGGCCAAGTCTGATATTTCCCGAGTTCGCGCCGCCTCCCGGGCTTCATTCAAATTGGCCAATAAGTCCAAACATCCTCTGACCTGGCGGAGATGAGAATTTCCTTTGAGGATTGCTTCGATAGCATTTATCCCCACAATCTTTGCCCTTGTATTGGAAGTGTGGGTTATCCACTCGACTAGGCGTTGGACACGTATCAGATCGCTCTCCCCGGGTAAGTCTGCTGGGTCCATGTTGTGGTGACGTCGTACTGTCAGGAATCGCTGTGCGGCAGGCAGGAATTGGACCCAAAATGCAGGACTCACAGATTCGGGGAGGTGAACTCAAAACACAGCTTTATTTGCTGGTAGAACAAACATACAAACTAGACTAAACTGGGAAACCATAAACTAAGAACTCACAGGGAGACACAGGGAGATCCACACACAGCATGAAGTTGTCATTTTCTAATTTGCTGCGAGAATAGGACAGAATAAAATTGGCGGTGGCGATGGCAGTTCTTTTGAAAGACCGAGGCCCTTTATGCAGTGAGATGAAATTCAGTCGCACATCTAATTAACTTGTTGACAAAAAAAAAAAAAAAAACATAAAAAAAACAAAGGCAGTAAGATTTCAGACACCACTAAATCATAGCAATCCGCTCCAGATGTGGTCTGAAAGAAAAGCGGGGTTTGTTTGGATCAGCAGGGTATCCTTTTAATCGTCTGGAAACATGGAAATGGGTCTTATGATGGCACAAGGCTCCTCGGTGAAATGTAAAATGACCCCCACAGGTCGTCTGTGCAAAGTTTGCTTTGCAACCTTGTCGTATACAAAATGGCATCGGGGTCTGAGAAGTAAAGGCAGTCCAGATGTACCATAGATCTCAATTCATTCCAGCAAGCGGTGACACATCAGATTGGAGTAAGACTATGAGAAACGAGTTCATGGTCTCGGTTGCTAGTTTCAAGTCTTATTCCGTAAGACAAATTATGGCCCCATAAACCCCCAAAAATAAGGACCTAAAATCAAGGCAGGATTGAGTGCCAGACCACCTTTTGATAGACCAGACGCTACTGTGTGACATCAATGTCTCACTCATTTCATTGCATTTAGTTAAAAACAAACAAGACAGCCAAAAACCTTCCTGTTTATGGTGTTTATAGCCTCACTTATTAGTTTCAGGTTTTATTTAATACACACATGATGTTTATCCAATAAATTCTGGAACCATTTCAGTGTTTGCAACAGCTTTCAATTGTATTTGTGGTTCAGGTGAAAAGAGATTCAGTCATTCTTTATTAGAAGAACAAATTAAACTTCACTGCTCTTATTCTCGTCTGCAGCCTGCAGGAAAACACATTGTTTTCTTGAATGAGTGAAAAATACTTGAAATATACCTGGGTGGCTTTCACAAGGCAGCGTGTGGGAAGGACTACACTGGATAATAAAGCAGATCGTGGTTTTTGCTATAACCCAATAATTCAAAAATAATTTAAAAATGCTCCTTGTCCATTTATTACGTCAATTCCACTTTTCCACACTGTAAAACTCAATGTTCACTTCATTGTTGTTGTCCAGTCGTCTTTCTACCCACCTTCTCCAGCCCAATCAGCCTCCACTATGTATAATTTAAATCACACAACGCACCACCTTCCTATCCCACCTCGGCCTCACGCGAGTCACTCCCACCCTCCAAGCCTCCATCTTGTCTTCACCACCACCAACATCTAGACTCCTGGGGATTCTCCTTAATTCCTATCACTGCTGGGATTTCATTCTGGGCCCTCAAAGTCTAACAGCCGTGTAGCATAACAGATTTCTGTAGATCAATAAAACACCTTCAATTCCTTCTAATGATCTCTCCTTATTGAACTGCTTTTGGTAACTTAACCCAACCAAAGGATGAATTGCACCACTTGGACACTGGTTTATCTCACTGTGTAGAGCTGGTAAGCCATGTCTTATACAGCTAATGGAGAAGGCGTGCGTGACTTCCCCTGGTCTTCCTCCCAGTTTTCCTGCTGTACTAACACGAAAAAAGCCTAAAAAGCCCAAATATAAAAAACGAAAAGCCTCTAACTTCAGTCTTTTGATGAATGCCTTCTCCATAGATACATAGCTATCTTACCAAATATAGCTTTTTCTATGTGTTTTGGCCTTTCATCCATACATACACTGTATTTTAGGTAACTGGAAACAGAACTTCTGACAAACTCCAATTTTTGTGTTTAGATGACAAGGAAACAAAGATTTTGTCTTGAAACACCAAGGCTGTGCGGCCTTATCTCCTCTTTGCTGATTCTAGACTCTGCGCCATCAACAAGCTTCTCTGCAGATAGTCCTGGACCAGAGTGGACAGCAAAAAAGGTTGGGTGTGTTTATGTTGCTAATGTGTAACTGTGTGTAATTTCACAAGGTAGGAAGAATATCACAAATTCTCCATCTTTCAGTTGGAGGATCTGTGGCATATAAAACGGCTCCTGCATGCATTAGTATTAATACAGAGCCTTTGGTACGTGGTTCATTTCAGCAGCAGACTCTACATTCAGGAATACAACATAAAGCACAGCACGCTGTGACAGTTAGAAGCGTGCTCTGCCTGAAGTGATGTGTAGGTGTCGGTACAGGTGGCTTCCTCAGAGCAGAAATGAACAGGACCCAGGTGAGACACGAGAGAAAGAAAACACAACCCAATGGCCTCTTCGTGTCCTGCGATCGATTTTTCTCTTTCGGGGGTGAAGAGAGGAAGCACGAAAAGAGATGGGAAAAAAATGGCCCAGCACTCTCGTTCTCATGCATCAGGCAAGTCGGGCATAAAATAGTTCGTTTGGATGGGTGATCATGAACTGGCAGCAACGGGAGGAAGTTTACCAGAGCTAAATGAATGCTCAGCCTCCACTTTCTCTCTGCCTCCCACCCCGCGTTACAGCCATAATTTATTGTAATAATATACCTTAAAATGGTGGCGGGAAAAGAAGCAGGAGAGAAATGGGCCGTCCTCGCGGCGTGTTTACATTGCATATATGATTGTGGGAGAGAGCAGTGTGAGCCCTGTAGGGGGGTAACTGATTGGAAAAGGTGATTCATCTGAGGTTTTTCAGTTTCACTGAGCTTTAGTAGTCATTAGAAGCATTGCTCAGATGCTCACAGGGCTGCTTGCTGTCCTTTTTCTCTGCTCAGCATGGGCTGTCTAGTATTTATTAGTCGCTCTGTTTGCATACTGTGTATACTGTGGTCAGTATACCAGATCACATGCATGCATATTTATAATTCCTTCCTTAAAGCTTTATATTTTGAGTTTCATGCAGCTTGTGTCCATGTTTGCAATTAAATTCTGATCTGTTTCATCTCTCCTTTACTACTGGTAAGGTCACTAAAGGGTCAAATCTCAGGAGTACAATCGACAGCTGCAACTGAGTTACCGAAACATATTTTTAGAATTTACCATGCTAGTCCTGTGATTTGGCTCAGTTTTCTTCAATTCCTCTTTTTGTGCCTCAAATTTAAACCACACAACTGTACGTACTTGCCTTTAAATTGTGTCAGTAATGTTGTCCCTCATTTCTGTGAACCCGAGGATGTGAAAGTGACCAGAGGCGTAAGCTGGCTTGAGTAGTCACTTTCCTCTGAACGAATTTGCATCAGTTCACATCAATATACTCGAGCAATGTGCACATGATGCCACGTGAAAAACATCAATACTGAATTGCAGGCATTTGGTTTGCCTAAAATGTGGAAGATCTCAGTTTCATGACCAGGAGGAGACACAGTTCTCAGCGGGGGTTACATCGGGAACAGCGTCTAGGGTAAAAATCTGTGCCAGATCTGTTGCGGCAAACCCACGGAAACAAGGTAGCAGCTGACAGGAGATCACAGAAGATTCTTCTTCTAGAGAAACATGCCAAGATCTTCAAAGACCAGCAGACAGTGACTCATATTTTCATCTTTTTAAAGCTCGTCAGGACTCTAGCAGAAGCTGATAGCTGGTAAAATACAGTATGTAGGTTATTTTGTATTTGAGCAGCCTACCTACTGCAGTCCTACCTCTACCGTCCCAGAACAACTTTTCAATATCTCTAAACCTCTCTGGTGAGATTTGACACCATTGCGTTACCATTTCAAACCAGAGTTTTTTCATCTTTTGCTAGTTTTGTAAATATTTTTTATTCTTTCAGCTCAGAGCAAACAGTAAGAGTGCAGTTCTTTCAGCAAACCTATATTAGCCACACTGGCCTTTGTTTTATATTTATTATTAATTTTACATTGAACTGCATCACAGATCACTACTGTAGAGTTTCGTTTGCCTGTTCCAGCAGTTTGTTCATGAATAGTTCTTGCATCAAAGTAAAAAAAATTATGTGTTTTCTTACCCTGGCATGCAGCATGTTTACAGGAAGCTTAAAGGTTTAAGCTGATGAGGTCAGCCATGTTTCTGGTCTAGAGAAATAACAACAGAGACAGTTTTACTGTCACTTTAATCAAAGCTTTATACAGCATGATTAATGTGCACTTTATAGTTTATTATTTAGTCTTGGCTGATCTTGAAACAGGCACCCCTGGCAGGATTGGTGCCTTGCTCCAAGTATTGACCGGAGACAATCCACTGAAAAAAAAAGAAAAGTCCTTTCAGACAAAAGAAGGTGACTTATTTGAAAGCATTTGAGGACCTCAAACACTCCCTTCCTCCATTCGCTCTCCCATCTTGGCCCTATAACTCGTGACAGAAGACATAGAGCTAGTTAAGATCATTTACATCCCGGCCATCAAGAGTTTGAGATGGCTCATTAGCCTCTAGCGTGTAGATAAAGCTCTAAATTGACAAGTGCAAAGTATGGGCTGCTCCTTCAATTTGGGGAGAACAGGAGGAGGGGGAGCTGTGAAGCTCAGGTGATTGATGGTCCTGCGTCCTCTTGGCTCCGCTCTACACTCTCAGAAGTCCTGGGACTCGGCGTTGGTTGTTCCTCGGCCAGGGGGCTGCTCACATGCACTACACCGCCATTGGACTCAACTACTTATAGACAGAAGGCCAAATGTGCTCTAACTGTAAGGGGGCCATTACCATGGTGATTAATGAGGTTGTCAAAAAAACTTGACTCCAACTCTTGTGCCTCTCCCCTCCTTTATTTTTAATTTTATTGCGACCACACCGGGTTTAAAAAAATAATAAAATAAATAAAAAAACGTCTTTAAAAATGTTTCATCAAACTAATTTATTCTAATTATGCACACTGCCTACTTTTGCGCTGTGTTCCCCAGCACTCAGATGCCCCCCATCCCGCTCCCCTTAAACCTTTTGGTGCAGATTAACGTAACAAAAAGTCTATTAATTAATATTTTGTGGCTTTTAATTCCTGGCAAGGATGCCGTCTTGATGCAGCTGCCTGTCGAGGCCCGTCACTCCTGAACCCGTGCCAAGGAAGTGCAGATGTAATTCTGTTATCTCTTGCTTAGTTGTTTACACAAATTAATTCGAACAATTAGCCCTCTACCGGCCTTTCATGAATCATGCAAGAGGAGATGCCAAAAAATTAATACAGAGAGATTTCCATTTCCAAATGAGGGAGCTCCAATTTTGGGCGAATAAAATGTTATACCTGCTAAAGGCTCGGGAAAAAAATTAACTGTCCTCAGTGGAAGCGAAACATCTGGCGGCTTAAATCATTGGATTTAAATTGAATGTTGAAGTCGAGGCTGATGAAAAAATGCTTGCGATGACATTTTGAGAGGTTTCATCAGGTAGCAAAAGTGAATAAATACTGACAAAATAATGAGAGTCGGGCAGCGGTGAATCCCAGAGTTTCCATTACACTAAATAAAATAGGCAGGTGGCAACCATAAAAAGACTTTCACTGGAGAGTTTTACTGCTGCACAATTACCTTAATCAAAGACTCTCCCACCTTAACAAAAAGGGGAAAACACTCTATTAGTTTATGGGCATTAAAGTTATGTGAGCAAAGCCCATTATCACCTTTAATAATATGGAGATAACGGGGAAAGCAAGAGGAACCAACTCATTCAGGTAACTGATATCAAAATAAATGCAAAGCATATTTTTACTTACAATTTGAACTTTTTTGTACTCGTTCTGAAGCAAATATTTACAAGTGCTAGCTTTATTGAATAATTTCAGATGTATTTTTTTTGAGTATGGGACACTTTTTAGTCCACCCTCAAAAATAAATGAGTTCCTCCCTAACCAGGTGCCAGGAGAAATGAGTGGTTTGTTTTAAGGCCATGAAAACTCCCATCTAGGCAGTGAGCTTGCATACAGACAGTATATTCTTCAATGAAAGTGTCTGAGCTTCCCTCACTTTCAGCATAAAGTTTCCTTCTCTGATCATGCACGAAGGGTTTTTACAGATTTACCCTCCTGAAGTCACAGTTTTTGCACTCTGCTCAGGTTTGGAGCGTCCCTGAACTGCAACTTGTGTGAGAGAGTAAAAAACTAAAACAAAGTCAAGTGAGCAGAAGGAAACTTGTGAGACTCCATCAGTTGGGTTGTGTTCGCACAAGGTATTTGTGAGTTCTTTGTACCAAGATGGACGTAGCATGGAAAGAAATACAAAGGGAGTTACAGCCTTCTGTGGGTATCATCATCATGAAGTTTACGTCATTCATGTCCAGCACACGCCGTTAGATCCAAATTCCAAAGTGTAGACAGTAAAGAACTTTAAGAGTGCCGAAATCTCAGCTTGCAACCAAAATAATAGTAAAAGATTAACATGCAGGAAAAGGAGCTCAATATAGCTGCATGACAAATAAATCTATAATACTAATTTTAAGAGTAAACATAACTAAAAATGTTGATTTTCCATTTTCAATGCTTTTCCAAAGCTAGTAGATCTACTGAAAGACATAAGTAATGGAAATATATATGCAATACGAAAACCCAAGAAAAGAGCACAAAATAGAAAGCAAAAAGAAATAAAAATATATCTGCCATGGATGAAAAATCTGCTCAGTCACAGGAGAAGAACGAACTCACGGTGACTTAGATCCAGCTTTTGTTTTGGAGCTTTCCTCTCTCAAAGCCAGCAGGGGGCGGTTTCCATCCACTTGTGATCTGCAGTCTGTTCCACAGTCATATCCTCTGCCGGCTGCAGTAGAAACAGGCCGGTCCTGGAGACGATGGCCCGGTGTCTGTGTCATTAATGGTTGCCTTTCAAGCTGTCAGCCTTAACGAGCTGATTGCAAACGGAAATTGACGTTTGAAATGTAAGTGAATAAGCAGATCCTGGGTTTCGGTGGAGGGCGGGCAAGACGACACCCTGGCATCCTCCATCTTTAAACTGCAGGCTAACTGCATTTTTTTAAAAAGAGGCCATTAGGCAACAATAAGTGGAATCCATATGATCTGCTCAATAATGACATGTAATTTTGTGACAGTTATGTGTTGTTACGCAAATGTATGGGGCAAGGCTTCTCCCCTGTAAGTGCCCGCTAACTCAATTGTGCTTGTGTATTTCTTCAGCTCCATGTTTAATGTCCATTAAGAGTTGAGAGGAACATAATGGTGTCCTGTAGCACTGCACGAGCCACTGTTCCCCCCCTCCGTCTCTTAAAAGGACAGTTTCCTGAAAAAAAACCCCTCATAGCCGTTAATTGTGTCATCAATTACACAACATGTGCTTAACTTTCATGGGTTTATTAAATTATTAATTAAGTGCTCACAAGCTAATTGTTTAGGGTAGGACGGACAACTGCGTGACCCGCATTGCTTACTGGAGGAGATGAGTTTAATTATCTAGCTTGTATTTCAAGTAAATGTTTGTTTGTGTATTTTTGAAGGCACAAATCCATGTGGTTATCTTTGATTGGTGCTGCAAAGAGGAAATAAATTTCAGTGATATAAATCTGATTGCCATTAAAGGGTTTTTGGGTGAATGTTTGTTCAACGTTGGCTTAGAAAACAAATTCAAGTCAGTGAAACCTCAGCAAGAGAAAGTGCTAAGGGACCACAAGCTGTTTATTTCCCAGGTCCATTTTAATACTTTACACTAAATGACGAGGACTCGAAGGAGCTTGGGGACTAGCTATTTATGGTTATCCCACCAGAAGCAATACCAGTGTCATCAAATGGAAGGAAGTTTTGGTGAGCCTGAGTTTGGGTGGCTACCAGCAATAAGTAGGCATATAAAGTAGGCGTTTGCTTTGTATTTTGTAAGGATCAGATGACTGTTATGAGAAAGCATGACAATCCGTAGGGTGATAAAAACCTTTCATATGCGGCTGCAGAATATTTGTCTGGTGAAGGTTTCAAGTGCATCACAAATACAGTCGTTTTATTCCTTTTTCAGTATTTGTGGCCCCTTTGGGAATTCAGCCTGTGTTAGTTCTTGCCTCTGCTCAGAAAGATCCACGGGGAATACAGCTACTGGGCTTAGAATAATAGAGTGAACATGATATCAACCCTTTTTATTGAATATCAGATATCAAGCTGGTTTTATCTACCGCTCATCTGATGTAAGGTGATCTCCAAATACAGATGCAAAAACAGATGACACATAAGTTATTAATTTAACTGTGAAATAAAAAGGGCAGATAATTTCTTCTTAAGCTCAGTCGTGTATTGTTTTACTTTAAAAAACAATTTCATGGAAGGAGACATCACATTAGTACCAGCTTCTGACTGTTATGCCAGGATATATGAAGGTGGTTTGTGGTGTTAAGATCCACCAGTTCGCCGGTGACCTGCTGGGGTTGGGTTCACTCAGCATGTGGCTATTTTACCACAAGTCTCAAATCTTGATGCAACCAATTCAGTTTTGTTCATATATCACCAGTGCTGTAAGGTAACGAGGGAAAACTCCAACTGTCACATGATCCAATCAGTTGAACGATCAGAAATCTGAATAGCAAACTGTTTTTTAGCTGATGTCCACATGAATGCCAGGACTCAAGGCTTCCCTTATTCAGCCAGCTCACCTTCTTAGTATTGTCCATCTTTCTCCTCATCTCTTTTTGAGGTAAATAATGCATAAATCTGAGCATGTCCACAATGACTCCACGTTAATTCTTTCCTTTGTTTTACACTTCTGACTGTCTGCATTTCAGGATCTCTTACATTAGCTCAGATTTTGAGTTTGAGCTCCACACAACACTAACTGAGGCCCTGCCCTGTTTCAGGTTCAACCAATGGCCTTCCTCGGATCTCTTATGGCAATAACTGCACACCTGGAAAACACTACAAGACCCACTGTTTTCTGAGATGCTTTGACCCAGCTGGCTAGCCACCACAGTTCACCCTTTGTCAAAGTCACTCAGGTCAGGCCATAATATCAAGTTCAACAAGCCATTGTTCATGTGGTGCCTAACATTTCCCACCCTGTGATTGGTGGCAATCGGTGTTCTTTACGTCATCTTCAGTGCTTCCAACGTTGTGGACGATTTTGTAAAGATTAGTTAAGATTATTCCTGGTTTCAGTGAAAGCTTGTAGCGGTGGTTAAAATTCAGATTCAGAAATAATACCAAACCTTTGTTCATCCATATTATCCCAGATCAGTCACATGAGGAAAGAAAGCAGTTTTTGTACTCTGACTTCAAGACTTTTATGAAATAAAGTAGTCATGATCCACCCTAACAAGCAGAGGTAATATAAAATATATTTAAGACATAACTAAGTTGTACTGAGAAAAATAAATTTAACAATAAAGCTGCTTTTGTCCTTTTTCAGGTCTCAGATTGAGCTGATAACAAAGCCATTGTATCCATGAAAGTCAATCCAGACAAACGGTCTTTGCAGGTAAGGTACATTGCAGGCATGCATGCGTCTCTGTAGTAACACCGAGCTGCACACGGCCTCACCATCGAACATCAGTCCAGGTGGAATAGCTGTTACCGTATCATCATCTCATCATTAACATACACAACACGACCACGGCTCTTCTCATTGACTGTAATCACCTTAATGCAAAAAGCTGATGAAGTTGCCAAGGCGCAGAGTGCTCCGTCTCAGACCTTTTCTCTTTGTGTGTGTGTGTGTGTGTTTTTGTAATGGCGCTGTCATAACTGCTCTGCTCCGTCTGGGCCTAAGTGAATCTGAGGCGCCATCTTTTAAACGAGGCTAACAAATGAACACGTTTTCCCCCCATCAAACGGCTCCTGACAGTGATGCATGGGCTTCCAGATGAGCTCTGAAAAACTGATGGATCTGCGACGGTACAAGCGCTTAGATAAACTAATGCATGTAATTACGTTTTCCATTCCCACTCCATTGCAAGGCATCTTATTACAATATCATTAGTTGAAATGTTCAGCAAAAAAATGATATGGTTTGCAAATTTCTTTTTTTTCCTGACTTCCTATCACTCTCTTTTATCTTTTTTTTCTTTTTTGCCATGTGGGGTAATTACGGGAAGTTGATTTCTTTGACTGGAATAAAAGCGAATTCAATTTGTTTGCTTCTTGGAAAGACATCATCGGGCATCTCACTGTAAGTGTTAGTAATTGTTGGAAGTCTTATTCACCGCTGCTGCGGATAAGACGACCATCAAGATGGTTAGAGATGCCCTGTGTGTGGGGTGAGCGAGCGACATGTGTGGATATGAGTTTGGTACGTGTCAGGCTCATTCTTCCCGTTTTTTTAATTGGAGGCAGAATTTATCATGTCCCTTCTCATGCATTAAAATAACCCTCTACAGAACCAGTCTATTGGTGTTTTAGGACACGTTTTGGAATTTGTTTCTATGTGATTGCCATCTTACAACCCCTGATTGATATCCTGTTGCTCCTTTCCTTTGGATGCCACCAAACAGCTCCCACCCATTAAGGCATGAACCCCGGGATCTCTCAAGTCCACATTTTTACCCAAAGTGGTGCTCCTGCAGGCCCTCGTAAAAGGGAAGAGCTGATGGTGGCTTCTAAGAAGAGCCAAGTATTACGTAGCACTTTCAGGAGAAAGTGCGGTAATTGCTGTTCGTGCCTTTGTGGCTTGCCCCCCCCACCTACCTTCCAATCAGTTGCGGCAGTGTCCTTCCTGCTAAAAGGGAATTTTTTTTCTTCCCACTTTCACCAAGTTCTGGATCTTTGTGACTTTCAACAAAGCTGAATTGATTCTTAAGTTCTTCTAATATTCTTCAAGTGTCCTTGGACAAGGCAACCTCATGTTGCCCCTGATGGATCCATGAGTGTGTGCATGAAAAATAAAGTGAATCAACTGCTGTCAATGGGGGAGAATTTATCTTGTACTGGGAAAGGTTTTGCGTGACCATTAAGACCAAGAACACGGTGCATAAATAGCAGTTTATTTACCATTTACCTCACTCACCTAAGGCTGCGTGAGGCTCTCAGCGTATTGATTGATTCTTAATACATGATGTTTGTCTAGTAGAAGAGAGTTCGGGTTTTTATTACAAAATTGCATTTTTAAAAATGTACTGATCAATTAATTGTTTTTGGCAGGCCGAGCACTACAGACTGGAGGTGCTCAGAAGCCGCTCTTAGCTCTGATTCATAGAGAGCTGAAATGGGGATTTAGCTGGACTTGGCCCATTTTTTATTTGCAGTGGATCATTTTTGGGAACGTGACCTGCTCTTTTAATTTGGACAATTTGAGTTTAACCGAGCATTATATTTTTTGTGTGTGTTTGTTTGTCTTATGTTTATCAGTGTAACAGTTTACCTTACCATCCTTGGATAAGAAATCTGGTCAAGTGAAGTCTAGATTAGCTGTTTTGCCCACATCGTGCAGTTTAAGAGTGTTTACATCCATCACTTTTAATCTAACCATTGCTGGGTTCAGGTTTGACTATTCTGTAGCCTGTTCTGGGTTTGTGCTCTTTGATTTTCAATAAGAATTCATACATATTCACACATAGGCTGTTTGAGCCCCATAAACCTGAAAATCACAGATAATTGACATCCTTACCGTTGAAGAAATTCCCAGTCGATGCACATTTATCTCATACACTCAGGTGTGCATAATGTCTTTTTTTCAGTCCATGCTACAGCTCTGGTGAGAGTGTGTATCTTGCTTTCATAAGCATGTAATACATATTCAGCCTCTCTCTTGCTGTCAAAGTTGACCATGCAGCAGCAGCGTGAGCGAATGCAGTGAGTGTTTACTTGCTTCCCTGTACATATAACCGTGTGAAAACTTGTTAGTCTGTGCCTGCATGTTAAAACATGCATATCGCTGCTCTCCGAGTGCGCAACGTCCCCGCTGCATGCTGTGGTTGTGCTCGCGCGTGTCTGCGCGGCTCTCTCTCGCCTGCTCTGTCTGCGAGTGATGTTTCTTAAGGAGCGAAGGAGGTTCGCGTTGAGCAGCAGTGGAGCTCATTAGCCGAGTACCAGGGGAGCGCAGCCACTGCAGCCTTCCCACCCGCCCCCACTCCGTCCTCCCAGAGCTCCTCTCCGGGGCGGCCGCCGCGCCGCCTGGCCGGGCCCTCAGCCGTAGCCCTTCATCTGCACGCGTAGCACTGAAGGCTTGTGCATGGCGCAGCGGCAATATGCTGTCATATGCTGGGTGACGGGTGCACTTCACACCAGCGGCAGGCTGGTTTGCAAGAGATTATTCTGGCTGCGTTTCTTCTTTTTTGTTTGTGTGTCCAACATTCACAGGGAGGTTTTAGCCTAAAATCTTTATTAAAACTGAGTATGAATTTAATTTAATTTCCATCACTGTGTGTGCACGTGTCCTTTGTTTAGGAGTTCTATTTGACTCTCCAGTCATTTTAAAACTCTCCAAAATAGTTGATTCATTATGAACAAAAAAAAAGAAGAAGCTGGAATTGGAAAATATGAAGCATTTATGTGATAAATGAAGTGGCATGTGTCTACAACTTCAACAATATGGAAGAAAGGATTGTCCAAAAGGTGGTTTTAATTCACAGAGGTCGTTATTTATTTATTATTCGTTATTATTCCTTTTTGTATTAGTGTGCATCACTTTGGTGTTGAGGTTCCCTCCGGACTCCTTCGCATTTTATCATCATCAGGTTTTTGTTTTTTTTTAACTCTGTGCTGAAATTAATTTCAATCTTTTGAAAATACAAATGTGGTGGTGGTGTTTGGGGGGATTGGGTTGGAAGATGTGATGATGATGAAATTAGGTCACCACGGCGATGGCTATGGCAAAAAAAAAAAACAGGACATGAATAAATAAAAAGAATTCAACACCACATGAGTGCAATATCATATTTTCGGGGGGCGGAAGGCTGCACGTGATGTCACGACGAGCTCATTGGCCGACAAAGATAATCATGACCTCGACGCAGAGTAAGATATGTTTTCATTGCTCGGCTCTTTGCCCGTTTTGCGTTAGCTGAGAGTTGTTTTGAAGATGTTTTGATGCGAGCTGAGAAAAAGCAGTGGTTGTGACACTTCTTTTTTTTTTTCCTTTTTTTAATTATCCAACATAAGATGCAAAGCAAACAAAGCCCAAAACACTCCACTGCTTATTTTCTACACCCCCCCCCCCCCCCCAATCTGATGCAATTTTTACAGCTCTGCAGCAGCTCTGGAGCGCCTAATCTGCGGCGTGTTAAAGCCACTGGTATGAAGATGGTATTGATCAGAACATATGCTGACACGCAAATGAATCCAGAAACAGCAGGGAGACGACGATCCAGTCAGTCAAAGCAGGGGAAAAACCATGCTGTTTCCCAGAGAATGAGTGTATTAAAGCTGAAATAAACGGTGTGTAAAAGCAAAATCAGAGGCTGGATGTCTTTTTTTTTTCTTTCTTCTTCTTGGATTTCTTTAGTCTTCAGAGCAGATGCAACATCTTTGCGCCCCTCAAGGGATGCCTTCAGGGCGAGGCTTGAGGGGACTCCTCTTATATAAAATGAAATGTTACAAATAAAAAAAACCCCAAACAATGGCGTGCATTATGAACTGAACTGGAGGCTCCTTGCACCGCTCTGTCTTTGACAAATGAGACTTTCATTGGACAATTATCGTTTTCGGGATCGCAAACGTGCGAACAGAATTTGTCACTGTCACTTTGTGTGTTTAAGGGCATATTAATCAAGTGATTAATTGCCAGATATTACCCGGTGAACGCGGCCTGTGTTCCCCCCAATTCAAGTGCTACTTTGCCTTTGAGCGTGATTGGTTAATGATTTTGGGTTTTGTTTGCAGAGGGATGAATGGATTTGTGTAATGTTTACTGGCACGTCTGAGGGGGGAAGCTCAGCATACATTCAGGATATTTTAATTATTAAAGATTAAAGACCAGAAGATAGCTTTATTCCTGGGAGCGGCGTTGTGCTTTAACAGCGTTTTTCTCTTTTCATTTAGGCTGAGCTGCTTTATTAGACGATGCGAGCGTAGGATTGGGTGTCGTAGCTTTACCTTCTGTTCTGATTTCAATATTTTTATGTTTTATTGCAAACAAGCTTAGATAAGTAGGCTTTAGATAAAAAGCAGCACGGGTCAGGATACCTAGCTTGATCAAATGTGGATGCAAAAACATTTATCAGTTTGGGGTGTAAATTTTACTTCCTGTAAGTACATTTTCACTGTTCTGAGTTGACTGTTAGATGAAGAAAAAAATCTCGATTTCATGTCAGTTACTACAGTAGCATGGAAATAGGTTGAAAAGTCTAAAGAAGAGGCCAGAGGAAAATCTGAAGCACAGTCTTCTTGAATGGGATGATCGACACCAGTAATGTCAAACTCATTTTAGAGCCGTATTGATCTTAGGTGACTAGTGAAGCTCTTGAGATGCATGAGATACCGTAATATAAGAAAAAGAAGTACAATTTCAATATTACGTCTCAGCTTTTCTTTGTGATAAAGAAGTGTTGATGTAGTAAATGACATAAATCTGTAAGCGTAACTTTTTGGGTTTAAATTATAAGTAAATGTGTAATATGACTGTAAAAGTGTAAAATCAAATTACAGTTCAGACACATCAGTGACACTCCTGTAATTATAAACCAGAAAACCATTGCAAATTTGCAATTTTTTAGATTTTAAAAAACATTCTACTGTGGACCCATTTTTAATTTTTTTTTCTAAATAGTAGATAAAGAAACCCTCCCTGAAACTTTCATGTCATTTAATTGTTTATCTCGTACTTAAATATTTTGGTGTAGTATGAATGACCATAGTCAGTATGAAAAGTAGTAAAACTTGTTTGACGGGCTGGGATGGAGTGTTTTCTGGGCCTGTTCTTGATTTGGAGTTTGCTGGGTGCACGTGATTCTTTTAGAGGAAAAGAAGCAGACACAAACCAAAGCTACGCTAAAAACTAAAACCTGATGTTAAAAAAACTTTTAATTTCTATAACAACAGAAAAAAAAAGATATGTGAAGCTAAGCCTTTAATCAATTTGGTCATATAAGCCCACAAACACAGCACTGACATTGAGCCGTGTACGTGACTTCGTCAGCTGCTTTCTTCAGATATGCCCTGTATTGTGTATTAAAATAAATAATTGGTAAAAACAAATGAAAACCAAAACTATAGCTCAACATTTTTAGACAGTATAATCCAAACTGAAACAAGCAAACGCACTCTGGAAACAGACTGAAACTAAACCAAGAACTAAGTCATAATGGATTGCCACACATCTCCATCTTGGTTAGTAAAGTTCAGAAACGACAGCTTAAGAGGAAAAATAAAATTCCACGTCATTGAGTTTCTTGTTGACTTCTGCATAGGCGTCATGAACGGAAGCTCTGCAGCAGCAGCAGGTGATTAAAACCTCCAGATCAACCGGTGACGCCGGCGAGGTGGAGGTGTCTGCACCGAGCCCAGAGGACACTAAAAGAGAAAACCTACCACAGCCGCTGTGTGCTCACCCTGCTGCCATCTGGCAAGCTGATACCAGACTAATTGTATTAGCACAGCAATCAAATACTATCACATATGTAAGAAGACAGGAAGCCAATGAGACACGATTTTGGAGTGCTTTGGCAAATCTTCAAGCAGCTATATTATATTTCATTACACTGACTTCTTTATGATGTCTAAAACACTGTGTGTACACACACATTGTGCTGTTTATTTTTAAATTTGCATGAGGGAACATCAGATCTGAGATAATAAAAATAACTATTAAACACATAATTTCAGGAAATCCTTCCTATCACAAGGAGGCAGCCTCCTCCACTCATTGACATGTGATTATATGTGCTATTTATTAATAAAAACAGTATTTTTGTGTCATGGATTTAAAACAACAAAAAAGCATCATGCTTGAACACTAGAGGGAGCTAAGCTAATGTGTGATGTGAGCCGGCTGTCCTGAGCTCACACGTTTTGGTTCAAAAAAGCACTTCTAATTGGGCCTCTTTGCTCTCCTCCAGCTCGGCCAAAAACACGCAAGTCTCCTCGCCGACCTCCAGTCTTAGATGCACAATTTAGTTTTGACAAATGTGATGTTTCAGTTAAATTGTTAATGCGGCAACAGGACTCTGCGAGCCAGACATCAAAGGGCATACATTAATACATACCGCTCGTGTTATTTCTTGTTCTGTTTAGTCTCCTGGGGAGAGGAATACTCCGCGTGAGAGATCCTCCTGCTTCTTTTTTCCTTGTCGTTAATAAACCCTGATGTTTCTTTTCCTAAAGGTAAAGCACCTCTGCACGCAAATGAGGAGCAGAGATGAAAAAAAAGAAAAATGAGAAGAAAAACGAGGAGGGCCGAGCCGGATGATCTGCCGACGTTAAGAGGCGTGCTTTGAAGAAAATTCCATCAAAGGAAAAACAATAAGTGAAGCGGTGTGAGTGTGTGTGGAGGGATGGTGTTAAATACCTCTTGTTGTTCAGAAATGCTTAAAATCTCAATTGGCTCCGTTAACTGGCATCTGGAGAACAATGAGATGAATCTCTTTGGGGTTTATAAAAGGCTTTTAGCGTTTACATCTCCTTCCATATGCTGTTGCGTGATTGCTTTGCGTCTTCCTATTAGCCCCGCGCACCTTGTTTCCTGGGAAAATGTGTCGGCAGCGTGGTTTCTGATGTTTGAACAGCACGAGGCTCGCCTGCTTTCCCGGTTTCAGAGAGAGAGAGTCTAATAAATATGCAGGACTTTGCCTAAATAATACAGTCCACAGTCACAAATAGGCACATAATAGGTGATAATGGTGCTTATGAAGCTTTTCTGGAGCCCTAAGGGGCACGCAGCAGAGCCTTTTTTTTTAGCTACTCTTTGCATTGATGAATGACAGATTGGACATGGCAGTGACTTCTTCAGCGGCGAGGAGAGAAAAGCTTCCTGCCTTTTGTTTAGCAGATGTGTGGAGGAGCCGAAGACGTGCTCATTTCTGACATTTCTCCCCAACCTGCTGTGACACAAATAGACTCACTGTCACATGATGTATAGTCAGGGACTGGGTGGGGGGTGGTGGTGGTGAGAACGGCCGCCGATGTAGAGGAGCTTCTTACACTGCGGTGTGAGGCGTGTTTGTGCTTGTGTCATGTGGTAACTAAACTCTCTTCAAGGCAGGTTACTGAAAAACGGCATTCGTAGAAAATAAAGTCTTCTCCTACTCAGTAGGTTAAGTTCACAGTTCTCTCCAAAATAAAATATCATCTATGTTTCCTCTGCCCCATGGCGCTGTTTATCCATGTGCATTTATTTGGCGTGAGCTGCCCAGTTTTAGAGCCGCCTGCCTTCTCTTGAATATAGCAGAACTAAATGGCACCCCCGTTGTGGAGCTCACATTTAAATTTTAGAAAAACTCAGCGGTAATGTCTCATGACCTGATTTACTTACTCAAAAATCTTGTTGTGCACAGTTTCATGTAGGAACTATTTTCTTTCTGCCGTCTACATCCGCCAACCCGAAAGGGGGTTGCGGGTTGCTGAGATTACAGCTCAGCTGACTAATGTTTACATTCTGTCAAAGTGTGGCCCCGGTGGGGCGGGGGCAGTGGCGGCCCTTGGTGATATTTTATGCAGCCCTCGGGCATGACAAGAAAATAATGGACTATTTGTTTCACACTGATGATACAGCACCACAGAACAGGCCCGAAACCAGAGCTTAGAAATTATTGAGATCCAAAATGTTTGTATTTTTAAAAAAGTTTTTTTTAACAATAATGTGCTGATGTGGACATCAAATGTGTGAAAGCCCAGTGCCATCTATCTGGTTAAAACTGCTTGCAGTAGAAAACCAAAAAATGAACCCCAGACGGATCGATGCCGACTTCGTTTCCACGTAAAATACACGCCAGTCCAGAATGAATTCAATGGAGACGAAGGAATTAAATACATTTGTTGCACAGAAAACGTGATGCATAGAACTCCTAAAATCATCCCCGCTTTGTCCGTGATATCAGCATCAGAAATTCAAGACAATTAATAGCAGTTAACTGAAATTCATAAGGTTATGAGTTCAAGTCATCTTTGACATTTTTTAAAAATTTGCTTATTTCATTTTTTTCTGCTTGATAAATAGTAGAAAACTATTCTTGAACACAAATGTTTTGGTTCTAGAAAGTCCAACAATGACATCCAGGCGATGTTTAAGTCTTTCTGCCATTAAGACAACGTTTGATGACCTCCCCTGTGTCCTTAATGATGAGTTCTGACACCTCCAAATATATTAATAATAGCGCTGTTTGACAACCATTAGAACAGGTTCTGGAGTTTTCCTAGGGTAGGCCTGGTAAGCTGTACAGGCAGAGATCACTCTCACTAACTTCTGATGCACACCCAGTCATTTTGTTCTGGAAGGCGGCCTGAAATATTATGGGAACTGCTCAGTTCAGAAAACAGAAAAGTTACTCCTAGCAGACGCCCAAGGGAGAAAGACTCGGGAAACACCTCGAACCAACATTGAGGTAAAGTTGGTGACGCCAGTTTCAACTTTTATTTTGGAACTATTATTCAACCTAGATGTTTTGTCTGGGTAAGTCTGGCAGACCCCCAAAAGGTGTGTTTTTTAAGAGTTTCTGAGTTTTAAAGCCTCTCTGAGTTGAAGATTGGATTTGAGGAAAATTAATGTTTGCATTTAGTTTTCTTCATTCCATGTACAGCACGATGCATATTTCGCCTCTTTTATGTAGGGTTTCTGCTACTTATGAAAAAACAGAAAACTAAGACAAAACAAGAAATACAACCTAAAAGTACCAACTCAAAAATAGAAAAGTGAGATAAAATTTAGGTCACTAGAACCCAAATAGACCATCACCTCCTCAATAATGGTTAAATTCCTAGCGCAAAAAACAACTGCTAACAGAAGACATTATAAACAATGCAAAGATTTAATGCTTGCGTAAGTCATAAGCATTAAATTTGCAGTCAGATATCTAAACTTTGACAAGCGCAGGTTTAGTTGTTGGGTAGATGTGCAATAGACAAGAGTTTAAATCAATAAAAGAGAAAATAGTTCCTGGAACAACAATTTTGGTGGATTTTATCGAGTAACTAGAACATTCTGCAAAGAGCAACTGTAGATCTCGACAGCTGATATCTCCTAAACTGGTCAACTCTGAACAAAACTGCCACTTGAGGACCTCAGGTTAAGCCAATATCCGTTATTTCCCTCATGTTTGCCCGCCTGCTACTACATTTGAGGTAAGGGGAAAAAAAAGGCCCATCCTTGTCTGTCTCATTCCTTGTCTTGTGAGGTCAGCGACAACCTCGAGGCCATATCACCTCCTCCACTCGTCGCTGTTCTTACAA
Source organism: Diplotaxodon limnothrissa (assembly GCF_057381915.1). Taxonomy (NCBI): domain Eukaryota; kingdom Metazoa; phylum Chordata; class Actinopteri; order Cichliformes; family Cichlidae; genus Diplotaxodon; species Diplotaxodon limnothrissa. The sequence goes on along the minus strand of NC_140617.1, from coordinate 28,088,880 downwards.
ACGTCTCGCCGACGAGCCTGCCAGCCATCTTAAGCGTCTCTTAACCAGGTGAGACGTGACGGCCTCCGCTCGTGACCTCCGCATCTTCTTCGTGACAGAAGAGGGGCTTTGTGTGTTTGCGTCGTGCCTGTTTGGCATTTTCACCGTGAAGTCTCGGACCTCTCCGCAGCGCCGCGGGCCGTTACCCGTCAGGTCTGAGACAACGTCGACATTGATGAGAGCGGGGAAAGGGGCCAGGTAGAGGTGGATCTGTCAGCGCCGATTTGTCAGGCCTTCACTCACCACCTCTCAGGCGCCAACAGAGGTATAAGTGCAGTTTCGATGAAGTCTGCACTTACTCATCCACACATGGAGGGTCATCTGTCTCCTCTGTGCTGTCCAAACAACAGATAGTGTCCTGAAGAGTTAATTTATTGCTGTCTAAGTGAATCACCTTCAACAGAAACATAACAGCAGTGCTGTTTTTAGTCAGAGGACGCTGTGATAGATGAAGCAGGCTGCACTTTTTTAATCTTTTTAAACAGTTGTTTGACAGTATGAGAGTACGTAGAAAATATATCTTCAGGCTGGTTCAATTTCCCCTCGAGCTCCTCCAAGCTTCAGCTGACCTTTTTCATAGTTTTGATTTTTACTTGTTTGTGCTGATGTTGATCTTTTTGGGATCTCTGTAAACACAAATTTGAGTATGAAAATGCAGAATCTGGTAGCACGCAACAAGATTTTGGGTGCCTCTTGCAGTCCACATAATTGAAACCAAAGCCATTGATAAGGCTTTGGTTTCAATCAGACACAGTCAGATCTGAGAAAAAGGTTTTCTTTGTGTTTTTTTTTTTACTTGGTTTAATTTGGTTCCAATTATTGTCTGCTTTTGTGACAGTTTTTTTTCTATGAAGCAATTTGTAACTTTAAGAAGAGTGAAATATAACCTTTCATATTCATATCTTTTTATAAACAGCTTTACAGTTTCTCATGTAATTGAAGGCTGTTTAAATTACCATTAAATAAATGATACCATCTCATTAAGGTGATATTGTCTGAAAGAACTGAACAATACTTCTTGTAGTGAAGGGAGACATGCAGAGCAGGATGCTAGCGATAGGGTGAGAAGAAGAAGAAGAATGGTATTCAGTGAACCACAGAGTGTGAGTAATAAGCTATTTACCAGTTAGATTCTGATGAAACTGCACAGGAGAGTCCCGACATTGGTAGAAGTTAGAACCTCTGGACTGGTGGATGCAGAGATAAGGCTGAGCACTAAGATTTAAAAAGAACAGAGGCTGATGGGCTCACGCAAGGCGGGCAGTAGAATTATTGGACCAGAGTGACGATAAACAGAGTTTGACACCCACCAGGCACCCAGGAACGAGGCAGACGAAGCATACTCAATCAGCAGCTGCATTTGTACAGTGCTCCTCTGCACATACAAATGGTACCTGACTGCCTGATCTGATATCCCTGTGTTGGTGTTGTTCTTACACCATCCTAAAAATGCGGGTCCAAGAGCAGAACTGGTCAGTTATGTTGTCTGAGCCTTCAGTTAGGATTACCCAAGAAGTCAGACAATGCAACTAAAAAGCATCCCCAAACTTAACTTAATAGTATATTATATTATTATTTATCCTCTAGAGACACGTTTCTTTCTTTCATAGTTGGGGAAAAACACTTAACTTCCTCAAAGCTTCTGCACTTTGAGGAAACCCTGCTCTAACAGCTGACATGTTATCATGTCCGGGCTGACCTGCATGCTCGCAGCAGAAGCTGAAACAGTAGCCTCATTTGGGCCTAATTTTAGCTATTTTTGGCACTTGTGACTGAGATGTCACTCACATGAAGCGGAGCTGCAGCCGAGCTCCACTGAGTCAGTGCTAATGTGGCCGATGTGGTCCATATTTGGATCAAATATTCACTGCTATCTGTGACGAAATCCTGTCCCGCGCTGATAATTGTACAGTTTATGTTTATGAAGCCAGTAACACAAAGACAGCTTCAAATACAGACCAGTCTTATCTGTCCGGCTTGTTTTGTGCCTTTCTACAATTTTCCTTATGAGTTATAAATTGAAAGCTGAAAGTTAGATCTGTACATGTTTACACCCTCACCTGCATCCTTTCTCCCCCCGCTGTTATTATTTTAAACCTCCCACGGCCCTAATATTCCTCTGTAATTGCACCTAAAAATCACAAACATTAAACAAGCAAGATGTCTAGACTGGTGTATCTGCATTTTTTCCCGTGTTGCCGTTTGTTTAAACGACTCCAATATCCACCCCATAACCTTTTTTAGCCATTCGGCCCTCGACTCCCTCTCCTGCCTCTTGATTTCCCCAAAGTGCCGTGTTTTATGTGTGCTTTTCTTTGGAATCGGGCTGTGGGGGCGAGAGGAGCAGAGACGACTGTCCCGAGACGTGGGAGAATGAAATGAGGTGGCTGTTTATTCTCCCCCGCCAAAGCCACATACCTTTTTAGAGTGGCTTTGGAGCCAGGCCTAAAACAACACCAGAGGCCATGTACACAAATTACATGTCTCGGAGTGAGGAGAAGGATGCATGGAGGGATGGGAGGAAGGATGGAAGAGTGTGGTTCCCAGTAAGAAATAATAACACTCGTCCAGATCAGTTCGAGCTGATGTGCCAAATAAGCCTGTTTCTAAAATATTTTTTTAATTCACCACATCCACTCTTTTTTTTGCTGTCTTTGGACAGAGTTCATGTGGAGGCCGCAGAACATTATACAACATCGAGTTAAGAGCTCGCGTTTCATTTTGCGGAGGAAACGGGGGCTGACTTTGATAGATTACAGCGAGGACGAGTCGTCCTAATTGAAACGAATATCGTAATTTTTCTCTCACGGCGTTTTTCCCGTCTGCCCTGAGAAACCCAGACAAATAAGAGCAGACCTGCTCCGTTGTTCACGCTGCAGTGAAAACAAAGGTATCGGTAATAAATGCCACGCTGGGGTTTGCGGTTTTTAGATCGTCAGGGGGGAAAATAACAGCCAGCGTGAAATGATAGGGATGGTAATCCAAGGTAAATATTTAAAAATTGTCCTTTTTTTTGTTCTTACTTTCAGTAACAGATATTTTTTAGGGGGAGTAATTTTATTGAATATGAGCAGAAATCTGGGCTCTTTGCTCATCATGAATATTCAGCTCCATCATCAGGCACCTCGTGGGCTTTTTTGTTTCATAAATGTTTGCTTATGTCAAGGAAATCCTGTAGTGTTTACCTACCCTGAGCCGTGTAGCTGCTTCTCCTGTTATTAATTTGTGTCGGGCTTATTTATTATTAGGCTTGTCTAAGCACTTTATCTCTGCTGCGAAAACTGCTGCACCAATAAAAATGTATTATTATTGCGATTACTCTTATTTACTCTGCGGTTAAGTAACCTCAGGAAAAGTGACAATTCCTGGAGTGTTTACCCACATTAATCTGCTGTGTGAGCTCTGATCTCACACGGCCTCCCTCCCTCCCCATGTGACCGAACGCCCGGACCCATCCCGTGGCTGATGGGGTCCAGGAAAGGGGTCAGCGCGAAGCAGGAAATGGGGGAAGCTGATGATGATGACCAGCGGCCTGGAAAGCGTCTGCCCATCCATCATGGCGGTCCCTATCTTCCACAAGGCGATGCGACCCGGCTCGGGCTGTGAACCGACGTCCACGGAGCGTGAGCAGAAGCGCAGCTTGTGTTGAGGTGATTGCTGTAATTATAGCGTTTGCCATTCCAGCTGAGAGAGATGGAGCGAGAGAGGGGGAAGAGAGTTCTTTGCTGGTTGGTAATTGTGTGTGAAAAGGTGGAGAAGCATGGGTGGGTGATATCATCCGGCCTTGGAGAGATGAGACTCAATATTCCCTGTGTGTAAGCATGTGTGTGTGTGTGTAGGCTCAGTATTGTTTGGCAGTCAAACATTGCATTAGTGGTGCTGTGGGCTTTGACACACCCCAGCTGTACTCCGTGTGAGAACGCAGGTTTGGGACTATTTTGGATTTTCCGCGCAGTCTGTGGTGCGCAGAGACGTAATCACGCAGCCAAATCAGAGGCCCGGTTATTTATTCTTTTCTTTCACATTAAAAAAATAAAACACACACACACACACACACACACACACATAGGAACATTAAAAGTTTTACAAAGAGCGAGAACAACAAGAGGAAAAAGGAAAAAAAATGATGCCAGAATCCAGGCGTAACTGCCCATAGGCTGTGCAGAGGCGGCCACAGCTGCTGGCTGGTCGAGCAGGCTGGATGCTCTCCGAGGCTATGCAGATGTTGGAGCCCTGCAGCCACAATAATGCACCTCTTAACCCCACCCCCACCCTCATGATGTGCTCTTTTGAAGCTTGAAAGCACCTGTGCATGAAACAATAGTTAAACGATATCACAGGAAACGGCAGCCCTCTCAGCTTTTCCTCTTAAAAGGGAGTTTTTCCTCCTCACTGTCACCAAGTGTTCCTCATGGAGGGGTCATTGGATTGCTCCACTTTGGGAAACGGGCTTCTTGAAACAACTGTTATTGTGCCATCCTGTCTCAGCAGATTTAAGCGCTTCTTCTTAGCACTGTTCTCAGGGACCCCGCACAAATAGATTATCCAGGGGGAATTTTATGCTTCTTTTAAAGAGACAAAAACAGCTAGTGGAGGAATGACATTTGCAGTCGGGAATCAAGCCAGGCACTGCTTTGCACCCATGTGGTATGTGCCCGAAATACTCTGCAATCAGATCTCTTCCAGATGTATGTGTAAGCCAGCTGAACTCAGCCTCATTTACACAACACCTTTCATAGCCCAAATTGTTTCACAGAGCAGGAAAACAACAATAAATAGAGTTTCGTTGAACATGAACAGCAACAAAACAGTGAAATGTGCAAAAATGTTATCAAAGGTTTAAAATTCAGATGAGGAGAGGGTAAAAATAGCAGCAAGGTGTAAAAATAGGGATGCTCATGATTTTCAAATATTTGAATATAATGTAAAATATAACGTAAGTCTAAAAGTTCAAAATGCGACTTAATAACAAAAAAATTCAGGTTATTTTCTCAAGTTTTAGTTATTCTCTCAGAAGTTAGAGTCAGTAAGTTGAAAATTTTCTGTAATAACCTGAAAGTTGAACTTAATAAATATATAAATACTTTATGTATTTATTATTTACTTTCCGTGGTGGAAACAAACTTCATAATGGTGCGAAGAGTATTTTTATTTAATCGGACAATAAAACCGCAAACGCACAAATTTAGGAATACTGTTTTCTGTCTTTGATCTGTGTTTGGCATTTTTAAAGCCGTTTCTGTAGTTTCAGAGACAACTAAAGGAATGCAAACTTGCTTTTGTAATAGGCTGCTAATAACAAAGTGACCCTTTGCTAAGTTCTCTGTTATGCATAGACACATCTCTTTGTGTTAGTGGCCCTTTTTATGCTTCAGTGACTCATAGGTCAGCGTTAAGGGTCTTAATAAACAAAGCTTTCCTCTGAAAATGGTCAGGTACAAGAACTGGAGTGAAAAAGCAGATTACTTGATAATTACAAATGTCAGTATCATTCAAAAGCCATATTCCTTTATATGTCTTAGACCCGAACATGAAAAGGACAATTTTTTTATCTTTCTACTATGAGAAGAAATGTAAATGTCATCATATCTGGATAAACCCCATGAGACAGAAACAATCAGTATATAATACAGACAGAAATCACATGAAGCCACAGATTGACAAAGTAAATGAAACTACAGCCTTAAAAAGACCAAATTTAATGAACAATGAAGTTAGATAACAAATAAAGTACAATAACCAAAATAAAGGAGTAGATGACATACACATGATAAAAAGTGGATACTTAAAGGTAGCTTTTTCCGATCAGAGGGATCCTTAAACATAAAAGCTTTTTGTTTTTGCCAACCTCTTTAGCTACAAAACACGCAGTAAGACAAATTGATCAGAGGTTCTAAACGCATAACTCGAACTAGAAAGAGCTAAATATGTCATAGACATTATAATGCATTTAAATCTGTAATAAAACATTTGTATTCCTCCTTTAAAGTGCCTTTAGAAGCTTAAAAGTTGTGTTTGCCTTATATTTCCTCATGCTCAGAGGTCACATATATACTGGCTGGGATAAATGTAAATATCTTTGTGATCCAAACAACTCAGACTGCAGAAAAAAACAACAAAAAAAATGAAACTGTCTGCCCAAGTGGGGCGTGTAGGCAGAGGAAAAGCACTAGGGCGGGCAAACAGCCATGAAATCCCCGATGCTTCCTGCCAGTGTGGAGATAGGCCCCGCCAACTGCCCAAATCCACAGCAAGTCCTCATGCCTCCAAAGCATGGAGGAGGAGGAGGGTGGAGAGGAGGGATGCCGCTAAAGCCTCTCCCAATGTCAAGTGGCATTTATTAAATACACGGACAAGAGGATGTTTTCATGCGAGGGTCCCCGGTGATCTGTGTGGTCCAAACTAGAGTGCCAAACCCAGAGCTGCTGTCTTTCTCTTCGTCTTAGTCGCTTCTTCTCGCCGGTTTTGTCACCGGTCCAGATTGGCGGTAATCCCTCGAAAAGGCCTCTCCGAGTCTCAGGTACACCTCGCGAGCGAACAAAAACGTCTGATAAGACGACGTGGCTGACGGCGATGATAATAAATAAGCCATTAGGAGACGCGGCACCTGTGGGAGATCTGTTCGGCTCCTGCAAAGAGACGCTTTGCGCCACACTCCGAGGACTTGAGAGGATTTGGGTGCAAATCACATTTTGTTATATTTTTCTCGCCCTCTTTTGTGCACCGTAATGTTTTGGCTAGGGTGTGGAGTAGGGTGGTATCTTCCACAACCGCCAAGCAGAGTCATGGGTGGTAAATCTCCCCTCCCGCCCTGAAGAGTCAGTCGGGGGCGGGGCAGGAGGGGTCTCCTCAGGGGCCTCAGATTAGTTCTATTTTTTAACACGTTGGGGCCGCGTGGCGTTGTGGCGGCTCTGTGAAGTCGCCGGATCTTATTTTGTGTGATGCCGCAATCAGCCAGCGCAGACGATACCAGCTGCAGACCCCAAGTCGAATGCTTATTGTTCATTTTGGCTAGAGCTGTCCAGCAATCCCAAGAATACGGGAGTTCATATCCAAGGATAATCTGTACCCCCTGTTTAATGCCTCGTCTCGAGTGCATACTACTGTTTGGTCAAAGAATAGAAGAGTGGAAAAAAAGAGAGAGAGGAGGGAGGGCGGGTCGCAGAGAGAGAGAGAGAAACGAGAGAAAGCGAGCTTAGGAGTTAACAGCATCCACTAATCCTTGGGTGACCAGTGGCGAGGCCCAGATGAGCGCTTACATTAAGGCGACCGGGATAGTTTTCAAAACTAGCGGGGCTGTCCTTTTGTCTTTTCAATGCACCGAAGCACATTACGCAGAGAGCAGGGGGGACGAGGCGGGGCGACATGAGAAGCTACATTTATCAGTTCACAGTTTCAGAGGATATTGCAAATCAATTTATTAGATTATGAGGCCTGCTTTGAGCTCTGCTTTTTTTCCTCCCCCTCCCTCGGCCCTCCTCTATCCTCTGCCTTCAAACGTAATATTTTAAAGGAAACTCTATTTCCAGATTATAAAGCACTTTATCGCAGAACAAGGAAGTATAAATTCTGGCCCAGACATCCTAAATCCTATTTTCTCTCTCTTTCCCTTACAGTAACGTGCCTCGATCTTCTCAAGGACATTGACATAATGGTGTTTGTTATGCTTTGGTCTGTATTGCCCAATTTAACCTTTTTAGATGTGGATTCCTGTAAAGACAAAAATTAACTACCGCAAACATTTATATCTGTAACAGAGAAAGACACATGAGACTTTTGTGCTCTTTGTGGACATCAAACATCAGATTTTTTTATTTATTTAAAGACGGTGTGATGAATTAGAGTTGGCTAGCGCTTGTCCACTGATGCGGGTTCACGCTGCAGTCCAGCCCCCACAAAGTATAAAGTGTAATAATACGCAATTAATCTTCCAGCAGCAATCCAATTATCTAATTGAAGCTGCAGTTTATGAATGCTTGGCTTGTTATGTGCCGAGATAAAGCTCGGACTTCTCCTTAAATGGCGTTATCCATGTTTGGAGGATTTTTCTCACTGTGGCATTTCAAAGCGGCTCGCGCATGCCTGCTATGGAAAAGATAATTCACAATGGTAATCAGTGCTCTTTAAATCCACGCCTCCCATGTTGGGCTGACTTTGGATAAGACCCTTGAGGGGAAGGCCTTCTCTCTACTGACGGATAGCCTTTTTATTTATTTATTTTTGGATCACAATTCATCTAGGATTAATGGCACTGATGGCTCAAAAAACCGTCATATCATGTTCCAGATAGTTTTAAAAGTTGGTGCATGCGAATGCTAAGCATCAGAAAATTCAGTTAATGTGTAACAACAACTCGGTTTTCGTCAGCTAGTATTAACTTTATAGTTTTGTATTTTAGCTCGAAAACTGCAAAAAAAGCAAAAGTCATAACACGTAACAGACTTGTAATTCTAATTCAGCTTATTAATACTGAAATTACCAAGGACCGCATCCTTTATTTGTGGCATTCTGTTCTTTAGTGACTCTCTAGAAAGGGTTATCAGCCTTAGACTGAACGTAAATTATTATTTTCTTTTAGCTTTATATGTTTGACATCGGTTCAGTTCATTACATCCGCCACTTCGTAGGGCTGTAGAGCGAGTTCATGCTAACAATCCATTAAATTTTGGCTTGCATCCACCAATGTCTTCAAGGTCAACTCAATGATTTGACAAAAAGCCTTATAACTTAGAAATTATGATTTTTACAAGGTTGGTGTTTGTGGTCAAAATATAGAAAGTACCGTATACGTGTAAAGATTTAAGATATGACACATTTGACTCAAACTGCCCAGACAGCTGCTTTGGTAGAGGCTTGTACTCTCTCTCAGTGCTTCTTGGTGTATTCCTAGTTTCATTGATAATATAAGTCTTTGCTGCCATGATTGCAAGAATGTAAAATTTAAGAAGTTCAGAAGAGTGAAATAATACAGCAATGCAGACAGATGATTCAGTGACGTAGACATATCACTCTCTAAAACATCCGCCAAAGTTTGTTCTCTGTTGACATTAGTAGGCAGGGACGGGAAAAGCCTGAAAAAGCCACAGACTTTCTAATATTTCCAGTGCTTGTTATCTTAACTTCACTGTCTGCAAAAATCTCTTAAAAATGATGTCCAAACAGTTTCTGATGCATGAACGGAACATGAAAAACCCCCACAATTTTGCATTGCCTTGTACAGCAAACTACTCAGCTATGAGGGGAAACCCCTCCACTCCTTGGTGTACGACCTGACGCAACCTTTCCCAAGTAAGGAAAGAGCAAATGGGAATGACACATGAAACAGTCTGGGACAAAATTAAAGCCAGACCTCTGTAGCCTTTCGGCATACGGTGTGTCTGCTCAACCAAGTGAGCTACAGCAGCCATATTTGCCCCCTTTAGTGATGCGCTGTGCGGATTCTGATTGATGGACAGTTTCTTGCAAACTTAGAGAATTTTTGATATTAATTTCAATAATTTTTGAATGATTACTATTCAGACAGACCCAGTTTAATTTATTCAAGTAAAAAAAACAAAAAACATGCAAATTAAACAAAGACAAATGAATTCTCTTTCTTACATGTTAATCTGGAAGGTTTTTGAAGTTTTAAAGTTAACAAAAGATAAAGTAAAACATGAAGACTTTGGACTATTATTTTGACCAAATTAACAAAGACATTTGTGTTGTTTAGTCTACTAAAATGTTTTTCACATTTAGATGTTATTTTTTATGTGGTTTGGGTAACTATTATAATCTTGGTCTACAGATGTACAAATCTGAAGGCAAAAAAAGATTCTGGGAACCTCCAATTATGCAGGAGGAAGCTTTGGTTGCAATGCATGTGGAGAACAATCCAATGATTACATTTGCTAAACTGCAGTCCAGACTATTTTGTTTTAATTAGCTTCTTTAAACCAATCCGAATTCATAAACAGGGGGTGTTGAACCGAACAGGAAGTCTTGAACCAGAAGTTGGTCTTGATATCTCAACTTCAATGGAAACCCTAAAAAAAGTGGTTTGCTGGTGGTGTTTTTGAAGTCCCCGCACACCTTACATGATTTTTTTCGAGAAAATACAAAGTCCCAACATTTTCTTGTTTCTGGGTGGTATGTATTTATAAAGAGAAGGGGCAAAAGGACCAATTTTGTTACAAATGGAAAAGAACCTTTGTAAAAACGATTGGGTCCAGAAGGTGGTGCTTGGTCACACCATTAGTGAAAAAGTACAATAAAGTTATATACATTTAAAAAATATAATAATATAAATAAAGTTATAAACTTTAAAAAAAAATCAACTAAAATGTGCAAGTAACATTTTTGAGTAATCCTGAAAAAACACAAACAACAACAACAACAAAAAGGACCAATCACACAATCTCCTTGCTGGTAAAAATGTATAACATCTTAATTTAACAATAATTTTACAATTTCTTTACTCATTTTACCGTTCCAAGTTAGCAGCTTCACGGACTCCAAAATATTTAAATATGCATCAACTGCATCTTAAATATAAAAATATAGCAACTCAACCTCATCATGAATGTACAACAACATGCAGTATATCCTTTTTGCCTGTTTATCGCACGACCGTAATACCTTCCCGAACACTGTATGTAGTGTTGTGCTGCCACATCAGCTCTGTCAGGGGAGATTTTTCAATCCAAAATAATCATCGCTTACAGACCTATTAACTCTGAAGGGTTTGCAGTGCCGCGCTCTCGGCTTTAGGAAACACTGCATATTAACTTTGCGGCTCAGCTCTGCTGAGCGGCGGCTGGTTTGTGTGTACCTGTCACATTTTGTCCCATTAAACCAAAAGACCTGCAGAAGAAAGACAGTTCCTGTCTGCAAAAAGCTGTCCCCTGCTGCTTCTGTTTATCCAAAACACTAGCATTTTACTTGTGCTAATGGACTACTACTCAAATCAAATCTGACCCCCAGAATGAGAGTAGGCATTACCAAAAGCAATATGATAATTCTCTTTTTCCCCCTCTCTCTGGATAAATAGCAGCACAAAGCAGGGTTCCATTTGATGGCATCTTTTTATCCAAGAAACAAGAGAAAGTGAAATAACCAAACAAAGAGACGCTGGAAACGACTTTAACACCCGTCAAACTAAGTGTGCATTCACACACTTTAAACAAAGATGTGGTTACCTAAGTCTGCTTGTCCCACCATGCTAACGTTGCATTGGTGTTGTTTATGCTTTCTAATCAACAGATTTTTAGGTTTAAATTAACAAAAAAGAAATAACAAAAGCCCTACACCGGATCTGACGATATTACAAGATGTAGAAGTATGTGTATACTTCTGCAGCGTGTCCTGCACAGTGACAGTGGAGAAGGAAGGTCGTGAGTTAGTGTTGAAACAGCTCAGGGATTAGTAGATGAAATGAGCAGTTCACTCAGGTAAACCATTGAAAGGATGTAAAGACTCGGCTTGTAAATAAATACAAGAAGAAGAATGAGATATTTACAACAAAACGAGCATTGTGCATGAGCAGGTAATCAGTGCGAAATCGCTGTTATTTGAATGAACTCTTTAAATTAACATAAGCTTTATAATTATCATCCTGTGAGAGTAACATAATTAAAATTTGTGAAGATGAGAAAAATGTTAAATTCCACCTACAAATAATGTGTTTTTCTTTTGCTTCATTTTAATCTGAATTTTTTTTTTTTGATTGTTTGGTCACATCTAGTTTTGTTTTTAAGGATGAAAAGATATCATTATACACTCTCTCATAGAATAAACCCCTTACCCCCTAACTGTTGTTTATTTGTTGTGTATTGTAGACTGTAGTATTTTTACTCTTTGTCATGCTGCTGTAACACAAAAATGTCCCTTGTGGGATCAATAAAGTATGTGTCTGTCTAATAGGTCAATACGTTACCTGATATTTGCAGATATCAGTGTCTCCTGTTCATCTCGGTTTTGAGGTTGATTTTAACAGAGTGATTTAAAATGTGAGTTTTTAATGAAGACTTAATTGTTTCCCTAGCATGTAAGGGGGACTACGTAAAATAACAACAACAATAAAAAGCATTAGCACTGGCTCTTAGCCAAATTAATCTTGAAACACAGGAATCAGCCCATGAATCTGACAAGTATCCCAGCTTGTTTTAATATTTCCAGGTGCTAACACGGCGCCAACATGTCCTAAAGGACTGTGACATTTTTTAAAAGGGTGTTTTTCCTCTTTCCTCCTCGTGTACTCAATTTTTTTTTTGGAAAGATTAAGGGCACGCACTAAATGTAGCATGGGAAAAGCTGAAAGCTTCATTTTTCAATCCTCCTAACCTTCTATTCTAGCAAGTTATTTGACTTACGTGTGATCTGAAAAAGAAATATAAAATGTCATTTATTTACTTGCCAACTGGTGGGGGAAAAAAGACCAAAAAAAATGCTAAAAATGTTATATAAAGATTTAGAGCATCCATTAAATATAGCGTGGGTAAAGATGTCCAAAAAAGATTAGAGTTCTATGTTCTTCCAAGTATTTAAGTTAGATGTTAAAGGAACATAAAAAAGAAAATGAATATGTAGCTTAATTACCAATTGTTAAAAAAATATCAAAAAGTCAATAATTATTTCATATGCAAGACACTTTACTCCACCTATCCCTCAGCTTCATCTTTATTAATCTTAATATCAGGTGTTAGATTTTAGTTATTTTTAACTTCAATACAAATAACCTGAAGTGTCTCAAAATACATTATTGATAGTGTGTTCTCAACTGTGCACCTTAAGGATGAGTGTGTGTGTGTGGTAGGGGTGAGGGGGGGGCAGGAGAAAGGAGAGGGAGGAGGCTGAGAGAAGAGCAGAAAGGAAAAAAAAAACAAAAAAAAAGGAAGCAAAGCTGATGAAAAGGACGTTATTAGCTTGGTCGCGGTCGGAGCCCATTTGCGTCCATTTGCATCTGGGCTGAAACCTGCAGCTGAGAGCATCTCGGCGATGTATAATGACCGGTTGTCACAACAACACGGGAGGTGGCCCCGCCGGCAAAATGACGGCCCTGTCACTCCTCCGCAAAGACGAAACGCTGGCAACCTGTAATTCCCCTCGCAGCGCTGCTTCCTTCCTGCCCGCCGCCTGGTTAAATGGCACTTTTGAAGGAAGTAAATCTACAAAGTTGTGTTTAATAACATTGCCAGAGCCCGAATGTTTGACGGGGTGAGGTGTGTTTGTGGGGGGGCGGAGAGCGAGAGGCTCACAGGGTTAAGAGGGATTTGTCATTTGTTTGTGCTCGCAGGCCCTAATCTGTTCATTGAAACGGCCCATCTTTTCAGCTAGCTGTTTTCAAAGTAAATGAAAAACAATTATGCAGCGAGAGGAGAGGAAGGAAGGCAAGGTGGGATGCTGCTTGCTCTGGGTGGAGAGGGAATGATGCTGGATCCCCCTCTGACAGGATTCATCTATGCTTAATGTGATTTTTCAATTAGGTTTTTCCGACACTCAGACTATTAAAATGTAAAATGAGGAAATATTTATGTGCTTCACTTCCCGAAAGAGGGGTATGGTAAAAAAAGTCTATTTGTGCACCTAAAAATAGAGTCTGCACAAATGTTCCTGGTCAGGGCTAATTACTGGACCTCAAGGTAAATATGTGCAGCCTTTTAAAGACCAAGAAAGATACATATACACATATGTGGTCCCAATATTCATATTTATACAGTTTCTTCTGAAAACGACATAAATAGTAGGTCAGGGTTTGTTCACTAGATCAAGAAATCAGGTAAAATATGAATTTCATTATCAGACTGGTTTTACTTTTAGTAAAAGTAAATCCATTTACAGCTATCAGATAACATGCAATGAATTCCCCCCATAGTAACCACTTCTGATAATTTCAGGACAAACAGGGAAGTATGTTTAAAAGCTTTTTAAACTATTACAATTAAACAAGGTACAAATTGAAATAGATTTCAGGGCAACTTTAAAACCACTCACACTGTTTTCCCCATTCATGGTTATGTTTTTGTCCGTGCATGTAGATAAAATGGTAAAATGGAAGCAGCTCAATGACAGATTTATATATAAAGGCAAACCCATGAGAAAGTCTGCATACATACAAAGATGGTTACTAAGCAGCAGCATTCAGAAAACAGTGCGAGTTTCCCCAGCAGGCAATAAAATGTAAAACAAAGCAGCGTACAGTATTCAGCTTTAATGCTGGTCATCTCAACAGAAAAAGGATTCATTCCCAGAAAAGAATTTGAGGTTCAGCATGCACACAAAGTTCCCATTGTGATCTTAAGAAAGAAATGCTAATACACTTAGACAGCTTTATCTGTTCTGTAATGTGGCAGCATGACAGTGCAGAGGTTGGATCTGGGTTCGGACACATTTTAGAGGTCTCGGTGGCTCTAAGTTGGCCAAGGGTGCAGGCAATAGTTTATTATGTCAAAGGTTGGAATAATTAACCTTATAGATAATTAAAAGGAAAATACCACAAAGTAAAGACCCTAATCAGTCTAAATATAATATGATATGAACAAGGAGTTTAAATTTAAAAATGAATGCAGGCATTGTGGTAAGAGGTAGTAAATATTTTCTGTGTGTTTTGTTGTGTGACTGCAGTTGAAAAAAGTGTTAGAGAAAGTGCTCAGCTGCATGTCCAGTGTATGGTGCAGAGGGTGTTCAGGAACCAATAATTCTCCACAGTCGGTGATTTGGATAACCTCTCCGTCAGCTGAGTCCAAACCGTGTGTTGATTCAAACAGCTCTGCAATGACATACTCTTTCTAGTAAGTAATGTGGACGTTGAGCAGTTTCCTGTCCTTTTAAAAATGAGTCAACACTACTTATAATAAAATATATTATTATTGCCCTTCTCTGTTTGCTCTTCCATGGTCACCCATCAGCTGATGGAGGAATCCGAACCATGTGTTCCCTTCTTTTGTAAAGGCCACTTTTGGATTAAGGTACAAAATTGCCACCAGACGTTCAATATTTGTCTCAGTAAGGTACAAACCACAAGAGAAGAAAGGAAGTACATTAGAGGTTACAACATACCGCTAAAGCTCGGGTGTCAGGGTTTCCAATACAGACCAATGGGTGGCTTTGCAAAGTGTGAGAAGTGTAACAGAAATGTTATAAAAAAATATAGTTATTTCTAGATCTTTGCATATTTGCTCCACTTTGAGATGTAATGCACATGTAATAAGACATACTGTTTTTTTAAAGAAAGTAGTTCAATATTATTTTTAATTAACTGACAATTAAATATAAAAGATAAAGCTAGCTTATCATGCAGTCCGACCCCGTGTAGATCAAGTTTGAGTTTAAAACCCTGCTGTCATGTTTCAGTAAGGTACTGCATTTTGCGCACATGAACACCTTTGCTTTTTATTGAATTCATTTTCATAAATAAATGACATTAATAGGTTTTTTACCTTACCTTGGACCTTCCAGGCAAGGCAAAGGAATTCAGTGTTACCTCTCATGTAACATTCAACTATGTGAAAACAGCTGCAGGTACCCTAAAATGTGCCATCTTAAAGTTAAACCCTTCCTCGCCCCTCTATCTGCTTTAGAGCCACTCTGACAAATCTCATGAAGAAAAGTGAAACTCCAGAATAGATTTTATATTGTCTGTAATGAGTCAAACACCACAGTTGACTCGCTTGGGTTGCAGCCTCCTGTCTCTGCAGATGTGAAGTGAAGTGACACATTGATATGCAGAGAGAGAGGGAGAAAAAAACCCTACTAAACACTAAAACTCACAACCAAAGGCCTCCCCAAAAGGCAAACACATAACTAAACCTGTGCGTTGAAGAAGCAGCGGGGAAATTAGCGACAAAGCATTATAATTTGTCACTGATGCATAAATCTTGCTGACGTGCTCAGTCACTTTAATGGTGCCGCGGCTGCTCGGTGGAAGGCTGTGCAAACTTGCGCAGTTGCAGAAAAACAGAAAAACTATATGTTCGAACATCACCTTATTTGCATAATTTACCAAAAGCCAATGAGGCAGCTCAAGGAGTGCGGGTGATAGTAATAAGTGTTTGGGAAAGGCAGAAAGATCACTAATGGTTTGCCTATGGGGATTTCTCCACGCCATGGGGGAGGAAAATGAGAAATATTTTTCAAACAGCGGGGGTAAAGGTTTTAAAACTAGGAGCACATGGGGAGATAAAGATGTTCCTGCCACGGGGTGCTACGCGGGAAAAATGCAACGGCGAGGATGACAAAAAGAATGCCCCCGTAATTTCAGCATTAAGAGGTAATAATCATGTTTCACCGATGATATTAAAAACGGTAACCCGCAAAGCCGGGGTAAAATAAATAAATATATAAATAAAAGTGGAGAGGGAGCGAGAGGGGGAGGAGGGAAGAGGAGTGGGCCCATCAGGTAGAGGAGGTAATGAGGTGGTGGGTGGTGGGTAGGTGGGCGAGGAAGAGGAGGGGCTGGGCACTCATCACCAACTCTGTGTGAGAGTAAACAAAGAGTGAAGTGAGCGGGGAGAAAGAGTTCGGAGATCACGACCAAGCGGCAGATCGGTGGCTCCCCGCCGGGACCCGTCGTAAAGAAAGACGTCCTCATCCGGATGAAATATGCCATCAACACAATGCACATCCAGACATCAGTGAGATGTATGCATGTGCACTGTGTGTATTGTAGGAAGCTCACAGGCTTTAGAGTACTGTGCAAAAGTGTGGAGCCACCTCTCGTTTCTTTATGTTACGCTTCCAAGGAGCCAAATAGGCCCGTAAATTTTGAGGTGGTCTTTAAGGTGGAGCAAAAGTTTTCCATTTTCTAAAGCTTGTTCAAGGTTTTTCTTTAGACAAGGGCTGCTTCTGCTTCTTTTTAACACACGTAAAATAAGGATCTTGCACTAACTTCCAAGGTGATTTCCAAAGAGCTTTTCATTGAAAAATATCTCAGAATTGTGCACATCCATCCATCCATCCATTCGCTTCCGCTTATCCTTTTCAGGGTCGCGGGGGGTGCTGGAGCCTATCCCAGCTGTCATAGGGCGAGAGGCAGGGTACACCCTGGACAGGTCGCCAGTCTGTCGCAGGGCTAACACATAGGGACAGACAACCATTCACACCCACATTCACACTCACACCTAGTGGCAATTTGGATTATCCAATTAACCTATCCCCACAAGTTGCATGTCTTTGGACGGTGGGAGGAAGCCGGAGTACCCGGAGAGAACCCACGCAAACACGGGGAGAACATGCAAACTCCACACAGAAAGACCCCGGCCTGATGGTGGAATTGAACTCAGGACCTTCTTGCTGTGCGGCAACAGTGCTAACCACCGTGCCACCGTGCTGCCTTGTGCACAGTGTGAGGAAATTGTGCACAGTGTGAGGAAAATGGGCAAGTGGAGGAGAAAAGAAGACGTTTCAGGCCCACAAAACTATCTACAGGCAGATGAACAGTACCTGAATGTCATGACCCTAATAAACAGGAAAGAAAACCCAGCAAAGACCTGACACAGGACCTGAGAGATGCATCTGGACCTTCAGCTGATCATCTACTGTTCACTGAAGCCTCATCAGAAATAGTCTCAGTGGAAGGGTGGCTGTCAAGAAGACATTTTTAGATGTCCTGTGGAGTGATGAACCCAAATTTGACATTTATGACTGGCCATCTAGCCATCTGTAAAACAGGCTCTGTCATGGTTTGGAGCTGCATTTCACTCAGTGGAGTAATCCTTTAAATTTCATCCTCCATTTAAATGAGGATGAAATTTAAAGGACTACCTGGTTCACTCTGATACGCGATAGTCATCCATGTCAAACCCTCTTGAGTCCCCTTGGAAATTAAAATTATCGATGTGGCACCCAGAATCATAACATTAGTAAAACTACATACTTTTGACATCCACATACCGGTAAAAAACTTTTAATTAACAATGTGATTACATGTGCATTTACTCATGTGATACATAAGATACGTTCCCCTTGTAGTCTTGCATATATCAGTAAAACTACACGGAAATTAAAACAGAGAATAAGTGAACATAAAAGTGTGACATGAAACATGATGTTCGATGCAACTTGTACTCATGACCTTGATTTTTTGAGCTGTATTTGGTTTGATATGTAAATTGTATAAAAAACACCATACATCACGGAATTGACTTTAGCATAAATATTTGTTGTAAACTGGTTTTATATTTGTGGTAATTTTGGATCTAAGTGATATTTTTAGAATATATAGGAGATGTGGATGTTAATTGTTGTTTGGAGACTCGATGACAGAATCATCACCTGTTTGATACTATGCACGTGTGAGATGTCTAGTAGCCAGGAATCCCTAATTGGCTGAATCTTACTGATTGTGAAGGTCGCACAGATCGGAACTTGAATAAACTGAACTGAATAAAAATAATGGTAAGTGGGACAGCGTGCTGATGTTATAATTTATATGAATTTTAATTAAAAAATGCCAGAAGGTGCCAGCAGCACAACCATAGTTGAGAGATTCAGGTCACTGACTTGAATTAGTGTAGGTAAAGCCTAAGAGGTAAGTGCCGACTAGGAAGCTAGCTATCTCTCAGTCACAGCAGCCCCGCTCATGTTAATCTGTTTCATTATCCAGTTAAAACAGGTGTAAGGTGGGATATTTATGGGAGTCTATAGGGCCTGACTCACTTTTGGAGCAAGTCCTAAATTTGTAGTGTTGCAGTTTACACTGGATACATGATAACTTCATATCTGTTGTTATACTCCACTCAGATTGCATAAAATATAAAGTTATGGCACAAAAAGTCTTTAACACATAAAAATATACAGTGGTCCCTCGCAATAACGCGGTTCAGCTTTTGTGGCCTCACTGTTTCGCTGACTTTTTTTTGGTGCAATTTTTTATTTATTTCTTTTACAGCGCATTGTGTTCTGCGTCCTGATTGGCTGTAGACCATTGTCAATCATTGTCAGCCGCATCTCCTGTCCAGTACAAAATGCGTTCAGCTTGTCAAATTTACATAAATCTTGCCAAGACATAAAGTGCTGTACTGTATGTTTGTTTTCTCCCCGTTAAACACAACGATGTCGATGAAACTTTTGCACCGCCAAAGGCAACCGCGGGTGCCTTTGGTTTCATTCAATAATACTGGATTTATTTTTCTATGAAGGTTTGAACTTTGAAAGTATTTAAACCATTGAAGTGTGAAAATGTTCATGCCTGTCTGAGAAAAGTGTATAAAGTGTGTAGTGAGGGGTTTTACAGCCTTAAAGCATCTATAGTTATTGTAAAAAATAAAGTTGGCTACTTCAGAGATTTCACCTATCGCAGGTTATTTTTAGAACGTAACTCCCACGATAAACAAACACATAATTTTCAAGCAGCTGCCCACAATGAGAGCCCAAAATATATATCTCTTCACTGACAGATCAGTCGAGGTCAGACAGTTAGATTTTTGAAGAGGAAATAATGAGGAAAAGGTGCTTGGAATAATGTAAAAATGATGTGACAATATACAGTATAGCAGTTACATCACAGCTGATGCCAAGGTGGGCAGAGTTATGCGCTGTCTTCACTTTGCTAACTAATTGCTAACCTGAAAAAACATGGAGAGAAAATAATTACTATAGTATTACTATAATACTTTTAATCTCAGTACCTCAGAAATTCATTATATAGTATGTATGTAGCATGTAGCAGTTGCAGTCACTTAATGTGTGCTTTACAGGGATGCAGTTGCAGCCCACGTTGAGTTTAAGTGGGCGGGGCCTATGGAACTACATGAAAAATGTGTAACTCTACAGGACAGAGTCTGGGGTTTCATTCAAACTTGAATTATTAATAATTCAGATGTCAAAGTGCTTTTATGCTGTTGTTGCTAGCTATCTGTTAGCAAAGTGAAGACAGCACATAACTCACCACCAGCCCACCCCGGCATCAGCTGTGATGCGACGCTGCTACACTGTGCTGAGAGTATGTGGACCAGTAAAGAGTGAAACATGTACTGTTAGAAACACCGGATTAATGAGTTTCACGTGGTTGCCGGCAGGTAGCAAAACAACTGCTGGGACTCCAGACATGCTCACAACAGTATGGGATGAGTTTGACTGTTGTATAACCATATGCTGTCTGGTCCAGAGAGGGAAACCTTTGGTATCTGTGAACATTTTGTGGGTAAAACTTTATAATTAGCCATGTCTTTTAAAATTTACCACTAGCTTCTATGCCCTTTAAAAAATACAAATCGTCTGATTGTTTTTGACAAACCCTTATATCTGTTTGTCTGTATTATTGAAGGGTTTTACCTCATAATAAAAAGTACATAGAGGTGACTGTTGTTGTGATATATAAATAAAATTGAATTGGATTTCACATTATAAAGTGAAATATATTAGCAGAATGCAATGCCTTTTATTGGATTGATACTTTATGTGTGACTACATAATTATATATTTAACTTTCCATGAATTAGGCTCAGTATTTTCAGTATTTTTTTTAGTACACTAATGTCATGTTTCAATGAGGTCTGGCTCTATGTACAAACACTGAGTTCAGCACGCAACAAAGACAGGCACACAAGCAATAAACTCAAAAGTACAGAAATGACTTCTGAATAATGTTCTGTGAATGTGTTTGCCTGGCGCGCTAAGGACAAGTGCTGCAGAGAGAGTTTGGTGAATGTCAGCGGACGCCTGCCTTCAACTTCCCATGAAGAAAACGATAAGCAGGGAGCCGGTTGAGACGGTCGGTCGGCGCAGTACAATGTGATAATGACATTTGGGGAGGGATAGTGTTGCAAAGCTGTTAAGCTCTTTCATTGCACCAAGAAGATTAGTCGACGAGATGGGGCTGAATGACAGCGAAGGTAGCGTCCCCAGCCTCGCCTGCTGAGGACTTGGCATGCAGAGGTCCGTTAAAAGCCAAGCGCTCACTTTACACCGAGGACCAATTGTCCTTCACTCGTAAAGTATTGCAAACCCCCACAAAGCAAGGGCATTCTGTTGTTTGTGTCTCTTTCATGTGGCTGTTGATGTCGCTGGATTTACCACTGATTTCTACTTCTGTGCTTCACCTTTTTCTTTTTGCTGGGTTCCTCGTTCTTTTGACGGATGACTTTGACTTCATTATCCGAAGTTGTTGCCCTTTCTAAAGCTCAAGTTTGGAGTTGTAAATACAGCCGGTGTCTGGCGAGGCCTGTGTGGCGAGGCTGTATTTAGTTTATCTGCTCACCCACCCCACTCTAAAACCCCCAGTCGGCTGCACAGCCACCACATTAGGCCTTGATTGACCGAAGCAAAGCAGGAAGTGGGAACTCTAGACAGCTTGTCCTATTATCTGGAACACAGGCCTGCCATCCCTTTAACTCTTTGTCACAATGCCTATTCGCGTTATAAGCCTTCGTATACATTGACGTGTGGTTTTAACCCGAGTTTCCCCACAGGCCTCTGCAAACACTTTGTCCATCTCTTGATGTTCTGTCTGGATCCTTCTGCCTCCGCCCACGCAGGAGTCATTCTTATTTATTATCTCCTGTGACAGCCGAGGGAATGACGGGGAGTCGGAGAAAGCATTTTGTCAGCTCCAAAGTGTCTGACAATCTGAATGAAGTTTAGCATGCGAAAAAACAAGAAGGCGTCCCCGATTTTTTTCTACTTATATTCCTGCTGATGGAAAGATGGGAAGGGCCAAAGAGAAAGAGGGAGAGAGGGAAATGACAGAAGGAGCAAGAAAGCTGTGTGGTACTGTGGCGATAGGCGGGAAGGTAAGGGAGGGGACGGAGTATCACACAGTGACCCCCCGCTACGTGTCCACGGTCCCCTGGTGGTCACAGCCCCAGGAAAACGCGGGGTGCAAAGTGATGAAGCACGCAGGCTGCCAGTTTGACAGGAGCGTCATCTCATGAGAGGATCAGTCTCAAACATGGCAACTCCTTGGCCTGTCAGCCACGGTCCTCTTCTTCCTCTACTTGTTCCCTGATTTTATCAACAATGATGTCAAAAAAGAGGCAAACAGTAGGACTTAAGTTTAGTATAGAGTGATGTGGGGCAGTGATGAGTGCTGAAACAACAAATTAATTCATCAACTGGCACAAAAATTCTGTTATTTCATTTATAAAACACGACACTTGCATCGCACCACGACGCCCATTCACTGCAGCGATGTTGAACGTAGAGAGATAACAGTTATCTCTCTACGTCCATCTTAGGAGATTGAAGTGGTGGCGGAGTCATAAATAGTAGATGTGGCAGACAGGAGACTTTTGTGCTTTACACCTTTTCATTATGATTAAAAAATGCATCATTTTACAAAGAAGAAACAAGAAGATCCTTCTCTGCAAATGCTCAAAAAGTACTTAGTTTATTTATTTCTGTTTGTGAGAGCTTGTAAGTTTTCAGATGTCACCACGTCCATATGGTTTGTTTCTGCTCATTAAAATATTGCAGATTACTTACAATGTCCAAGTAAAGATGCTAATCTAGGTTCTGCTAATTCTTTTTTTTTTTTTTTTTGCCTTTATTATACCAGCAGATAGACAGTTCTAGGAGAAAACAGACTGGGGTGGACTCAAACCCTGCAGTAGCCTTTTAGCATATGGGTCACCTGCTTTACCAGGTGCGGTCTAGAAGAACCCTGCGCTGCTTGATTTTCCAGCCGGCACAGCTATGAAGCCACACATTTGCAACAGTTGATTGATTCAGTCACAAATCTGCCTGTTTTTACAAAAAACACTTTTCTCTTGAGATTTTTAAGGAAAATATAAATTATTTGCACATTTAAAAAATGTCATGTTACCTGTCTGAAGTGACATGTCTCAATATAACCTGTCCCAGTAACAACTAGGAACATAGAGCCTAACTTCAATCCAGTCTTTTTTTGTAATGTTAATGGACATCAACGCACCAACAATATAAGATGTGAAAAATCCAGATTATAATAAAACTGCTTATTTACATCTACACCTCTATAGTTAAATTAAAAAAAATATATGCCAAAAAAACAGCACAATGAAACAAATCAAACAGAAGCAAATTAAATGTGGTCACAGATTGGTTTGACATGAACTGCTATTTTATATTTAAAATATAAAATAAAAATTGTATTTATGTAACACCAAATCAAAACAACAGTCACCTCAAGGTGCTTTATCCTGTAAGGTAAAGGCCCTGCAATAATACAGAGAAACCCCAACATTCACACTCCCTGTGACCAAGCACTTGGCAAAAGTGGGATGAAAGAATCCGCTGCTAAAAGGAAGAAATATCCGGGCTCAGGGTGGGGCAGGTATCCACCATGACCTTTTGAGGGTGAGGGGAGAAAACAGTAGCCGAAAAAGTAGAGTGCACCTTTATTGACATTAGTACACTGCTCCAGTATTTAGCTGTAGTCCCCCCCCCCCCCCCGCACACACACACACACTTTTTAAGTAATAAAGGTAAAACATAGTAATACAACACAGTGTTTAATACTGATTAATGATACATACAGGAGTCATGCTAAAATATCTCTCACAGTTCTGCCACAAAAGGTAATAACAGAACCTTTAGGAGTAATAGCATTAATAATAATAATAATGTGTTAGTTATGATGATTTTTTTTGAATAACAGGAATAAAACCTGTCGATGACGTGCTGCTACTACAACAATGGCGTCTGCTAGACCACAAATTCGTGGTCAAGGTGTTGTGGGTGGGTTCTTTCAAGTCATCCAACATATTTTTCAAGAAATCTTTGTCTTACTATGAACATGAATTTATATTCTCATGGGGGGCTGGACAG
Organism: Diplotaxodon limnothrissa; assembly: GCF_057381915.1. Lineage (NCBI taxonomy): Eukaryota > Metazoa > Chordata > Actinopteri > Cichliformes > Cichlidae > Diplotaxodon > Diplotaxodon limnothrissa. Next base: position 28,065,120 of record NC_140617.1, on the reverse strand, counting down.
AAGACATCGCCGCGGATACCAAACAAAAGCAGACTCCGGTGTTCCTGACTTAAAAAGGTCACGGATTGACTTTTTTGTTTATTTTGACCTCTTTTAACTGAAGCTTCCAAGGAGTCCTCCAAGTCTTATAGGTGGTTGCGTTTGTTTGTTCTGAGGACACCACTTCGGCTGTGAGGACACATCTGTCCAGGGGTGATGTTTAGTCACAGACTGGCCTGAATTGCCAGGTGTGCGCTCACACTGAGGCCGAGGCCCCGACTGGCGTCAGGACGCTGCGGTGGGCATCTTCAAAAACCAGCGTGTGCTTTAGAATTTGGAGGGTGTTAACTCCGCTGCGAACAGCACTCAAAAATATTTAAAGATTTCAAGCCTCTAATTTGATGTTTGTCCAGCCTTCAAGACAATAAAAAAAATGCACTTTTTAAACTCCTGGAAAGTTTTCTGAAAAACCTTTCTGTGAATACATGCGCTTCCATGCGTGCACATTTTTAAAAAATCCTAAGTTTCTTTCTCTTGTCTTTTAGATTCCAGCTTTTAGTAACAATATAAGCATCCATATGTACATGGAAATGCATGTAATACATCTTCCTGTACACTTGCACGCACAGTAGTACTGGCAGACATGGCTTCCATCGCCTCAGCAGTTACATAAATGCAGTCTTCTCTCTTGTAATTTGTAGCCTCAGTGGGTTTTTTTGTGTTGTTTTTTTTTTTTTTTTAATGTGATGTTTATCCCCGCAAACACAGCAAACAGATTCTGTGAGAGCAACGACAGCCGTGAAAAGCATCGGCGAGCACAGCAGGTACTCCTGAGCTCCGCTGTAACAAATACCTCTTAAAGACTCTTATTTAAATGCCCCATCTGCTTTGACAGGTGCTGTTTGAAATCTAACCCCACGGGGGACAACCTTGTAACTTTTTACGCGCCTCTTTGTAACCGCGCGAGGAAAAACAACGGGGAGCGTTCTCTTTAGTCAACCCGCCCCACTTTGAGAAAAAAATATACTGTGGAAAAGGAGTGTGTGTTTGTGTGTGTGTGTGAGAGACGAGGGGGTGTTGCTGATGCCTTCAAAAACTTTAACTCAAAGATTTCTCTCCATGTGGTGACTTTCCACTCTCTCCATCGCCACCACACACACGCACACAGACACGCGCACACACAACCTCAAGGGAGTGTAATAGTGAGCAACGCTTCTCGCTGTTTGTATGTTTGTCATTTCTCCTGTAAAATCCCGACAGATAAACCAGCGCCTACCTGCTTTCCTCTGCCGTCTCCATGAAGATGAATTACCCGTTTAATAAATAATGACATGCAGTGCACAATGACAATTACCTGACTTATTTTTCATTCGTGGGATGGGGTGCGGGGGTGTTGGCGGGGGGCTTGGATGGAAGACACCTTACGCCTGTCACGGATGGCGGAGCATAAATGGCACGCTTTAAGCTTTAATTACCTTGTTGTTTTTGTCCCTCTGACACACTGGCCCCTGCACTCAATCATACTGCTGCCAAAGCAAAGCCACGGCTCCACTCCAGAGACCCCCCCCCTCCCCCCATCAGTCCACCGCAACACATTAAGAATAGATTAATAAACAACATTAATATCTTTTCTTTTCTCCCCTCCTCTTTGTCCCTTTCTTGTCCTGATTTTTCCTTTTGTTCTTTATTAAATCTCCTCGTCAGGCTTTGTTCGTCGTTAAAGGTTCACCAAAAAGCATTGCATTTAATTGCCCGCCACCCTTGATTGCAAGCTTGTCGCTGTCTTTGTGTGTGTGTGTGTGTGCGTGTGCGAGAGAGCCTGCTGCCATTAGAGCCTCCTGAAGGATAATTGCTATCAGTGTAATGATCACAGCGCTTTCATGTATCGGGCTCCTCCATCTCCCAGATATGTGCCATTAAGAGCAAGGTTGTCTTTGTTGCATCTCATGCTTGGACATAGGCCAACCCCCTCCACCCCAACCCCACCACCCCCTCGTACACACACTGCTGAAGCTTAGACATATTTCTGATATGCCGAGATATTCTCCTCTCTGGGAGTGAGGGGTGGGATGCAGGAAACAGCGGTTCTGTTTCATCTCATCAGTGAAGCAAGCCCGCATCATCAAGGTAGCGTCAATAATTTATGGCATCATCTGCGACGAGTGAATTAAAATCAATTAAACAACGGTGGTGGTGGGGGGTGATACCCGAGCTAAGGTACCAGAGGAAGAAGTGACAATGTCCAACTTCACACGCTAGGAGGAAGTCCTAATTGTATTATTTCTCAACATTGAGAATGCGAGAGCTCTCGGAGAAAACAAAAGCAAAGAGGAGACCAAAAAAAAAAGCACACTAGCCAGACATCTTGGCATCTGTTACCATTAATTTACTGCTCACTGCTTTCAATGTGATTTCCTCCCATATGTTTCAGATGTGTCTTTGCGTTCGCCCCCTGAAAACAAACGGCTTTTTCTCTGAATTATTCACTCCAGCTATCCCCCCCCCAAACAGCACGCACAAAGTAATACACACCCGTAAAAGCACCATAAACAATTCATCTGCGGCTTTATCATTAAAAGATGTCACACTGACTTTTCCGTGAGAGATACTCTTGGATTTTGGTCCGCGTGTTGTCTTCAGAAAACAAAGGCACACACGCTGACACAAACATGACAGTGACAATCACACTTAAGCAGTACTCCCACATAAGTAAGGGCCATTATATACACTTACATCCTGACACAAACTGACTTAATATACTGTAAAAGGCAGGTCTGAGAACACAAACACACTCACACACACACAGAAATACAAACCACTGACGCAATCTAAAGACTCGGCAGGATGCTTTTTTTTAGGGGGGGTGTGAGGGATATTGTAGCCACTTCCATTTCCCATCAGATAAGCCTCAGGTGTGTCTTCTTACGCCCTAATATGTTTAGTCTAAACTTGCTCCTGAACACAATCTGCTCCGATGGATCACAATGAGACAGGAACCGTCCCTGGTACCCCTCGGCTGATAACGGTCTCTGCTGTAATGGCTCTCCATTGTTGTGCAAACACAATGCTGTTTCAGCCGTGCCACTCTGACAGGCCGAGTCCGACCTGCCTTTGAAGTCCCCCCCCCCCCGCCCTCACTCTCAGATGCCCTCTCGTGCCACCAGCTCTGGCTGAATGATTGATGACGCAGATCAGGAGAGGTCGCAGAGAGTGAAATATAGATTTCAGAGAGCACTACGCAGATGGCAGGACTTAATGCATGATGTTCAAATTTTACGCCATATCTTTGTTATAAGTTGTTTATATTTCCTTTTGTACAGACAGAATAAAATGTTTAAGCTTTATTGTGGTTTTATTTTAGCAGCTATGACGCTGTAAAAAAACTGTTTTGAGTTGATGTAAAAAAAAGAGGTTATCAATATTTTGTTTTAATGTAATGGAATATTTCAAATTTCAGCCAACACAGTACATTTTATACTGCAAATATATATGCTGATGCTTGTGAGCTTATGGTATATTACAGTGTTTTTTTCTTGACATTAGAAATGAACCCATATTTAATTTATCTGCGTAAAATCATCATGTTACATAAAGGCTTGCTAGTGGTCCATAAAGTAAAGAAATTAAATATAATACAATGGTTTTTGAAGGCAGTTTTGAGTTTATATTTAAAAGTCCTTAATTTAGACTCATCAGGATTGTTATTTTAGTTATGCTACAACATCAGTGTTGATTGCTGTTGATGTGTTGCTTAGTTTCCAGCATATTTGTTTTGTAATGGGCCCCAAGACCAAGACTCCTGCGATTAATTACATCATATCCAGTCAGTGTTTAGCTCTAAATTTAAGTACAGCAGCTCTAGTGTGAGGAGTACCCTGCACAGATTCAGGGCGTCTCTATCTGTGATAAAACCTGGTGTCCTGTCATAGTTCAAGAAAGACAAGCAGCTGAATTCAGGGTGAGAACAAACAGACCGATACCTTGTTCACCAAAAGTAATGAATATAGATAAAAATATACAGTTCCTAAATTCTTTTTACATTATTAAACTATTATAGTTTGGATTGATAATGACAGTAACATTTACTTTGTCCTCTGAACCTTTTGTTTAATGCTTTAATGTTGCATTTCCAGTACAATACCTAGTTAGGGTAGGTACAATGTAGAATAACAATTTACTGTAATATTTTTTATAGTAAGACACGGTCATTTTATACAGTATTTATAGAGTAATATTGTTTTCACAATAGAAAACTATAGATTGCTGTAGGCAGACTATTACTACTACTATATTTATATTTATATACTATATTACTATATTTTAAAGTATGAATCTATTGTTATAGACTACTAGTTAAATTATAACATTGTCTTACTGTCAATTTTTTTGACACAGTTGTTTCATACAGTGATGTTTTTTCTTTAAGAAACTCAGTGGCAGATTATGATAGATGCACCTACAGTACCTACCATTTTCTGTATTACTTTTAAAGTACTAAACTGTCTATGACTATTTTTACGTGATAAATTATTATTGTAGATTACAGTAATTAAGAATATTAAACCAATGTTTTCTCATTGTAATATTTTGAAAATGGGAAACTTCTGTTCTAGATTACAGCACTTATACTGTAAAGTATAGTGATGTGTCAGTCGCAAATGAAATGGCTCTTAGAGCCGGTTCTTTGCCGCGAACGACGCGAGCCGGCTCCTTATTGCGAGCGGTGGGTTTTTTTTCTTTCTCTCACCCACCCTCTCGCACTTTTTTTCTGCGTCTCTCCGCACGCGAGCCTTGTGCTTTGCGCTGGGCAGAGGGGGGAGGGGCGGTAGTTACACTTGCAGTAGCACAGGAACAGAGCTGGAGGGAGAGAGAGATAAAGAGAACCAGGGACAACAACGTCACATTAGAAAGGTATAGTAATCACCCACAACTAGTTTCAGTTGCAGATGATAAAGGATTCAGAACGTTTATTCATGCAGGCCCATATGACAGAGAATATGCATGTTCTTTTTGTTTTCATATTTTAATTTATATTTAATTGTGTTGTGGCTTGCAGTGTTTTGTGTTGTTTTACTTTAAATTTGTAAAAGGAAAAAGCTGAAAATGTAAATAGTTAAAAGTTGAAATGTGAATAGTTGGTTTTTGGGGCAGCACGGTGGCATGGTGGTTAGCACTGTTGCCGCACAGCAAGAAGATCCTGAGTTCAATTCCACCATCAGGCCGGGGTCTTTCTGTGTGGAGTTTGCATGTTCTCTCCGTGTTTGTGTGGGTTCCCTCCGGGTACTCTGGCTTCCTCCCACCGTCCAAAGACATGCAGCTTGTGGGGATAGGTTAATTGGATAATCCAAATTGCCACTAGGTGTGAAAGTGAGTGCGAATGGTCCTGTGTGTTGGCCCTGCGACAGACTGGCGACCTGTCCAGGGTGTACCCCGCCTCTCGCCCTATGACAGCTGGGATAGGCTCCAGCGCCCCCCGCGACCCTGAAAAGGATAAGCGGAAGCGAATGGATGGATAGTTGGTTTTTGTATTATATGATTTATTTATTACATTTTATGTGGAGTGAATAAATAAAAGTATATTTACGGTGGCCCCAAGAGACAAAGCACATACAAACTCCAAAACACGTACGAACTCTGAAGCACGTACAAACCCTGAAGCACATACAAACTCCAAAACACGTACGAACTCTGAAGCACGTACAAACCCTGAAGCACGTACAAACTCCAAAACACGTAAAAACTTAGAAGCACATAAAAACTCAAAACACGTACAAAAGACAACAGAAGTGCTCCAGGATGCTAGGCACTGTGTTGAGCTTTTGTTACCTAGTGGCTACACAAGCCGGCAAGTACCAACGATGGGATTTGGTGTGTGGTAGTAACAGGTAAATGAACACTTTTTAAAAAATTCTTTGAATATATATGAGTGCTTGTGTATAAATACATAAACAATACACACATGCTTTCAATTGTGTAATTTAAGTGATCTAGGTAGCTCTGTTTTGAAGTTCAGTTAACGCTAGAAATGTGTTTTGGAGTTTGTACATGTTTTGTCTCTAGGGGCCACCGCATATATTTATATATAAACATATATAAATAAGACCACTTTTTTTTACATTAGTAATTCCTTTTGTGCGTAATTTTATATTATTGTTAATAATAAATTAATGAAAGCAACAAAACAACCTGAAGAGCCGGTTTGGAGCTCACTCTTTTTAGTGAGCCGAAAAAAAAAAAAAAGAGCCGGAAATCCCATCACTAGTAGAGTAGTGACTTACTTTAATGTTTCTAAAATAAAAAATAGTCACTGTAGTACTTTACAGTTGTTACACCGTTAAGCATTTTCTACTGGAGTATTTTTATCTTCTTTTCTCTATATTTTCTTATTCTTTCTCCATTTTTAGTAAAAATTATGGTGGTTACAATGGATGTCATCAAAATACTAACAATAGTTTTTTATTTTTCTTGTATGGATCCGTTGTCATCTTCTTCAGGATGTAAAGGCAGACAAACATAGCATCCCGACTGATATAGGATTTTGAAGCCCAATACCGATATCTATTGATATCGATATTTATTGGCCATTATGAACGCAGACATTGGCTAGTAATAACAAAGAGGTTCACTGTGGACTAACCTTTTTTGTTGTTGTATTTTTACAGTACAAAACTGTTGAAGTAGATATACTTTTACTTATTACTATTACCTTTATGGTAAGATACTTATTCCATGCTGTCATTTTGTTTTCAGTAGCAGGCTTTGTTGTAGATGTGACTGAAGTTATGTTGGGTAAGATGTAGAATAACACCTTACCTGTTAACTCTAACTGTAACTCTTAATGTTATTTTTTGTGATTGTTCTACTTAACACACTGTAAAACATTGTGTTGTAATTTTTTTTAATAGATTCACTCTTATTCAATAATACCGTTTTTTCAATAACACACTGTTATTGTGTATTATGATACCAGTTTCTCACTGTTATTTTTTTGCTGCAGATTATAGAATTTTGCCTGTAAAACATATTGTCTGACTATGTGTCTTTTATAGTAGTACTAAACTGTTGCTTAATATAATTAAAGGCTGCCAAATTTAGGCTCCTGAATTGTACTGTAAGTTTACAGGGACATTTGGTAAAGTGTATCTAATTCTATAACTTTTCCTCAATTATTTTCTGTATTTGATTAACCTAACTCAAAGCATAACAACACACCAGTGTAATGTTTATCTTTTTCCAATTTCTGAGTCAAAATTACACAAGTTTGTCACAGTCAGAAATAAAATCTCCCACTGTGTAATTTGCTCCAGGTTTGCTCAGAGTCATAGACTCCTGCTGTTTTCAAAAATACATTAAAAAGAAGTCGCAAACACTTGGCCTTACAGGCTGACAGCTGACAGCTAATGAGCTCGACCATCATCATCACCACCATGTGTCAGAAGAAAAAAAATGGCCTTGCAAACTGCACATTGCTGCTCACTACAACGAGACCTTTTGCAGCTTGAGGTAATTGCACAGTTGAATAAAAAGGTTTGAGTATTCAAAAAATTGTGTTATGTTAAATGCACATTAGGACTCTTCACAAAGACTGATGCATGGACCAGTGAAGGACAGGAGGAAAGACGGAAAAGAAATTAAATGGGAACGTGAGAAGACTGGTGTCTTAATTCTGGAGATCAAGCTTTTATTTCCAATCCGGAGAAGTCTTCTGCTGAGCTTTGAGCATATGTTTAAACTAGTGAAATGTTGTGCCCAGCACAGAAATACAGTTGTGATATTGTTCGTGTCTACATGCCCCTTGTGGTCTGTTATCCTATATTTTTTAAGCATGCAAAACGTTTTGAGAACCTCTTTCATGGAGGTTAATTGTGGACCCTGCATGTTATAACTTTAATGGGATGTGTATGATGCCACTCAAATAAAAATTCAACAACACTGAAAAATCCAAACAAAACGCACAACAACATCGTTGTTCTCGAAAGGGGGCTTTCCAAGGCTTCCTGCCCTGGGTGGTTGTTGGTCATGGGTTTGCTTATATCAGATGATAAATAAGGCCAATAATATTAGGCAGCTGGGACAGTTTGGTTTTCCCCGCACCAGTAAAGTGAAGTAAATGATAATTATTTTAAGTTGTAAAATTTAAAAACACAAGTTGAATGTGTCCATTTCTTCCCCTACAATTCAGAGTTTTCTCTTTCATCAGTAACTCCCTTCTTAATCAGAGTGATTATTCTAGTCTGTTTTTGTGTTATTGTATAATACTGTCTATATTTAGGCATCTCTCTGAATATTTTACAACAGAGATTCTTGTGTTTCAGCCATAATCTGATGCACTGTGTTAAAGATGCTTAATGTTTGTTAAGTTGAGCAGTGCTGTAGTGGCTACTGTAGTGTAGGGTGATGTCAGCTGCTGCGCTCCTCACTTGTTACCGTGTGTTTCCTTTTCCATCTTAATGTTTTCTCTTGTTCTGCTCGGTCACCATTCGTTTGCAAAGCTGTGGTTTCCATCTTCACTTAATGTTAACTTTCAGTTCAATACAGAGAAAAGGTAATAGTCTTGTGTCTCGTTTTTTTTTATATGTTCTACTCAAAGTTTGGTATAAGTTGGATTTTAATAAACTCTGTGAAGCCTAAGTACCCCTAAATATCCAAATATGTCGTTCAGGGTTTTGAAATTATTTATTTCAAGTTCCTGACAATCAATGCTGGTCCAATTCAGAATCGGGCAAGGGGCAGGGCACATCCTGGACAGGTCACCAGTGTGTCACAGGGAAGCACAGAAACAGACAACCATTCACGCTCAAATTCACATCTACAGCCAATTTAGAATCACCAGTTAACCTAACAAACATGTTTTTGGACCGTGAGAGAGTATCCAGAAAGAGCATCCTGGTAGATTCCAACACAGGACCTTTTTGCTGATGAGTGCTGTCCAAAGGAAAGTCACATCAAAATTATAGTATTGTGCAAAAGTCATGAGCGACCCCTCATTTATTCATATTTTGCTTCCAAGGAGCCAGACAAGTGTTTTTTCAGTTGTTTTCAAGTCAAGAGATGAACAATGTTGTGTCGACACGTAACAGACAATGTAGCAAAGAACCAATTTGAAATTCTAACTTTAGGCACTTTGTTACTAGCAGTCTGTCACAAAAACAGATCATTTGTTCCTGTTACTTTAGTTGAATCTATGAAAAATGTCAAAGATAACACAGTTTCATAGAAAAATAGTATTTTTGCACCAACAAGGTGATTTCCAAAGAGATATTAGCTAAAAAAAAAAAAAAAAAAACTCGGCATATCTCAACATGGTGTCAAGTGTGTTGTTAAAAATTTGAGGTGGAGAACAAAAGAAGAAATATCAGGCCACTACAGCACAATATCTGAAAGTCAAGTCCTTAAGAAACAGAACAAATCCAGTAATGATTCGACACAGGATCATTGCACAGAGATGCATCTGGACCTTCAGCTGATCCATCTGAAGCCTCATCAGAAATGGTCTCAGTGGAAGGATTGCTGTCAAGAAGATGTCTCAGTAATTGTTTTGGCCAACTCTAAAAATGGGTGTCTTCTAATAAAATAAATTCTGCTGTTATGTATTCAACTGTAATCTACAGTTTTAGCTGTACTCTTAGTTCAGGGTGTCAGTAGCTGGTTTGAGCAGTCAGCACATTGCAAAGTTTTGATCTCCACAGACATTTGGAGACAAACTGTCCCCAGCGTCTATGACTGACTCATCCACACAGCCCTAATGGTACAAAAAAAACAAGACATTTTTTCCCTCTGTTTTATTTTTTTCTTTAATCCGAGTGCCACCGATGTGACAGCAGAGCTGTCCGGGGGGCAGATGATGTCATTTATTGATAAGCTGACGGCCTGTTTCGCCCGTTTTTGCCTTAACTTATCCACCCATTTACCGTCACTGCTCACACACACAGCCTTATCAAACAAATGGAGATGTAAAGAGAAATGAAGAAACAGAGTTGAGATCTGATTTTCTTCGATTGGAAACAGAGCGTTTTTCGGTGCAATGAGTCATCGCGCTCGGCCCACTTCCTTTTGATGTGCGGCGCAGAAATGATACAAATTGCATTTCGTCCCTGTGAAATACAATAAGCGGTTGGCGTGATGGAGAACATATTCATTTATTAACATGGAGCTTTAAGCGAAGGGCTCCAATCCTTATCTGAAGGGACTCATCAGCTTCCTTTTCTGATAAAAACCAAAAAGGGGAAGAGGCACCGGCAGCGACTGCGAGCCCTCCGCGGTTCAGAGCAGGCTGATTTACAGACTCGCTGATTCCGCCGAGACGCGGATTAAGTCAGGAAATAAGATTGAAGAAATGAGACGCTACACATAATTGTAACTGAAATAACATCTTTGTTTTATGCAGTTTGTCTGAACATGTTTCAATTTACTCACCAAGACGTTGGCCAGAGCTGAAGTTTATTCATAGCTCCAGTTCGAAAGTAACTTTTTTCTTTTTTTCCTTCTAAAGTTTCCCTTATGCTAATCGCAGAGGCATTTAAAACGCCAATCAATTATATCGCTTTGTTTGAGATCATTAATTACAAACCAATCAGGAAGGCGTTAAGAGAAACCCTCTCGCTGACCCGGAACAGCTTCAGTCCCCGCTTTGGTCAGTGAACAGTGTTTACTACGGAAGAGTGATTTTGGACCAAACTTTCGACCCTTCACCTTTTGTGACTTTGCAGTTTGACCCAGAACACGTCTGGAAGCCAGAGGTCGTTTACGGGTCACAGCCTTCAGTAAACCACCGTGACCTTTAGGCTGAAATTCAGTCTGTTAATGAGGATTTCCTGCAGGAAGAGGTGTTTTGAATGCACATTATTGTATTTGTATTCGTATTATGCCACACAGTGAGAACAGAGAACTAATGCAGATCTTGAAACAATGGTGATTTTTTTAAGACTACCATTATTGTTTTTTCCCCCACAGTTCTAACATTATAAAAAAAGGGCAAAAACAGAGAAAAGTATCTCAAAGCTTTTTTTTAAAAAAAATCCTTTTATCCTTAAAAAAGTTACCACTGGCTTCACAATGAATATTTTAAACAAAACTTGGAGCAGTAATTTCAGTTTTCCATGTAGCTCGCTAACAACCAGCAGAAGATGGCAAAACTCTCAATGAGGCAAAACAATAAAACATTGCTGAAAACATCTCACAAAAACACCCAAAACATGAAAAAAGTGATTAAAAATTGCAATTTGTGCGAATATAAAACATGTTAAATTACATATCATCATAAACCTTTCCTCAATGATTAGTTGCATTAAAAGAAGACATGCAAATAATGCATTCTTCCTAATTAAACAGTCATTCGCTTGCCTTTAACTTTTTCCAAATGAAAAAATGCAAACATATGAAGAACATTAAGGTCAAAATACCAAATAAATGCAATAAAAAATACATTTATGTATCAGGATTATTTTTGTGAGTCGTGCATTTTGATAATAAAGTTGATCTAGTATTTTGAGTGCTTCATTTATGTTTTTATTAAGATGGTAAATCGGATTTTAACTTTCCGATGTACCCTCGTTTTACTTTTTATAGATAAGATGTGTTTTCTATATTTTGCTTCCAAGCAGCAAGACAATAGTTCTCCAGGTTCTCTAAAGGTGTTTTAAAGTTTTTCTTTGAACATTTGCTGCTTTTTCACTCATTTTCAGTCCTTGTACCTGACAATTTTCAAAGGAATTATTTTTTATTTGTTAACCCACCTAACACTGACCTGTGAATTATTCAACCATAAAAAGTGAAAGACAAAATAAGAAAACTATATGCAGCAGATGAGCAGTATCTGAAAGGCATCTCCTTAACACGCAGGAAAAAAACAGACAGAGGACCTGAGAGATGCATCTGGACCTTCAGCTGATCATCTAGTGTTCAATGAAGGCTCATCAGAAATGGTGTCAGTGGAAGGGAAAGAACTGGACTGACAATCTGTTCCAAATAGACTTAACAGAGAACAGAACAAAAGGCAGAAACATCCAAAGAAGAGCTTTGAATGTCCTTCAAGAAGCCTGAAGAACTATTCCTGAAGACTACTTAAAGAAATGGCAACAAAGCTGCCTAAAAGAGTTCAGACTGTGCTGAAAAATAAAGGTGATCACACCAAATATTGACTGTTTTTGCCTAATATACTGCATTTCTATGTTTGTTTGCATAGGTTTCAATAAATGTCATATTAAACTATGAGGGGTCGGATCAGGCCTTTTTCTCAGTACTGCATGTGATGTGTTTTTAATTATTCTGACATGAAGCAAATTTTCACACTGTCTTTTTAGCATTTTAAATGATTCTGCTTGAAATTGTCAATAATCTACGAGAGACTGTGCAGGACGTTGCATCTGTTCAGAAGAAAAGAGGCTAAAACTATTACTCAGGGGCTCTGATTTATATAATGCAGCTCTCAGTTAAGAATACAACTTTAAGACTGCAAGTAAGTCACTTTCAGCTTTGCCTTTCTTAAACTTACTTGATAGACTAAAGGAGCTGACGTCACAATGTCGACTTTATTCTCAGAAATATTATTCTACTGTTTTTTTTCCCTTAATGTGGTCATAATAATATCTTGTAGAAAACACTGTCAACATGTGATGCAACATGTTTTTCAGTAATAAAAACTGGAAATCTGAATAATATATCAATAAACACTTTAGTAAAAAAACACCCAGAATATAAACTGAAAAGCGTGGGGTATTTAAGCAAAGATGTATTGTGGAGACTAGTATTTAAAGGTAATAGTTTTAACTAATAGTTTGTGAAACTTCCCATCACTGATTGTGCGACATTAACATAATTATGTTTTTGTATTATAAGCTTATGATAGATATTTTTCCTCATTGAATTTGCACTAACTTGCATGAATATCCACCCTGCAGTGTGTTCTATATGCATTTTACAGTAGTCTAAGAATTAACCCGTGTGTGAAAAAGAAACATTTTTCCTGCAAAGTCTCACCTAAAGTGCACCTTCCTGCCTCTTTGTTTGGATTTTACTCTGATCTTAACTCCTTTTATCATTGCAGAAGTATGCTATCATCTCACATTCATCCCATAATTCAAAACATGCAGCAGTTTTGACTCCAGTCGCACAAATTGTAGCCTCCTCAGTAGCACGTGCGTGACATTAATACTATTGTATCACTCCCACCGGGCCCACAGCCTGCTGAAATTTGATTTTGATTTGCTTTGGATTTCTGAAAACAGGTACATGTCATAAACAACAGCAGACAGTCATTTAAACACATCTGCTCTTACTGCTTCACAAGGGGGGGGAAAGCGCCGAAACAGACGCAGTTTCTGCTGCGTGAGGAATGACCTCATCCACTCAGGGAAGATGTTTGGATTGATGGATGGATCAACGGAGGAGCAGCTACACATTCGCTTGAACCCAAGGTAAATACAAAGTGACAGGCCAGAGTTCCCCTGGAGATTGTGTAATTGTATTTTCACTTTGGCGCGTCAAAGCTGAGCAGATTCCCCTGGAGCGGCTGCAGACAGATGGCCACCGCTGCATATTTTAAAGGTGACAAAACTCAATCTTACAACCCTTTACAGTATATTTGTGTTTCTCTCAGAGACTGAGGCGACCACAACCATCCCATTTACTTTCTGCAGTTTGTGGTTAAAGTTTCACAGTTTCTGCAGACTGTGTACTCAGAGCCTGAAGGAGACTGAAAGATTCCTCTTGTTGTTCAGTGAGGCTCTCCTGAGGACACAACACCAAGGTTGTGGTTATGTACCTTTTCATTTAGAGATACAGTGTTAATCACCATCTGGGTTCTCAAAACTCTTTATTGTGGTCAAAACAATGTGTGATGCTGATATTTTATGAGTGGTAGTACATGCCCATGCTACAGTATTATTTGGTCTGTTTGCAAAATGTAATACTTAATCACACTGACAATAAAGATTAAAAAAATAGGGGTGATAGTTATGCGGTAAAATGGTAAAATGTTTCCTTTTAATAGGCATTGTGGTGTGATAGCTAACTAAAACACACTGACACAAATTTTAACTTCTGAGTGGGAACAATTTGCCTATCTTTGTGGGTTCTCTGTGATACTAAGGTCCTGATACTGTACTATATACATGTAATTTCAGTCATTTACTAGGTGGTTGCTGGGCAACTTAATATATTATGCATGAGCCATTTTTTAGTGGATGAAAATGAGATGTTATTGTCTTGAAATAAAAATAACAGGTGCATAAATACTAAAATGCATCAACTATAGTTGGTTACTAGGCAACATGATGACATCTGATATGGATGAGAACCGATAACAGAATTGCAAATAAAGGTTTCCGTATGGCTGCTATAGAAATTTTGGCATCAAAATCACAGTAATAATGTTACCCATTAAATTATTGTAGTTATTTTTTTTCTTTGTTGTGCAAATTAACTAAAATATAAGAGCATGGATATGTTGGTAAGACATTCAGTAAACATAAATTTAGAAAAGCATACAAATAAACTAACATCGTTTTCATACAGTATGTGCATCATTGAGATAGCTTAACTGCAATGTAACAATAAAGTAACAAAATATGAACTGACTGTTAACAATAATACTCTATGAGCTAACTTAAAAGCTGTAGCTGATGTCTAAAAAACAAGAACACCTTAAAAACACAACACCCTGTGACATTTGGTAGCACAGGACCACGGTGGCTTGCAGTCCACTGTAGAGGAAATGATGAAAACAGCAGATCAAGTCTCTTACTTTGTCTAACACAATCTAAAATCGATTAACTTTACTGTCAGGTGTGGTAAAGAAAACCACCATGTGGTTTGTTGGAGGGTAACTAGTAGTTATAGCTCGTTTATAAGAGCTACTACCGTTACTTAGATTACTGTTACTTTCCCGTAGGAACGCTGCGTTACTGAGTTACTAAAACCGTGATTTTTTGAAGGATGTCTCATGACAGTGACGTAAGCAAGTGCAACGTTCGTGACAACAGCTGTGTGCAGATCAACAATGGATAATATATCGAGTGCGGAGAGAGTATGAGCGTGCAGCGTTTAAAGCGTGGAAGTACTGACCTTATTTTGAGTTTGATTCCATAAAAAGTGACAAAAACATTAGCGTCCATCGTGCGTGGGAAAAAAACTTCTTTTTACAGCGAAAAAAACCCCTAAACTTCCAAGCAAGCACCGAGTGCGCTACGACGTAATGGGAAACTCACAGAGAAACTCCCGGATTCTTCCGCTGACCGCTGCGGCACACCTGCACCAGGGTAAACCTCCGCCTACCGTACTCCTGCTTTACAGGTGAAAATAGAGCAAAAGGACCGCTAGTCTTTGACTTTATTTATTTTCTGCTGTGTTTTACTTGCATCTTTTTGAAAAAATGTGAGTGTTAACACACACACACACACACAAAAATTTTATGTGCTGGAATGTGCAGAAAATAGGTTTAAATATTAAACAAATTTCTTCCAGTCAGAGAATGTTGCATATAATTAAATTTTTGCTTGATGCATAAAGTTAAAAGATTAAAACTAATAAAACAAGTTTTAAAAAGGGACTTTTCCATTTGATTACATTTTGTATGATGGATTATGTAGAAAAAGTAGAATTGGGCTGAAAGATCTATCGCTTTATCACCTATTCAGGTTGTAAATCGTGTTTTTAAAAAGTAACTAAGTAATTAATTACTTTTGAAAATAAGTAATCAGTAAAGTAACGGGATTACTTTTTGGGGAAGTAATCAGTAATTAGTTACTGATTACTTTTTTCAAGTAACTTGACCAACACTGGTTACAACAAATGCATAAAATAATGCAACAGTTTTAAAGCTGTTTTTAATCCATCATGATTTTTATTTGGATGCAATTGTTTGGCATTTCCCTGTAAGAGAGGCACATACTGATAAATCCTACGGCGATAATTGTTTGGCTGATGCTAATGTTCTAATTTAGTTTCCTTATTTTGTTTTTGTACTTGTTTATTCCTTTTTTGTGCGCAAGAAACTAATAAATCTTCATGATAACAAATAACTCATTTGTAAAAGATTTGCCGCTCTTCATCACTGTTTTTAAAAATGACACAACAGATAAATACCGGCCTCTAAAGCCTAACCCCAGATTTATACTATACTAATACTGATATTAGATGATTTAAAATTAAATTATTTATGAGTCCCCACTAAGAAAATATCACAGTGTAGTTCAATCACACGCTTTATTATCACAACAGTTACGCTCTGCTTGCTTCTGCTCAGGTAAGTTGGTTGTGCACAAACTATGCAACATCAACGTCTCGATGCATGCTCAATCATCCAGGTAGGAAAATCATAAAAGGTTGATTCCGTTCATCTGAATGTAGCGTTTTATTGAAGGAACTGACCTCACAGCCCATTGTTCATTCAGTGGGCTAGTTTCAGTCATTGTGCAAATGTACTGGTCGGGGAAACTTGAATGAGAAAAGTAACATCCAGATAAACAGAATCAACCTTTTGGGATATTTAACATCAACACTTGCACAACTCAGTTGTTCTTTACCGTTTTAAATTTTAATTTATCTTCTCTTATAAATGCTGATACAAATTTATAAGCTAATTGCTAACACAGATCAGGCTCGGTGTCAGCTAGGTGTTTTAAGTTTATGTTTAGGCTTAAACCTTTGTAGTATTAGAAGCAGGACTACCACTTAAATAAATTTCAGGCTCCTGTGCTGTGTCACAGTTCATGTAACACATTTCTGTGAGGGTACACATAGATTTGCTGTGGTCCACCTCGCCTTGTAGTCCCCCCCCCAAGAAATAAAGATAAATTAAAACCCCACTACAACCTGAAAAACAAACAATAAACCATAAGACACCAATGAGTATTAAAAGAAGCAGAAAAAGTGGTTTAATCATCCCTTCAAGATAAAATTCTTTTGCTCATTTGAACATCACGTCCACGTTATTCCTTAATCTGATGCTAGGCCGCTCTGTGTGCAAGTCACGCTTACGGGACAGGAAGCTGCAGCTCGGGGGTGCCTCGACCCCGGGGCGTGCATGAACGCAGTGGCAGATGTCAGCTATTTCACCCTGGCCTCCACTGTATACACTCAACTTATCGCATGTCTTTCCTTCATTTTTTTTTCCTCCTTTAAACGGTCTGAAGGGAATCCATTTTGACAGAAAACCCTGTAATTAAGTGTATTGCTCTGCCCTCTCGCTAAGCTAATGGCTTTATTTTGACAGTGTTAATTGTCATAATTGTCAGAATGGTACCTCTGACAGTCGGCTCGGAGACGTCGGCGAGGAATTGTTGCACGTTGATGAAAGCGTTGTCATACATACTTCATCTCAACGAGCTAATGCGGCCCGCGTCCTGCCTCTCCCCGTCGAGCCTTATGGGACGCTGCAGCATCGGCTTTCTAATTGCCTCTAATGAAACGCCAGCGAGGGAGGTGATCTACTCCTATTTAGATCTCCGTCTTTAAAGGGGAGACGGAGAAGCAGATGGAGGCGAGTAGAGACGGAGGGAGAGGAAGAACGAGGGTGGAACGGACTGAAAGTAAAGTAGAAGAAATGCAGAAGGAAGGGTTGAAGGGGTGGGGGTCTTTATAGATGCATTGAATCCATTCTAATTAAAGGCCTAAAACCCCCCTTCACACACACGCGCTCTCAAACTAGTGTTGTGAAACTTGACACAGTGATATGATTTCACAGTGAACTGCTGTCCGGAACGGCTGCCCTGCCTGTTTGTGCCTGTCAGCTGTGGAAGTGGGATACCACTGTAATGCAGATGTTTGCACAGCAGATGGTGCTGTGCGTGGCTCAGATTGTGGCACCTTCTTCTGCAAAGATGCTTCTGAAGTACTTGAAACACTCCAGCCTTTGAGGAAAATCAGGTTCGCGTTTGCACCGCTGTGAATCTGAAGTTAACATGGACATCAGAGACACTTTATGCCAATTCTAAAGCGCTAAAAGTTCACAAGTTTTAAATAAATTGAAGAATAGAATCTCAATCTTTGAACTGTTTTCCTTCTTATAAATTTTGCATGTTTCCCCCCCTGCGAGCTTGAGTTATGAGCAGTCCAATTAATAACTTTTTGAGTACTCGCAGAGGCCTGAAAAGGTGAAAAAAAAGAGAGTAAGTCTCGAGAAAAGTCCGCATAATGAGCAGTTTACAGAATTCAGTCTTTTCTTATTCCCCTTCCTCGGTAATCATGTTGCAGCCTGGAGGTGGGGAAGCTCTGCTCTCTGCTCAGATTTAATAATGAACTTGAAGTTATGATCCCGATACAATTTGGAGATGGCGAAACGGCCGAGCAAACAGCCGCGGCGTTACGTGTGTGCGAAAAAAAGAAAGAAAGAAGCCTAGAACCCAGAGGAAGAGTCATCTCTGACTTCACTGCAATAATCCAAGTGCAATTATTGCAGCAGCCGCAACAACAACAACAACAACAGGGTCACAGAACAGATAATGTGTGCTGGAAGTTCAAAGCTAACGATTTAGATGAAACCCAGTGTGTGTGTGCGTGTGTGTGTGTGTGTTGGTAAACAGCACCCGGATTATCCGGAGGAGGGAGATGGAAGGAGAGGCGAAACGAGACATAGACGGAGAGGAGAGCGGGCTCCTCGGAGAGCCCGTCTTCTCGCAGCTCAGGTCCAGATAAGAGAATTATGGCACAACAAGGAGAGTTGACAGAGCTGGCTAAGTCTGTTTATTAGCAAGCGCACTTCATTAGAAACCGAGATCAGGTTGATAAGCAGCCCTCCTCCTGTTAGCGAGTAAATAACCATCAGTCCTCCTTCGCGGCTTCTTGTTTTTTTGTTTTTGGAAACCTTCCCCGTCCAACCTGGGCGAGATTATTTGCTCTTTAAACGGCGACGAAGTGTCGAGATCAGCAGGAGAAAGGCTAAAGGGAACAAAACAAAACCAAAAACCCCCACACCACTGAGATTTTTTTTTTTAAAAGATTGATAAATACGGTGGAATCTCAATTAGGCGTCGGGCACGAACGCAGATATTAAAAATTTGGTCAAGAATCTAATTAGCTGGAGGTAATTAAACAGTCTCACACAGGGTCATTAATCTTTCCTGTGGACCTTTGATGTTTTGCATACTGTCTTGCAAGTCATTAATAAAATTCATAACGCTTTTCTTTGTGGTGTTTTATCATGGCCATTTCTTGGCCCCCCCTTCCCTCTTTTTTTCCTCCTTCCTCCTCTTCTTAACCCCCTCCTCTTTTCTGTACCCTCCCTCCTCCTCCTTCCACTCTTCCCCTGTAAGAGTGCAAGTGTCAACACATCACAAGGGCCTCTCCTCTTGAGTTAATTTACTTTTTGTGCATATTACATTTTAAAGTTGCACGACCCCTCCCACCCCAGCACGCCTCAACCACCCTCCACCACCACCTCTCCTTTTCCTTTCCCCCTCCTCCTCTTCTTCTTCTTTTTTTTGAGAGCACAATTACAGCAGCAGATCAAATTAAATTCTTCTGCAAGCACAGCTCATTTGGAGTGTAAAACATTCCTCGGCAGTGTGCAGCCGAGTGTGCTGCGTGTCAGCGCCTCGCAAGAAGGGAAGAGAAGAAAACAGAATTGTGTGGCCATTGTGTCCCCCGTAATTAAATCCCCACAATCAGTCCATCTTAAATCAGTCACGCTGTAAATATGAAAAGGGGCCGGGATGAGCTTGAGTACTTACTTGGCCGTCAACACAGCGGGGGTAATATATGTTATGTAAATGTGTCGGAGATTATAACACTGCAGACTGACACAGCAACATTGTAAATAAAGGAGGGGAAGAAAAAAAAAAGACTTGTATGTATGTTTGTGTGTGCGCACTTCCAGACCACACAAACAAATATATGCAGGTGTGTGTCGTTCTATGCTTCCTGTGTGTTCGCTAACACGCCTGTGCGACACAGATAGCCAGCACTATATTTATCTCGGTGTGTGAGTGCGTGTGTGTGCATGTCGGAGCATATAGATGGGTGTCGAGCGTGTGAGTGACATTAATGCACAGCTATCACGGTGAGCGTGAAAGTGTCGCCGAACCCCAGGAGGACGCGTTTCAAACACTGACAGCTGAGAGTCGCTCCGAACAAAACAAAACGCATTAGTTAGGCGGACGAGTAAAAACGGGCGGTTTTATGCGCCCGCTCGAAACGGAACGGATGAAGGATTATGAAAAGCACAAAAACATGCGACTGTAATCTGGATCTCTGTTTCAGGAAAATGACCTCGGTGTTTTTCCACCCTTTTGGTATTGACGTTGGAAGAAAAAGATGAACGTTTAGTTTGATCTATAAAAATATGTCTGTTTTGTTGTTGCTGGTTCACAGACTGATGGCAGAGGCTTCGATAATAAGTGGTGCAAAAGCACAAAAGTACATGCATAGTAATCCTGTGGAAATTGACGTTATCCTGAATCACGGATACTCAAATGTGCTTTGCATGGCAGGTAGCCATTTAATAACAAGACATAATATTTATCCTATAATAATATTTAAAATGAATAACAGTCGAAGGCCCTTAAATTGTGGTTCTTATTTATTTTCTAATTAACTGACTTTAGGAACCGCACAGAGTTTCCACCAAAAGTTGCTCAGACCAGATCAGTGGAGCTACATACCCTCACCGTTCACTTCACTTTGCTAGTACCAGGTTTTACCTTCAGAACTGCCTACCATCTGAATGTTGCAACAGAAACTGTAACTCATCACCAGGCGATATTTTTCCAACCTGCTCCTGTTCAGTTTGGTGAGCCTGTGTGGATCGTAGCCTCAGTTTCCCATTCTTAGCTGTCAGGAATGGCACCTGGAGTGGTCTTTTGCTGCTGTAATTCAGAGACGGTCTTCTGCATACCTTGGTCGTAACGGGTGTTTATTTAAGTCACTGTTGCCTTCCTGTTAGTGTGGCCATTCTGTTCTTACTGCGCTCAATAAACCCTAAAGATAGTTGTGCTGGAAAATCGTCTTTTTCCCCATTCTGATGGTTGGTGTGAATTTCAGCAGCTCATCTAGACTATATCTACATGCACTGAGTTGCAGCTATGTGACTGGCTAATTAGAGATTTGCTCTTAAAGGCCCTTAAATTGTGGGATTGACGTTGGAAGAAAATGCATTAAGATGCATTAAAAATGAGTTGAGGGTGTATATCTAAAAACGTGACCAGTGCGTGTAAGTAAATCTTTCTGCAGTCTTTTAAATTCTCTTAAATTGTTTAATATGATTGATTTTCTTAATAATTGAAGCGTGACTTAAAAACCTCAGCAAGTTTTGACACTACACATTTAGCATATGTGTTAGTAAAGATAAAGGAGCTGCAATTGGAACAGATGAGCTGCTCGGGTGTAGCTCTCACTACTTTCTTACTCAACCAGGTTTCACAGCAGCTCGTGATTTAGTCACAACGTATAATCTATTGATTTGTGTTTTGGGTATCAATTTTCATTTACTTTTTTGGAGTTTTTCAACATGAATTTCTCAATATTATTGTAATCCATGACCTTTTTTCCAAGACAAAATTAAAGCAATACTCACTCACAAGGTGCAAAAAAGACTTAAAATAGATATATAGACGTAAAAAACAAAAAGATATAATTTAAACACAGTTTACTGAAATACCTGGTAAGCCTGGGACTAAAGAATACTGAACGCTTAGACTGAACATGAGTTACTTACAGGGGGACGTGTATGTCATTGTAGCTTTTTCTATCTGTCCACTCTCATGTGTCCTGATTAAAAATAAAGAAAAAGTGCACATTTGGAGATTGGAGGAGTGCTGGAGTCTGTCATGCCAGCATAGGAAGTTTGAGTTTTGCATATCATTTTTAAATACGTTGTTAATTACAAATAGGTTGCTGATGGTTACTCATTAAAAAGTACTTGGTTATAGTCAGGCATTTAAAAAGTACTTGGTTAGGGTAAGACATTAAACACTGTTTATTATGGTTTTGTTAAGAATATACACACTGTCTTATATGTAAAAAAATTTTTTAGTATGGTAACAACTTAATAGAAAATATTATATGTCCTATAAAAATGAAAAAAAAAGAACAGGTTACTTTTTCGTGAGTGTTTAATGAACTTCCATTAAACCAGGCTAAAGTTGCTTCTTCCAGAATGAAGAGAAAGGAACGTAGCCATTCACGAATTCATGAATAATTATTAGCTAATTACTACCATAATCAGTGGACAGGGACATCAGCGTCAACAGGTAAAAGAATATTAAATATAAACATTAGGCTGCCTTTTTAGGCCATATTTCCATGTAAAACAGCTGACTAAAAAGATATATTAAAAGGTGTAACTTTTAAGCGCAGCACAGATCTGGTGGGCTGTAGTTTCTGTAACATACTGGTGCATATAGCCATTCAGTAAATGTATTTGCACATGTCTGAGTATCATTCATAAGGTTTTATACATTAAATAAACATAAATCTCAGCTGAAAACATGAGCTGACCGTCACTATATTAAATTTATTTTGAAATGTTTAGTTAATTAATTAATTAATCAATTGGATATTAAAGTCTGTAAGTACTATATACTCAGTTCCCAGTTTATGAGACACATAAAGCGTTAAACAGGAATACTGCTGTGGATTCCTCTGAAAGTCAGAGAGCTGAGAGTTTTGTTCGAAACAGTTTCAGCCGAGCCCTTCATTAAATTTTCTGGTAGTTTTGGAAGATGTAGTTTGTCGTTCTGTTTGATTTCATCAGTGAGAGGTGCTATTAATGATTTGAATTAAACTCAAAACAGAAAGAAACTAAGTATTAGTTTGTTAAAAGTTTGGATCCTTATGGTGATCTCCTGTAGTGGATGTTCACTAGAAGAGGCTTTGACAAGATTTGGCCCCAATTAAGCCTCTGTGCACAAATTTTAGCAGATTGGGGGGTTTGGGGAGGCAAAACTTTCACATTATACTTTGGCCTAGAGGTTTCTCTCTCATTGCCCCAGTCAAGATAAATTTGGATGACATGGAAAACTGTGCGCCTAATTAGCCGAGGAATTCTGTGAAAATATCTCAGTGTCCATCCCTCCAAACACATCCAAACACATCCAAACACAGGAGAGAGTTCATATAATATTTACCATGTGTTATTAAATGTGAACAGGAAAGCCAAGAAGAGTAAACTCACTTTTAAAAAATACTTTCTCTGTGGGGCATTTAAGCAGCAACACTTCTGTTCCTTTAAATAATTTAACTTGCATGTTTGGGAAGTTTTACCTAAATAAACAATCTTTACCTTATTTTATTTGAAACTCATTTAATTTTCTGCTCATGAACGTATATTAACCAATTGTAAGTTGCATCAAAGGGTTTCCTCTGCTTTGAAGGGGGAAAATGACATAATTTCCTACTGTTGGCCCAAACAGACAGGAAAAAGTCCCTTACATGCATGCAAAGACATTTTTGGCAGCACAATGCGAGATGTAATGCAGCACATGATATAATTATATTATCTTTAATTGTTAAAGGGAAGTCGCAAGTAAGCCGTTATGTTGCGTATGTTGCAGTTACACGACAAACTTTGTTTACTTTCCTTAATCAACTTCTGTTTGTCTTACATAGTTTTATTTGTAGAATGGGGAAAACTAAATTGAATCCTGCATGTTCTGCCTCTATGCAAAACCTTAACAAAAAAAAACATGAAAAGACTGAGGCTGCTGTGAGTGTAAGATTATGCAATAAAAAACTACCTCAGCTCATACCTAATTTAGATTGGGTTGAATTTAGCTTCAAGCATATTTGAGGGAAGTGGACAAAGTTGCAAGGATCCAAATCGGGTGATACTACCCCACAGGTCCTGGATAGCCTTGAGACCAATCTGCAACCATCTGGCAGGCGGCGATTGCCAGATGTTTGCCAGAAAAAGGAGTGTTACCTAAACATATTGCAGGTGGTTGTTGTGACAACAACTGCTTAAGCCACATTCACACAAGCCTAGAGACCAGTTAGTAAACCCTGTAGTCCCCAATTAGTTGGAGAGTGGTGGAAGAGGTTTCTAGGAGTTGAAAGGTGAAATTAGCAAAAGTCTTGCTGTAGTTGCCAGTGGTTGTATGGAAGATGGCATGTTGTTTGCACTTGCCAGCTACTTCCTCAGAAGTTGTGAAATGCTGAAGAGTGCAACACTGAGTTTGAATGGAAATAAAATGAAGCTAAATTCTCATTCTTCATTTTTATAACATTCTATGTTTGTGCATTTTTTGTGCCTGATGAAGGTCGGTTGGACCATAATATTGTGATTTAATAAATTAATTGTGAGACAGTGTGCAGAGGTTAGAATTTACCTTTTCAAAAACTGTTCCTCCTATACGCCTGTAATTCATTTAAGTGTGCAGAATTCTGAAACTAGATATTTGAGTATGTGCAATTGCTCTAGCACCTGCATTTGATAATTTGTCAATGTGCATAATGTGTCTTTGTATTATCTGTCTGTCTGTGTACTATATGTGCTTTTGACATGGTTTGTGATTATATCTGGTTCAAGATTTTCCTGTTTTGGTTTTATCATTAGTTCTTGTGTATTTGTTTAACTGTTACTCCCTCCCTGTGCTACTTTTCACACTTTTTGATTTTCTGCCCTCCAGTCATCAGGGTCACCTGTGTTCAGTCTGCCTCCCCTGCTGCCTGTCAGCAAACTACTAACCTGTGGATATTTACTCAGTGCCTCTCTCTTCCATGTCACTTTATTCTGTTCGCTAAACTTTCCAGTGTTACGTTTTATCTTTTCATGAATGAATTATCTTAGGACCTTGAGAGAGCCTCTTCACATATGGCCCTCACTCAGATCCTTGATACTAGAGCTCACCCTTGCAGATATATCAACCAATATTAGCTATTTGAGGGTATATTGGTAGCTGCCTTTATAGCGACCAATAAATTAAAATTTAAAAACTACAGAAGACAGTTAATGTTTGCAGAATTTGTTCACCTGAGTGTGGAAGAGCACAAACAACAACCAGCTGATCTGAGGAGAGTCAGCCATCGTGTAATCGATTTATTGTGACTTTAAAACGCGAGCATTTTTAAACAGTATAAATTTTAGTAAGGACTCATTAATAAACACACATAATAATCAGTATTTTCTCTGTCTGAAAGGAGAAAAGAATATTGGCTGATATATCTGATTTTTACCACCAAGTATCGGTACTGGTATCAGTCTTAAAAAATCCTATATCAGTCAGGCTCTACTTAACATATTAACAATTTGGCCCTAAGAAATTCATTCTTGTCGTATTATGCTATGAACTGGTGTTTTGGAGGCAGGAGACCTAGATCTCCTCTCCAGTACTTTTCCAGCACCTTTAATAAAAGTTGTGTTGGCTTGGCCATGAAGTTCATGTTTACACTCTGTGTGCTCAGAACAGGACTTCCAGGGAGCAATTGGAAAGTAGAAGTCCAGAGGGCCACGATAAGATTATTCTCAGGAGGGCGAGGGGAGTATTTTTTATTAGCAGAGCAACTGAAATGAAATGTGCTTTAATTATTTCTAAGTGTTGGTAAACCTACATCAGCATATACCATGTCATTATCAGTTTATTAATCAACCACCAAGTTAGACTGTCATAAACCGCTACAGCCTTTAAGTCTTCTGCTCTCCTTGTTGCCATACATGGACAGACACTCACCCGTACAGAAACCTCAGCCAAAGAAATGAAAATAAAACTCTGAACCCTCCATTGTTAAGAATAGAGACAGCAATGCCAGGCATGCCAGCTCCTCCTCCTCCTTCCAGCTCTCAGCCTCGGAGGTCATACGGGGAGCAGCTGGGCATGGGAGAAACACTCCGGTCTGCAACCATTATATCATTTCCTGCTCTGTTTCCTGTCAACCTCAGCTGCCAAAAAGAGAATAAAAAAAATCCCCTTAATGGGCAATTTCCACGGGGCAAAAGGGGTGAAACCAAGAGGGAGTGTTTAAAATGTGCTCGTCGTGGTGGGAAGGGTGCAGACACAGGTACACTTGAGCAGGTTCGCGTTCACTGCAGTGAGATAATCTGAAAAGAGTTGCCTTTTTATCCTCACTTGTACCTTTATAACCAGCTGGTGTTTATGTGGAAGACCCCTCCCGAGGCCTTCTCTGTGTCATCCTCCCTCCTTTCTGGAGACGGGAAAATAAGTGGTGTATTTCTAAATATAAACCGGCAAACAGAGGGGCTTGGTGGTGGCAGTCCTCAAAGGCACATTTCTAGCGGTGGTTGTGGCACGAGGAGGGAAGAAAGAGGTATTCGCTTACCTGATAAAACGCCGATTGTCTCCCCTGAGAGTGCAGGCGGATAAAAATTATTTTGAGTGGAAGCACAATGGTGGAGGTGCTTATGTTAATCCTGACAAATAAGATAAGCTCCTGCCTCAAGGTAAAGAGCAAGGAGCGGGGAGGAGGGAGAAGAGGGGCCCTGCCGCCACCAAACCCGCCATATTCCTCCTTCAGCCAATTTCTTCCTCGTTGAATCCCCGTCCAAGTTTGTGTCAGAGAATGCATTTGCATAATTCACACCTACTCCCTGCATGCCCCCACCAAAACAAAACAATATCCTGCCCCTGTCACTGCAGGAGAGGGGAACGTGCCTGTAGATCGGACTTTTAGCTTTAAAAATATTCTTCAGAGGAAGGAATTGCCTCATATGCTGTGGCAAACCTCAGCCTGGAAGGTTCGAAGTACTTTAAAGCTGCATTTTCCCCAGTGTCCACCAGGGGGCAGCTTCTAGGACTGAGTAATAAGATAAGATAAGATAACCTTTATTAGTCCCACACGTGGGAAATTGTTTAGACCCCACTGCTGTCTTCATTTATGACACCTTTGTGATGAGTTTTTGGCGTCACTTCCTACTTTTAAGTCTTTTTGAGTACATCAGGTGGTTAATTTGGTAAGTTATGGTCCAACTTGAGTGAAATAGATGATAAATCTGTGTGTGGCTGTCTTGTGATTAACAAGTGACTTTGTCCAGTGTCTTTGGTTTGAGTCAAACCCATTGCTTGTCACAGGGAGTGCCAAAATTCAGAACATAGGGCTGGTAAACTAATCTTTTCTTTTCTATAAACTCTGTCAATCTCATTTTAGCTACACGCAGCTCAGCTTGATTTAAAACGGGATGGACGGGTCAAACCAACGAATAATCTGTTATAAAACACATCAAAATGTTAGTACTTTATACTATTTTGAAAATGTTCCCTATAACTGAGCCCATCCATCTGTCCATCCTCTAACACTTACTCAGTTAAGGGTTGTTGTAGGCTGGAGCCTGTCCCACCTTAATGAAGCTGAATGAACAGTTATGAAAGAGTTGATAAACAGCCTGAAAAATCTTCAGAACAATACACCACTTGCATTTTAGCCCTTTAGAATCCAAACAATGTGCACTGCAATAAATATTCAGTACAGTTAGGACCCCCATAGTCGAAAGCAGATTGTCTCTACATTATTTCCACTTAAATTTGATGGCTCTGACCTGTGAAACAGACATAAGCGAAAGCAGGAAGGGCACAGATTAGGAAACGTGATGAAAAAGAGGAACTAGGCTGGAGGTGGCTTGCCAATAGGCTTGCAGATGCACAGCAGCTCGAGTCAGGCTGGAGTAGCTTTGATGGTGGGTCATAAATAAGAGTTGCCATTTGGATGGATAGAAATGTATCAGCTGAGTTATCAGCAAATAAGATTTAGATGAGCTGAACTTTATGCCCAGCCTGAGAAAGTGCTATTCTTAAATTAGACCAATCTGTAGCGTTTTTGACTTCAGAGCAACTTTATCTCTTTGTGATTCCCCTTTCCCTCACCTTATGTAGATTTTAGGGGTTTAAAATCATATTCCACCCTGAGTTGGTTAAATATAAACATTACATTTCAGATTTTGCATGTGTGATCCCTTGTCTTTTGTTGTTTTTAATAACTGAAAATAAGGCAGTGAGCTAGACTTGCTAAAGGTGTTTTTCAAAATTTGCATTTGAAGTCACTCGAAAGACTTTGAGATTCGTGTGATGTTCTTCTCACCTTGTTTGAAGGCCTTTGAACGGGTTATGTAACAGTTGGGGGATAATTTGTTTTGTGCTTTGAGACTCCTGACGCCCGTGTTTTGTTTCCTCCTCTGCTGTCATGTTTTAGGAGCGGCCCAGGAGAGAAGCTCTCCGGAGGATCAGCGGTAACTAACTGTGGTGGCGGCGGCAGCAGCCTGGCAGGTATTTTCCCACACAAAGAGTGTTTGTTTTGTTTCACATGGACTATTTTTGTCGGTCTATCTTTGTTTCTTTCCTCTTTCTGTATTTCATTTTTTCCCCTTCTCCCCCCATTTAGTATTCCTGTTTCTTATTTTCCTCCTGCTTTTCTTCTTACCCTTCTGTCTTCCTGGCTTTTTAATAAGATGGGTTGGAGGGGGATTTTATTATTTTGTTTTGAGCTCTGCCAACAGTCTTGTAACTAGCATAATTAAACGTGCTTGTTAACAATGGCAGCTAATGAGGAATACAGCAGTATTAACAATAGGAGCTGATTAGACAAAGACAGGCTGATAAAGCTTAGGAGAGCTCACAGTCGGGGCCCCTCTACCTGAAGACACCTGTCCTCTTATGTCTTTTGCACACACACAGAGAAGGAGCATAATTGTTATAATTGTAGTCAAGTCATCACATCCTTTGTTTCTTGGAGCTCAGAGTAAAGCTTTGTTGAAGCTTTGTGGCAGTTAATCATCCTTTTAATATGAATATTTCTTATTTTTCTGTGGTTTTTTGCAGCAGTTATAACATAGTCACAACTCTGCTGCACGCAGCGATGCGGTTAAACAAGTATATATATTTTTTTCATTCACACTCTGAAACTGAATAATATTTGTGTCACGAGTCGAGATGTGAATCAACCCGCGAGTATTTTTATCTCCATGTGTCACAAACAGTCTGGAGTTATCTCACTCAAACTGACCCCCGTCTCATTTATCTTTATTCATCCAGAGAAGGTGTTGTTTCTGTCTCGCATTCGCTCCGCTTCTCTCTGTGTGCACATGGGAGCTGCCCAGTATAGTCGCAGCCCTCTGCTGCCGGCCACTGGGAGCTGAGCTGGAGCAATTTGGGAGCGGTGAAGCATTCACCAACAGAACGGCTATGTATTGGTGTTTGACATCAACGACATAGTGTCCTGGTAACAGAGAAACTCCATCTATGAGGAGCAAGCAGCTGTGTGAGCACTGAAAGACAAAAACACCTTAAATAATTGAAACGTGTGGTGTGATGGCATTTGTGATTATTATCTAATTTGTCTAGTATGGCATGCTTTAGGTTGGGTGACAGCACTGGTTATACTCGCTCTGTTTCAGTTTTTCAAATTTAAAGTAGATCTATAATGCGTTTTCCTATTTTCATACCTCTTTATATTAAATTTCAAAACAGTTTTTGTACTCCTAATATGTTCATTTGAGTCACACAACTCTGACTGTGAGCAGAGAAGAAGAGTAAGTCCCGACAACTGCACAACCCTCTATGAGTAAGAACTTGGCAAAAGTGGGGAGGAAAAACTTATTTTTAACAGGAAGAAACCTGAAGCAGAACCAGGCTGAGGGAGTGGCAGCCATCTGCCACGGCCGGTTGGGGGTGAGATGACAGTATGAAGATCTCAGAACAGCAGATGTTCATACTTAATAACCTGAAGACGTGCTTAATATTCATTGGACCATTTAAGGGCGCCCGACTTCCTTTTGATCGGCTGCCTTTTGCAAACAAAAGGTGAAGGGCCAATATTAGGGATTTTTGCTCCTACCCTACCTACTTCATACTCAGGAAGACAGGCTCTCAGGGATTATTTGAACATATTTTGATTCAGGCCTTAACTATATAAAGACCAATTGTTGTTCAGTCCCCAAACACCCATTTTGAGCTAGGAGAAACCATGATTTCATACTTTGATCTTATGTGCTTGATCTTTTACAGATTAGCATCTACAAATCCTTTGTATTCATTAAACATCACACAGTACAGTATTCATAGAAGTGGCTATATTTGTGTATTTTAACCTACGGGTTTTGTAAAGCTGCTGAAAACCACTTAACTTCTATTAATAGAAGTTTTCATACTGCTAGAAGAAAGTGAAGTGCGCAATAAAGGTTATTTACACCATGTTTTTGCCTCCCTGATATGGAGAGGGGAGACCTTTTCAGTGATACAATAGTGCATTTACACGGAGGAACAGCAACCTGACACACCGTAAAGTACTTCTGAAAAGCCCTCAAAATACACCGAGAGTCGGCAGGGAAATGAAGGAGGCTACAGATAAGAGTCGACTTGTAAAACATAATTATATTTCCGTCGCGGCGTTGAAAGGAATGCATTTAACCTGTGATTCATGCATGGCAAGAAGTTGTCGAGGGGAAAAAAAGAACAGCAGTTAAATTGTGGAGGTAAGAATCCTTGAATAAAGTGTAGCTAAGGTCATACCATCTTATGAGAATAATTTGATTCGCTGCTAGTCTTCTCTGTTGCAGGCGTTTTCTACAGGGAAAAGGATTATATCTCTCTACTTTCTCTGCTCCCAAAGGACGGAGAAAGGTCTGCTGGTATTAAAATCCTGAGAGCAGGTTTGGGCTTGAATAACAGCACAGAGTAAAAGGAAAAGGTTGAACTGTCGACTGTTTCGTGCCACAGCTCTCCAAACCCTTTTCCCCATTATTATTATATTTTCTTTTTTTACTGCACACTTGATTGAAACTGGCTTCATTCATTTAAAATTGCTCCCCCCATAGAGGTCAATTTCCTGTAGGCTCTTGTTTAAATTAATTCACAAAGGGTTCATTTGACTTGTGAGGAAAGCACAGATGAGTATCTATGCTTTGTATAGAAAGAAATATTTAGTTTAAAAAAAAGAAAGGAACTTAAGGATATTTTATCAGATTTAAAAAACAACAAAAACACGTTTATCATGTAGATTTGAATTTTACTTCTCCTTACAGTACGTATTGCTTACCTCCTCAGTTTCCGTCTATTTTAGCGCAGCAGTAAACACAAGTGTTGTTTGGCTGGCAGTGGAGGGAGAGGTTTCCCAGGCGCTGATTCATATTCTGCTGCAGAAATCACATCCTTTAAACCTGGCAGGATATCAAAGCAGGACATTAACAGACATTCCTGCCTCTTCCGCTTACCTATGTGTTTCTTGACAACTCGATTTATTGATAAGCTTCTCTAACTGTGCTTTAGAAACTGTGTTTTAGGATTTTTACCTCACTGTTGGCCTTGTACATACAGTGAGCTGCAGGAAAATCTGCCCCCACAGTTGTATTATTGTAGGGCACAAAAAAAAAGGTTTTGGCAGTGTTGTTCTAAAGATGACTCAGGACAACCCGGTCTCATTGAAATTCATGCACACGGACAAATGTTCTGTTTTTTTTCTTGTTTTTTTGTTTTGTTTTCCATCATATTGCAGCTAATGCATTTCCAAAGGAATCATATACACACCTGTATACGGCACCTTGACAACCGTCACATTTTAACTAAAACCATCTTTTTCTAATCCTAAACAAAATGTTCTAACCTTTGGAGCTTATCGAGATAGTTTTATTGCTTAAAACTATCTAACCTGGTGAGTGTAACTTAAACCTGAATATCTGTATTAATGCAATTAACTGCAATTCTTTTCTCCCTTTGATTCATCTCCTTTGACATGAATGAAAACATGAGAGAAATGTGATGAAAAAATGTGGCCTTTTGGGTTAAATACAAAGGCTTTTAACTCTTCTAAAATGAACAACTAACAAATGTGTTTTTACTGACTTTAGAAAATGTCACAGTTTGTTGCCAAGACCATAAAAATATTTTTTTATGACTATTATTTATTTATTCATGACACAAACTACCTTTTCTTCAAGCTGGAAATTGGTTGGTGGTCTCACACTAAACATTTATCTATTATATTCATAATGGATTTCATGTACACGATAGTTTGAACACAGTCTGGGATTCAGCATTTGCTTTATTGCATTAAATTAGTTTCTTTTAGTGTACAGGAAAGCTGTGCCTCAGGAAGTATAGCGGGCTGGCCACTATTGAAGGGTGATAGTTTGATCTTCAGCTCCTCCAGTCTGCATGTTGAAGTATCCTTGGGCAAGATACACAATCCATCAGTGTGAGTGTGTGAATTAATAATAGAAAGAGAAAAGTGTTCAAAATTTTAAGCTAAGTTTTTTTTCAGGATGAATGCAGGGAGATATCTGCTTTTTCATTATTACTGCCTTTATTTGTTACAATAAACCAGTTACATTTGCTGTAATTGTTTTTCTTTTATTATTTTTTTTCTTGTTGTCTTTACTAACCAGGATGATTTTTGGTAATGTTGCTTTTTCCATCATAAATTAATTTCAGTTTACTGTTTTTGATCATTCCCAATCTTGATTTTGAAGCTCTGTCTTTTTCCTTCTTGCGCTGCTTTAATGATATATATATATATATATATATATTAGGGGTGCAACGATACACAAAATTCACGGTTCGGTTCGGTTCGATACTTTGGTGTCACGGTTCGATATTTTTTCGATACAAAAAAAATGTTCATGCCTTTTTAATTTGTCATTTATTAAAATTATAAATATATATTTTAACTCAAAAGTACAGTTTTTAAATTTAACCCTAACCCTTGTGCGTGTTTTTTATTTTGACAGCGAATGCGCACCTGCGGACCACTTATGTGCAGCCCTGGTTATTTAGCTCATCATATCGCAGCCACAGAAATTCTTTTGTCCATGAAACCATAAAGCTGCACTTTCTTTTTGCCTTATAGTCTGATTTGTCATAACTTCTCCGTTTTGTGGTAAGCTTTTCTTTGGCTGTCACTTCTTCACCCTGACCTGTCTTATTTGGCTCAGCAGAACTGAAATGCTTTTACACGCGCACTCACATAAGCTCAGCGATTCTCTGCGCGATCAACCTCTCACATGTTTAAGCTGCGGGAGATTTCACTTGTCATGTTTGCATAGTAAGCTAACGATTAATAAGACGATGTCAGAGGAATTGGTGCACAAATTATCATCACTCACAGATCAGTGCTGTCGCTCTCTATACACAGTTCGCACGATTGCAAAGTGAAAGCAAAAAAACAAGCGCAAATTCAAACGCGACTTCAATATGTCACATATTGACAGCGGCTCACCGATGCCAATGACATAATTACCCAGCTACATTTCTGAAAGAATGCAAAAGCATTGACATATATTTTTCCTTCCTACAATAGCCCGACGGGCAGGGCAGAGATAGATTTTGGTAGCCCGACTGAAAAAATCGCTAGCTCCGGGACGTCGGGCTAGCGATATTGCAAGCCCTGTATCTGATTGAGGAATCACTCATCTTTGGAAAAGAGAGTTTATTACAGAGAAATGTCTCTTTCCAAAATAAAAGCTATACTATCCGCTTCTTCTGGGCTATATTCTCAGCAGCATAAGGAGAATCATGTGCTAACAGCTGTCTAAATGACTCGGCTAAAGTTAGTAGCATGCTTGCTTTTTTTTTGTCTGCTTCCACTTGTCTTTGCACTACGATGATGTCAGCGTAAATGTGCAGTCATATTCGTTGTGTTCCCGCTAGTGCTTTCAGGTTAATCTCGTTGAAATGACCTTAACGCCACAACACGGCAAATCTCCGTTAACGAGCTACCGCCGATCACTCCGTGCATGGGGCTAGACGGCCAACACGTTAACGAGCTAACTGCGCTAACACACTAGTTCACACCAATGTAATTGAGCATTGCATGGCACATTCAACATACTGTTTTACTTTAGTCCATGACTCGCTTACCTTCAGGGTCATACGTCACATGAAAACCAAAATAATTCCAAACGCCAGATCTGAATGAGGTTCAATTTGCCTGTTGTAAGGAGAGCTTAACTTCTGTCTCGCTAGCTTGCCCTCCGCTCTTCCTTCTGACGATGCTGTCTGTGTTGAGCGCTCAGTGGATCTGCGCTGGACAGTGCAGCCTAGGCGGAGTAGTCGAACACAGATTCACTGAGCGCTCAACACAGACAGCATCGTCAGAAGGAAAATTGATAAAATAAATTACAAATGTTGTATTGTTCGATACATATGCGTACCGAACCGAAAGCACTGTATCGAACGGTTCAATATCGATACGAATATCGTTGCACCCCTAATATATATATATATATATATCATTAAAGCAGCGCAAGAAGGAAAAAGACAGAGCTTTTCTCTTTCTATTATACACATATATATATATATATATATATATATATATATATATATTTATATATATATATATATATATATATATATATATATATATATATATATATATAAATATATATCTTTTTTTACTCTTGAAAACACTAATAAGTAATCAATAGAAAATATGTTCCACATTTAGGCTTTAATACTGTTAAAAAGTAATTGCTTCCTCGTTAAATTATGAATTAACTGTGATAAATTGTATTTTTTTGGAGTTCAGTTTCACTCGGCCTGAACACACATTTGCCAAAAAATATGTTGATGATGCCCAAGACATAAACTAACAGCATTTCATAAAAAGAACATCATACCAGCAGTCAGACCTGGTGGTGGTAGGGAGATGTTCTGAGGCTGCTTTGCTGCTTCAGCATGACTTGTGTGACTGATGGAACCATGAATTCAGCTCTTTACCAGAAAATCCTGAAAGAGGATGTCCAACCATCAAGAGCACTTGGGTTACATAGCAGGACAATGGTCTGAAACACACCAGAAAGTCCACCTATGATTGGCTCAAAAAAAAAAAGGCTTTGGTGTGGCCTAGTCAAAGTCTGGACTTAAATCAGATTGAGATGCTTTGGCATGACCTTAAACAGGCCATTCATGCCATTCAACCCTCCAGTGTGTCTAAATGAAAACAATTCAGTAAAAAAGAGTGGGCCAAAATTCCTCCACAGAGATGTGAAAGACTCATTGCCAGTTGATTGCAGTTCTTGCTGTCATTTAAAAATTGTTTTTTGTATTTACTCAGGTTATTTTTGTGTAGCATTAACATTTTTTTGATGATCTGAAATATGAAAAATATGCAAAAAAAGAAGAAGAAAAGAAACCAGGAAGGGGACAAAGACTGTCACAGAGCTGCATATTCACTGTTTTTTGATTTTTATGAGATGGCTTCAAAGTTATTTTCAGGTAAAAACATCACAGCTAGATTTGATTTTAAGTCGCCCTTCTCCAGCAAATGTCTGAACCCCTCCAATCAGGCAGATTTACAGTACTTGAACTGATACTCCATCTGGATCGCCTCCACTAAGCAGGTTGGCATCATTTGAATCAGGGGAGCTGCTACTCTCTGCCAGTCTTCATACAGAAGAGGAATTTGTTATTCAGATTTATTTTATCAGCTAAAAATACATGTCAGAAGTAAAGCTCGTTGTTCAGTAAAGAGTTGAAGAATGTCGGGGAACCTTTTGAAGTACATTTTAGGTCTGTCACTCTGTCCTGAAGAGATATTATTGGCACTGTCTGGTACAATATCTGTGAGCTAGATGTGAAAGATCAGAGCGATATCTAGCCTTGCGGGATTTTCCAACCCTGCTGGGACTTAAAATCGAGGTTAACCTCTAAAGCTGTCACCTTCATCTGTCCCCCCTCCCCGCCACCTCCTCCTCCTCCCCCCAGTGCTCTGAACTCTTCCTGCCGGAGAGTTTCTGCTTTAACTGCACACTGCCACCCAAGTTGGCCAAAGTGCACTCGCAGTCGTATCAAAGTCGTTTATTCTTTTGCTCGGCAGCGTGGTAAAGGTGATAACATTGCTTTGTGAGTCCTCGGGCACTTTGCTCTGCGGTCTTGGCATTTCCGTTTGCCTCGCACCAGCCTCCCTGTCTAGAGGAGCCATCCTAAGCCTGAGCACTACATTTCTTTTCTCCAAATTGTAATTAAAAGGGAATAATTATTTCTCAGCGGTCGCAGTCCAAACAAACAGACTGACAGCTCTCTTCTTTTTTTTTCTTCCACTCAGCGAAGGCCCACGGTTGATATCTCCCTGGTGTCCTTTTTTTTCAGCGGCTTTCTGAAGCTGCCACTTCTTGGTTTTATTATCTTTGTCTCCAGCCCTGGCCCTTCGTCCCTGTGCTGGCGCTGTTGGCACTGGCCTTGCCCCTGCCATCCCTCTGTTCCACGCTCAACTTTTTACTCGCCACATGAAAGTGGCTGCCCGCTGAGAGACCCGACCACGTGGCCTGGACCGTACCTTTCACTCCCAAACTTTCCTGACCTAATTAGTGCCGAATTAAATCGGACAGGATGCATTCATTATTAATTTCCCGTACTGGGGGTTGGGGGTCTTGAAATAGACATTGGACAGAGAGAGCGAGAGAATCACAAGCTCTCTGGCGTCAACCCTCACTCCCTGTCTTGGACTTCATTTAAATGCCGTATGCAGTGTTAGCAAAGCAACACTGAAAGACAATGCAAGTTAATCAAAGCACTTTGCATGCATCTGTGTTCCTCTTCTCTGTCTCTCTCTGCAGCTTTGGATGTACGGCGTGCCAAAAACCCCTCTCATCTCTACGTGAAACTGCATGTTCTGTTTCATGTCTGTCTCATCCTGTTGTTAAAAGTAAAACCTTCCTCTCCCGATGCCATCTTTCAGTAGCAAGGCCGTGTATTCCTTATATTCCCTGTATGATACTTATACCACATCCTTAATCATACTGGAGTTTAAAAAATGGAAACTTGAGATATATGAGAACATCAAATACATTTTATTTTTGTAGATATCAAGTAATGTATTTACAGCTTCTGTCTTCAGTATTTTTATACTATATTGACAAAAGTATTGGTTCCTACATCTTAATCTGTTAAATACTGCGTTTTAACAGGAAGAGATCACCAGCCATCTTCCGTGGCAGGCTGGAATGAGACAATCGAAAAAGTAAGAGCACATTTTGATAACTTAAAATCTGAGTTTTTAAAATCCTGTCTAGATCAGCATTTCCCGTTTTGGGTATAAATACAGCTAACAAAAATGCTAAATATTTGGTAGCTAATAGCTGACAAATAGCTAGCTAATAGCTGAGTTAGCGCATTCAAATATGATTGGTCAAAAACTGTAAGTGGTTTTATTGCAAAATGGAAGCATTCAGGAACCACGGCATCTAAGCCGTGAAGTTACAGAGCAAAGTCACTAAGTGCTAAAGCTGCCAGCGCTCTGCGGATTGAATGACTGCAGAGCGTCAAATCTCATCTAGCATTAAAATCAGCACAAAAAACTGTGAACCAGGAGCTTCATGGCATAGATTTCTACAGATTAGACATTTCACCTACCTACAGAAGCCCAGCAGCTTCTGTAGGTAAGGTGAAATGTGTAGGATGCCCACCACACATGTCCATATTTTATATATTCTCAGTGGATCACTGAAGGGGTAAAGCACGAAGTCTTCATAAGGGGAAATGAGAAACTGGGACTGTGAAGAAGGGCTGCACTAATAAAGCAGGGTTGAGTTTAGATTACTGGTGAGACCCACCACAACGGTCCCAGTTTCTGAGTTAAAGTTATTTGCCCACCCTTGACACAGAGAGTATAAAAGATATCAACTGTGACATCACCCAGAGGTGGTTCTGACTGTGAATCTGGACACTGATTGGCTAACTTGTGATTGTTAGCCAGTGAGTGTGCAGTTTCATACCACAGATAATCCTCTATTTTAAAACATTAATTTTTCATTCAACATGTGAGACTAGAAATCTGTTTTTGCAACAACAGCTGTTGCTATCCGGTGGCATTCCGATAAAATTCAAGTATCACAGAGAGAGTTACTGGATTCCTCCAGGTGCCCAGACTCTCTACGTGGACTATAATAAAATTCTTGAAAATTTTGCATAATTTTGAAACAGCTGTTGAAATGGGTCCCACAACATCCTTAGTCTGGGATGGTGAAATTATACTGCTGTTTATTTAGACTTTGCCAATAAAAAGCATATACCGGTAATAAATTTTAAAAGTGCAATTATTTGGTATGGTACATATAGTGGTATCTTGGATGGTACAATAAAAAATAGTAAATATTTAACAGAATACCTACACAGCCAACGAATAATCAGTTAGAAGAACAATATAAAGAGAATACGTAAAGATTAGGAAGCCCAGCTGTACAATAGTCTCTAAACATATTTTAACGGGCGTTGTTTCAGAAGGACTTCTGCACCTTTAGCAGACTTCACCCATTCCATCTCCAGCAGGTAATATCTACAAAAGTCTAGGTTTGCAGTGCGTGTTCAAGAATGGGTCAGTCAGGATGATTAGCTTGAGCTTGAAGCCTGGTGCTAGTTTGAATAATGCCTTTCAGAGTAGGTGTGCAGAGCTGAGCTCAGACCGAAATTTTCAGCAATCATTTTTATGTGAAATTGTCGATCGGTTACACTCCCCTTCACATCCCTCCTCCCCTCGCATGGAGAACAGAGCAGCGTTTAGGTCTTTGAGCACTGCCAGCTGCAGGTCATTCGTCTGAAGACCACTGGTGGGCTTGAGAAACGCAGTGAGCTGCTACCTCCTGTGGTTGATGAGAAAGGGAGCCGTTGACTTCCTATGACATGGTTTTGTGTGATACTTGGGGTGGGTGATTGTAGGAGGTGAGGGGTTATCTTTTGGTGCAAAACACAGAAACAGCGACGGCTTCAAAACAGAGTATTTATGGAAAAACAAAGTTTAAAAAGTGCTTCATGCATTACAAAATACTTCCAGATAGCTGACAGAAGAATTAACTATTTGAAAATGTATGGTTAGACTGCGTGTGTACGTGTATTAGTTGGTGTGTTTTGAGGAATTTTGAGGAACAAAAATACAGTCCAGACGTCAAGCAGAGGAGGAGAGTGAAGGTCACACGAGCTTTGGCAGACTATAAGCGCTAAACTAATTAAAAGCTCTAGAGTTTGGGCTGAAATACAAAATGTAAATGACTGCACGCTGAGGTAGATTTAGACTTTGGAGATGTGTATAATTGATTGGACTTGGATTTCGAGTACTCGGTGCATCCAGTGACTTCCATAATAGAAAAAAAACAGCTCTCTATATAGCTTTAACCAGTTTTTTATCTGCTCTTTTCCTGTAGTGTCTGTTAATTACCTAAACACAAGATTCAAAAAGTTTAAAGCTGTAATTTGGTTGACTGGATCATTCTTATTTTGAAATATGCCACATTACTGTGGTACTGTCTCTCCACAAGTCTTCTTTCCACGCCATGTATGTTTCAAAATTTCTAAGCATCACAGTGAAATCAAAGATTAAAAAGATGCCTATTCGAGGTAGACATGCCCCAAAACTGCAGGTCTTCTAGTGACCACTTGGTGCTCAGTCCAAAGACTTCCATGTTAAGACTTTATAGCAGGAATAAACAGGTTTACAGGCTTTTTTTTTTTGGTGACCTTTTGCCAGTAGTTATGGTGACCCTTTTCAATTGCAAGACCTGGTGGGAGCTGAACAATGCAAATGGACTGAATG
This sequence comes from Diplotaxodon limnothrissa, assembly GCF_057381915.1. NCBI lineage: Eukaryota > Metazoa > Chordata > Actinopteri > Cichliformes > Cichlidae > Diplotaxodon > Diplotaxodon limnothrissa. Next base: position 28,025,748 of record NC_140617.1, on the reverse strand, counting down.
TAAACATTCACAGTCAGATGGTGAAAGGCTGGCAAATAATCAGTCTGTAATTATAAATGCTGACAGACTGTCAACACTCTGTAATCAATCAGAGTTAGTCTGCACGCATGTCTTTACAATAGGGAACTCCACTCGAGTGGTTGCCAAGTGGTTGTATTGTTGTACTGGTTATATTGCTACATTAGGCAAGGTTTCTGAATGCCTGTATAACTTTGAAAATAAATTGCCATTTTGCAGCAACTATGAAACTATTTATCAAGGAATTTCTATATCAAATGTATGAGATTCTGAACTGTGAACCTAAGTAGTTTATATGAATTCATGTATATGGTGCAAATTTGCAATTTATCACCATTACTTGTCTTATTATCACAGACAGATTGCAGGTAATTGCCACCTTGACTTCATCCAATAACAACTGATAGTGGACTGACTTGATCTTAATACTTTTTTATCACCATCTATCTTCATCTGTGATTTTGGTGCGTAAAGATGGCGCACAAAAACATTCAGTCTGCCATCAGTTGAATGAGGTCAGTTTGGCAATTATATGCAATCTGTTTGTGACAATACATCAATTAACTTTGATAAACTAGCAGAAATAATAAATCTGCTGCAGGCAACAGGCTGAGTGGTTGCAGACCTGGTCCCCATCTTTGAAGCAACTATTTCAAAGGCAACAAGATTGCAAGTTCTTTGCACATGATCGCAATCATTTGGTTTGTGCTATAGTCTCCAAATTCCTCTAGCGTGACTGAGGCATTAGGCTTCACCTTGGCTAATAAGAGTCAATGTTCTGCAGTTATCTGACTGTCGCATTGCTTTCCTGCTAGTCCAAGAAGTTGAGGGTTAATTTTTGATGAGTGAAATCATAGTAGCACTAATTAGCAGAAATAAATAATACAATTTATGAATACACCTTGTTAGCCAAGCTTTCTACCAGGTAACGACTGATTCCACCTGGTCATCCAAATGTGGTCACTTCTGACTGTAACAGCTATAATGCTTCCTTTACGGCTTCAGAATGGGACTTGAGAAACCAGTGGGTGACAGTCATGTCTGCATCGAAGATAGAATCTAATACAACAAAGAGGGTGTACAGAAAGCTTGTGATACAGCAGGCTTCCAGATGGTTTCATCTGCAAATGATGTTCTAAATTCATGTAATCCATTTAGCTAATGTTGTTTTGAGGATATACTCGTCTGTTGTTGGTTTTTTTTAGCGTGTCTTCAACCTGGACATATTGTCTTCAGTTGTTAAAATGCTTCTGCTGCCTAAAAGTTTTTGTTTAGCTTATGAAACTACCAGATAACATGCATAACACACATCTGTGTGTGTCTCTGAAGAAATTCACCATCTCCGGTTTCCTCTGTGCTTGTGAGTCAGATTATCCTGAGAAGGCGTGATCAAAGACAAAAATTGGCCGGTTCACAGTTTACAAATGCTGTCCAGTTATTGTTATGTGCAGATTCTGTTCCGTATTTATTATTAGAAAGTTTGTGGCTATTTCAAAGATTGCTTTTAACACCGAATTCCTCATATGCTCAGTTCTCGGTTGATTTGATGTTACGGATAATATACCTTTCTTTTTACTTTTATCTTTTCTACTTTTATGCCCTTTTCAGTCAGGGTTGTTATTGTCTGAAATGCCTTTAGAGATGGTGTTAAAAACACTAGCACATAAAGCAAACCTGCGAGCTAACGTTTGCCGAACATCAATAGACATTTTTGCCCGACTGTAGTGCGAGTTATCTGGAAAACTGCCGAACAGATCAAAGCAGCAGAGGTGTCACACAGGCTGAGAGGTAAAAGATTTTACAAGTCGTCAAATCAGAGTTGGATTCAGCCGTGGTACACAGTCTGAGTAGAGAAAAACAGAGAAAGAGAGACACAGGGAGCAATATGTAAAAGAGAAGAGATCAACCGTACAGTCATGTCATAGCCCAAGGCAAAGAGCTACAGATGTAACAAAGACAGGGCCTGCGATTGTCAAGAGGCATGGATAATGATAGCTTTGCATGTAGGGTACAAGGCAAACATCAAGGCCATGCACATTGCAGTGCAGGACTTTAAAGGCTGTGGCGAGAAAGGGGGCCATGGGAGCAAAGATGGCCCCAATATGGCCCCCAGTGGCTCCCCTTCTGATGGCAGGGGCAGGTAACTGGGAACAAAGCAAATTGGATGGGTACAGTGCAGAGCCAGTGTCAGGGCTCGTCTCTTTCTGTTTCTTTTTTTGTATGTGTTGAAAACTTTTCTTCTCTTTTTGCTCTTTTGTTTGTTTGATCCTCCCTGTACACTGGCACACATCCTGCCAACTCCTTCTGAGTGGACCGAGAGCTGCTCTGCTATATGCAACTCTGCAAATGAGCACACAAAAGTAACAGAACACAGAGCTGAGCTTTGGTCGTAATTTGAAGAGCATTTATTGTTATGGAAATACCAGTGAGGCAAGGTTCACAGTGCAACACGAATAGGCTTTTTAGGAGATGCAGATAAATAGCAGAGGTGGCAAAAGTACAGGCATTGTTCACTTAGTACTTCAACTTTTACTAGAGTATTTCTTAACCCAGGTATCTGCACTTCTGACCCTTTATTGAAGTAAAAGTAATATGTAAGCGAAATGTTAATTTAACATAGCAAAACTAAAGCAGCTAAAAGATCAGTGGAGTCAGTTGCGTGTTCAGTGTCCGGATGTGAGATGCTAACCAAACTCCAACAAACCCAAACACCAAGAAACACCAGGCTGTATATCCGAGAACGATAACGACCTCTCTCAAGCCTTCCCTAATGAGGAAGCAGCACAGAAACCTCACAAGGTGTGAGTGAATCATCAGGTAAATTCAAACTGATGTGTTACCCAGACCACAAAAGCTATTGTTACTGTGCTCCAGGCCAGCACGCCAAATCACCAGTTCGCCAGTTCACCACAGTACTTTTAAATAACACAGTGTTAGTTTGTTTCACAAACGTTTTACAATATAAAGACATTAGCTTCAGCAGCACGTCAGGCGTATGTGATTACAAGTCCTGAAATGAATGAGGACTTTACAGGGAGTGCAGAATTATTAGGCAAGTTGTATTTTTGAGGAATAATTTTATTATTGAACAACAACCATGTTCTCAATGAACCCAAACAACTCATTAATATCAAAGCTGAATGTTTTTGGAAGTAGTTTTTAGTTTGTTTTTAGTTTTAGCTATTTTAGGGGGATATCTGTGTGTGCAGGTGACTATTACTGTGCAGAATTATTAGGCAACTTAACAAAAAACAAATATATACCCATTTCAATTATTTATTTTTACCAGTGACACCAATATAACATCTCCACATTCACAAATATACATTTCTGACATTCAAAAACAAAACAAAAACAAATCAGCGACCAATATAGCCACCTTTCTTTGCAAGGACACTCAAAAGCCTGCCATCCATGGATTCTGTCAGTGTTTTGATCTGTTCACCATCAACATTGCGTGCAGCAGCAACCACAGCCTCCCAGACACTGTTCAGAGAGGTGTACTGTTTTCCCTCCTTGTAAATCTCACATTTGATGATGGACCACAGGTTCTCAATGGGGTTCAGATCAGGTGAACAAGGAGGCCATGTCATTAGTTTTACTTCTTTTATACCCTTTCTTGCCAGCCACGCTGTGGAGTACTTGGACGCGTGTGATGGAGCATTGTCCTGCATGAAAATCATGTTTTTCTTGAAGGATGCAGACTTCTTCCTGTACCACTGCTTGAAGAAGGTGTCTTCCAGAAACTGGCAGTAGGACTGGGAGTTGAGCTTGACTCCATCCTCAACCCGAAAAGGCCCCACAAGCTCCTCTTTGATGATACCAGCCCAAACCAGTACTCCACCTCCACCTTGCTGGCGTCTGAGTCGGACTGGAGCTCTCTGCCCTTTACCAATCCAGCCACGGGCCCATCCATCTGGCCCATCAAGACTCACTCTCATTTCATCAGTCCATAAAACCTTAGAAAAATCAGTCTTGAGATATTTCTTGGCCCAGTCTGGACGTTTCAGCTTGTGTGTCTTGTTCAGTGGTGGTCGTCTTTCAGCCTTTCTTACCTTGGCCATGTCTCTGAGTATTGCACACCTTGTGCTTTTGGGCACTCCAGTGATGTTGCAGCTCTGAAATATGGCCAAACTGGTGGCAAGTGGCATCTTGGCAGCTGCACGCTTGACTTTTCTCAGTTCATGGGCAGTTATTTTGCGCCTTGGTTTTTCCACACGCTTCTTGCGACCCTGTTGACTATTTTGAATGAAACGCTTGATTGTTCGATGATCACGCTTCAGAAGCTTTGCAATTTTGAGACTGCTGCATCCCTCTGCAAGATATCTCACTATTTTTGACTTTTCTGAGCCTGTCAAGTCCTTCTTTTGACCCATTTTGCCAAAGGAAAGGACGTTGCCTAATAATTATGCACACCTGATATAGGGTGTTGATGTCATTAGACCACACCCCTTCTCATTACAGAGATGCACATCACCTAATATGCTTAATTGGTAGTAGGCTTTCGAGCCTATACAGCTTGGAGTAAGACAACATGCATGAAGAGGATGAAGTGGACAAAATACTCATTTGCCTAATAATTCTGCACTCCCTGTACATGTAAGCTTTAAATTTCCAGCTTATCGAAACACCACTGAGCTGTCCTTACCTTTAAATATACCCTCTCTTCTTCATCCACTCTCCCGTCTTCCTCAAATCTTTCTCCGTCTCCGAGTGGTATTATTTCAATTTTTTTCTCTTGATGGTAACTACAGCAGCTGTACATTCAGATAGCAGACACATTACACAGAAACAGTATGTGTGTTTGCTGATATTTGTTGAGCCCACTTTAATGCAAACGGGAATTTAGTGCTATATTCGCACCTATATTCCCGTTTGCATTATTGTACAATTTTTTTTATGTAAAAAAGTTTTAGATATTTGTGTTAAAATGTAGAGAGTAAAAATATAAAGTTGCCAGAAAACAATTACTTAATTAAACTCCCTGAAATATTTACAATAAAATAACAAGTAAAAGTTTGTTCTGCAATACTTACCCACCTCTGATAAATAGTGAGAAATATTGATATAAGGGAGGATGAGCATTTCAGGCATTGGAAATTATTCAGCTGTTCCTCCACCCATCCAAACTGCTCGCAAAATAGTTGCGGCAGAAATGAGACACGTTAGTTTTAGCTCACTGTGCTGAAAATCTAAATGTGAGCTACAATGGACTTCTGCAGTTATCTTTGGTTGCACGTTTCTTTTGCTTGTACAGTAGCATCTACTCTCCCAGCATAAGAGGAAATAAAAGCAGAAATGCTGAGCTAGCTGGCAAGTTGGCATCTTTGAAGGCAGCAGAAATGGGACATATACTTAAATGAGCAAAACGATGGACAGAGTAATGGCCAGAGATGAAGCAAATATAATGGAGTTCAAAAATCTGCTCGACAAATGCTTGGAAGCAGGGGGTCAAACCTCATGACAGCATCAAATGTCTTGGCTGTGGTGCTGGGTACGTCCCACTTTGACTCTCACACAGAGCAGGCAGCAGAAGGCTAGTTAGTACATAAAACAAAAACATCAAGTGGGCCTAGAGAGGCGATGTCCTAGCGACCTCCAATTAGGGAAAAATGTGAATTCCCCAATTAGAAGTTGCTGGCTGTTGCTAGGTGAACTCAATCACAAAGAGGCTGCAGCACCAAAAACCTCCTTTTGGTGGTTTGCAAGTGTTTGCAGACAAGTCAGCATCTTCCATGCAAACTACGGCAATCTGTGGGAAAACAGAGTTAAAGTAAACTTTATTGTCATCTCAGCCTTACAGAAGTTTACAAAGTGATTAAAGTGTGAAGCTTAGGGTCCAGATTAATACAGTATCAATAAACAGCAAGGTGAGCAAGGTTCAATGATATGGTTAATCTGTACAGTACTCTTCTTCCAGATACAGAAGATAGAATTGCTTAATCTAAGCAGGGTCTGTAGACGTACTTTTCTGTTGTAACTTCTTTCCTAAAAATGTAGATGACATGACATGAATGTTAAACGGTCTTGAGAGCTTTGTAAGTTGATAGCAACTCCCTGCAACCGCTAGCAACCACTCACCAACCGGTTGTGTAATTCACACCTTTCCTTAGTGACACTTGTTTGCTAGAGGTTCACTGACCGGACTCTAGTGGTTGACTGAATGGGGCTTTAGCCCTTGTGGACCATTTAGGAGTACCTTGCAAGGGGTTGCTGAGGGCTGCTGTGAAACTGACGGCTAAAATACTGAGAACCAAACAGACAGATTTAAATGTGCAATAAATGAAAGTATGTAGTTTTCCCTTTCTGATGAAAAATAGCATCCCTGAATATATTCATCTTCATCAAGCCACATTGTTTGATGACCTATCCACCCGGCCAGCCCTCTTCCTTTGGAGATCACTAATAACAATATGATTTTCTATCTTTATTTCAGGTAAATCTGAAGATAAATTAGTACTTTAATAAACAACAAATCCTGACATTTTTCACTCTTTAACGGATCAGGGTACAAAAACTTGATGAACTGCAGTCAAAAATGATTAAATCAGGAATTTAAAATGAGATGATGACAGGATGTGTCTCTTGATAAATTTCAGCAGTCAGTGCTATGAACGTGTTTTGGACAGTTTTCATAAAAATAATGAGTTGCAATATCCAACTCCATGAGACTTAAATTGTATCGCTTTTCTTAGAAATTAATGTGATGATTTTTAGCGTTGCGCTGCTTTTATAATAACCGGGACTTGCTAAGTGAATAAACTGAAAAATATATTTTTCTGGTGTCTTTCTGCTGCACGCATTAACTCAACAAATGACACAGGATACAATATGACTGGATATGTTCAAAATAAAACCGTTTTTTCCTGTGCACATTTGGCCCAGGAAATATGTTTGCTCTCTTCACAGTTGGTGCATTGCTCGCTATATCATAGACTTCAGGAGCAATTAATGAAATTATGATAGAGAGCTGGAGTTAGTTCAGGCAAGCGTGCAGCATTTCCCCTCTGAGTATTTATGTCTTGATTTCGTGTGTATTTTGGTAAAGAGTGCAACTTTTCACTTGGCGGGACTCCTCTTAATGACCGTTGGCTGCCAAATGTTTCTTCAGAAGCCATAAACATCATTTTTCCACAGCCTGTTCCTTGAATATGCACAACAAAAATAACCATCTTAACTTTATACTGCGCCCAATCCAATTATGAATACTTTGAAAAGTTCATCAGTAATTGCCAGACAGTGCACTCTTCACTCAGGGCCGCTGAAGGGCGAACAACAACAGGTTTTTAACTGAACAAAATACGATTAGTGTGGGGGGCCTGGGGGATGATACAGCGCAGTATATGACCCCTGAAACAAAACACTGCAATTACAGAGGGGTTTTTTTTCCCATGCAGAGCTCCACAGATCTGGTCACTGGCCTCCAGCAGTTTATTTGCATTATGTTTTAGAGAACACTGAGGTATTCTGATGAAAGTGATCCTGTATCAGAGGTGCTTCAGTGCTGTTTTCTGCTTGCTTTAATGTGCAGAGGAATTCTTCTAGAAATACACCGATGTCATGGACCGTCTTCTTACAAAGGGTGCATTTTCAGATGTGCAAACAGGAACACAAGTATTTGATGAACTGCAACGAGTCTGCATTGGCAAAGTTCTTACTCAAATCGGGGTCACTGGGGAGCTGAATCCTATCCCAGGTATCATAGGGGGAGACAGAGGACAGGATGGCAGTCTGTCACAGGACTGTATCAAGGCAGTATTTGACACCCTTGGATCAAATCACATTACAGTCTGATCCAAGCCTCTGATGACCTTTGTACTTTTGTCTTTTTGCATCACCTTGATTACTGCTTCATCGGCTGTGCAAACCCACAATTCAGTCTACCAAATACATGCTTTTTCTGTCCATAGCCTTAAAGGACTGCATTCTCCTTTGTGCTGCCATTATAGGAAGGAAAATCCCAACACTGCTGCTGTCAGACATACAGATTACAGGTGTGTAACTTACAAATGGGATTTTTGAAATCCACTTAAGCAGTGTTATATATGCTCAGCATATTTTACTATTCAAGCCTAAGAGCACCATCGGGAATCTTAAGACTAAGTTCTAGTATAAATTTATTAATACTTTTATAAATGAGCTCCCACATGAGCCCAGCTATGCTTTCTACTAGCACTTCTTTCTTTGGTTAGAGAAAAGGTCCATAACGGTAGGAGAAGCATGATCCTATTCAGTATATTCTTATTGCAGGACCAGTAGCTTCACCATCTTTTTATAATAGATGTAGGTACAAGTGGTTTTGCCTCGAAGGGTGGTGTGAAATTCCCCAGGAGACCACAACGGTTCTGACAAAGACAGACACCCTACCATGATGCTACTACCACCCACTGCTCTTTTCCTCCCTCATCTGAGGATCTGAGGGGGATGAAGGCTCCATCTAGCAGGAGTGTGTCCAGTGTGACGCCCAGTGAGGGTGCCTGTACACCCGGAGGCCTGTGGTTGATCTGGCTACTGATGGTTAAAGCTCATTCAATGACTGAGGCCTTGTCGGCTAGATGGGACCCTGACAGGATTTGGCCTCACACGTCTCGTTCAAAGGTTAAGCACACTATTAAGGGTGTCTCACTGAATTCAGTGGCTGCAAGCCGGGCCGATGGCCTGTGGTGTTTTTTCCATGATTAGACCGGCCCGTCTCACTGGCCCTCTCATGAATCTTTCAGAGCTGAATGCCAACGAGGTTGTTAGTGGGGGCCTACTCTGCAGAGTACAAAATCCTGTGGTCGCGGTGTAGGTAGTACAGGTCCAAAAAATGAGCCAAATCTGCCCCAGATTTCTGTTGATTGGTGTCATTGATAGGTAATCACACGCCAAAAGTTACTGACTTTAATGAGTCCAGGAGCAGGATGGGAGTTACTTTACCCTTTAGGAAAAGTTTCGAAATAATTCGTTGACCAAAAGGCCAATCAAATACCTCGAATGCTCGGGTAATTTTCTCATACCATTATGGAACCTTTACATGAAATATTAATGAAACCAGCAGGCTTCATATATGACTTCAAAAAAGAGAGAGGGCAAATACCTGGAAAATATGAACAAATCATCACCCCTCTCACGGCTGACATAAGGTTGCACAGAAGGATTTCATTTGAGCTGTTCATAAGGTACACTTTGTGTCTAGTTGCACGCATTTCTCACCAAACTCTGCCTCTGTGCTAAAAACAACTTAATATCAGTTAAAACATGTGTATATACCTATTTGCGGTGTTGTTAGGGAGTTATGCGATGCATAAACTGTCAGCCGAATAAAACTGGATGTCACGAAATGCCATTATCATCATCGTCTGTGGCGCTTCAAACTGTGATGTTGACTCATCCTGAGTTTTGGTGTCAGTGTCCAGATTGGGAGCAGACGGCCTCACTCTTCTCAGTCCACGGCCAAATTAAAATCCCAACTCTTAATTACTCAGAGCATTCGCTTCAGGCTGTCTGGGTACCCAAATGGTTTGCATCTCTGACGGTTTGCATTTCTTAAGAAATGTACTTGGAGGGTTTTCAGATGGTGTTTGCAGCCAGGACTGGCATATAACTTGTGCTCAGCAGTTAAAACTGGCATTGTTTGTCTGTATTCTTATTAGTTACATTTTGAGGGTGACAGAAATGACAGATGAACTTCCTCTGATTTGCATACGCCATAACCTTATTATTATTTGAGTTGTTTGTTGTAATTCAGCTTGGTGTTGGGGCACTATGCAGGGCTGCATGATAAACAGGGCAAAAACAAATCTTTGTCTATTTTTATGAATTCTTTAAATTACTAGTGATAAATCCGTCATTTAAACAGGTAGCCTCACTGATATGAGGATAACAAACAAATATAAGAATTTATGCAGATAAATTATATATGTTCAGAGAGATATGAAGCTCCTATCTACCCATTAATTTTGTTCTTATCAAAGCAAATTCAAAATAAGCTGTAACTTCAAGGACAAAAAGACTGTCAACGTCAAAGTGACAAAACTGCTGTTCCTTTGATGGCCACTAGAGCATGACTCCAAAAGTAAAGCGTGAATTAGACTTCTGCCGGAAATCTATGATGTAACTTATGATGTAACTCGAAACCCATTTTAAGCCCGAGCCGTCCTTCAGTCATTGCGGGCTCTGTCGACCCGACTTGCAGTTACATTTCTCGGGAGATGCACGGCAGGTTATGGCGCAGGGTTAAAAGTGGTTTTCAGTTACGCCAATAGGTACGACGCAGATTTCCCACAGAAATCTAAAATAGGTTTACATCGACCCCCACAGACTCCTGTGTGAAAATGGCCTAGTTTATAGCAGAAATAAACCTGTTTATAGTCTGCTACAATTGCATATTTGGTCTCTAGTGCTGATTTCCCTGCTAATATAAACTGCACTGAATTCTATTAAAGAACTCACCCGTTTATATTTCATTAGCTCTGGCTACTTTGACTGACAGATTGATGCTAAAATAGGCAGCTGTAGCTGCTAGTTGTTTGCTCAGCTAAAAAGTGTTGTTGTAAAGTCTCTGTGTTGGCTGTTTACCTGTTTTATCCTCTGTATGTTGCTCCAGGTTTTACTTTCCTTGTCTTCTTATCTTTGATTATTTTTATTGTATTTCATCGTATTCTACGCAAAATAATTACAGCACTGGCGTTTCTTATCCGAACAGGAGGATAGTTTGTTAAACTTTGGCGCACGTGCTCATAGCGTGTCGCTTAGTCTGCTTACTCAACCAGCGCAACCATACCAAATCAGTCTACGTTGCCATGGCAACAGAGGCTGACCAGTACGCTCAAACATATTCAACCTTAAATTTGATCTGCCTGATTATTTCTTCTGTATTTGTTGTTATTGTCCACTTAGCTCTGTGTCCTTGGCTGTATATTCCCATCTTTCCCAAACTTGTTTTCGTAAATGTCCTCGATATTTGGATTCCCTGCTGTTCCACTTAATAATTAATAGAATTTGAACTGAATCTGATATTTTTCACATTGAAGGTTTGGTTTGTGTTTAACTACCATCTCTGGTGTCCAGCTTTTGGGTCTACAAAGTCATCATGAATATGGCGCCAACGTTACGATGTCTGTCCATCTTTATTGCAATGTATTCTTTAAGGTCAAAAGGTCACCCGCATATTCATTTGTATTATTAAATTCAGAATTTAGTCTAATATTTTCCTAAAGTGACCATTTTAATGCATTTAAGTACAGTGTAGGTTAGGTATCCACAGGTTCTTTTACTTTTCTTTTACATTTTCATTTTGTTTTCTTTTCTTATGTCTCACTCAGCTATTAAGGCATCCATCATGTGACTAAATAAGTTGCAGTGTGGAAATAATCCATGTACAGTGTGGGCGTCTGTGTTTGCTACTTTTTCCCTGTGTAATACTGATTGATTTTAACCTTGCAGCAGTGGATAATCTTCCATTAGGGGAGTTAAGGCTCTTACAATGACAAGAGTGCATCAGCCCGAGGGTGGCTGGGGGAAGGCGGTGTGTGGGGCTGTGTGTAGGCTGATGATCAGAAATGATTGCACACCCACCTAAGCCTTTGTAAGGTACATTTAGATTATACTGGACATGAAAGCTACACATTAGAGATCATTAATACAGATTTTGTATTTATCTTGAATAGATTATTTTATGTAATTGTGACTTTCAATACGCCCAGCTAACATTTTCAAAATTGACCATAAACCTTTAGAAAATAACACAGCTAATATTACTCTAACACTATGATTTGTGGTGAAAATTATGAATTAAAGTAATAAGGATTTATTCATCGTATTGCCCAGAATAGAAGAAGATGATAACCCTCTGCAAAACTAATTTTTGTGTTTGGATAAACTGTAGGAATAACACAATTTATACACCAAATTAAACCAAATTATCTCACGTTTTATCATCTCTTGCCTGTGTGCTCCACCAGCCTCAGGTCCCTGCACTGTGAGTGTCTCAAAAAACACACATCATCACCGCCACCACCAACACCACCACGCTCGTATAAGCCTCTCAGTGTTCATTTCTTCCTGAAGGGGCACAGAGACTCATTTTCTACAAGAGCCTCAATTTCTTGCTTTTTCAAACCGGCGCAAATATTTGGAAAGGTGATTGGTTATGGCTATGAAGTGCCCGCCTGGAGCCAGCGAGACCTTTTTGATTTGAGACAAAATGGTATATAATAATGAGCGGCATCAGAACAAGGAAAGTTGCACGGCGGCTAAGCAAGAGTTTACTCATGTGGGGACTCTTCAGCTGATGAAAGTGAGAAGCCTCTGCACCCTGAATTCGTGACAGGACCCCTTGAAAGCGAGAGCCCTTGTTTATCAATTTGCTTTTAACATCACAAAGATGAGACGACATGCGTTGCAGAGGAGCGGCGTGTTTTATCTCGCTTCAAAGCTCCCTCCATCACAACCCACCACACTTTTTTCCCCCTTCAAGCCCCCCCCCCATCTCGCTTTCATTTCAAGTGTGAAGTAAAGGTTTACGTAAACATATGCAGAGCATCGCCCCCTTGAAGAGGGAACAAGTCATTGGATTCGTGTCTGAATGTCTGATTCTTTATCCTGTCTCCCGCCTTTCTTTCCCTCGCCTTTGAAAGAAACATCCCTCAAGGCTTGTGTACACACTGAATAAGCCTGTTTTGACAAAGCAAGGTGGAAAGGAACGTATGTAACGAGCTCTCCTCTTGTTCTCCTCTGTCTCTGCTTCTTCTTCTTCTTCTTCCATCTCTTCTTTCTCTGTACTTTTTGAGAGGCCTTGACAGGGACAGCTCCCTGCCCATTTGATGTCGGCTTGACGGTCAAGGATAATGGTGCGTCATGGGACCGTTGTCATCCCTGTCAATAGGATGGCCGAGGGGGAGGAGAGGGCCCCTGTGAAACTACCTTTTTTTCTTCCTTTTTACTTGTTTCTTTTGTCTTCTTTTGGACCTTCACATTGGTCACTTTATTTCAACTTGACGCGTCCTTGCATCGGCGTCATGTACGGCCCCTCAAATGACTTGTCTTCTTTTGATAATCCCCGCTCTTCTTCTCTTCCTCTGAGCCTTTCTGCACGACAAACTTCCTCTTTTTCTATCCCCTACACACACACACACACACACACACACACACACACACACACACACACACACACACACACACACACACTTTCTCTTATTTTTACATTCACGTCTTCTCAATGTCAAACAAAGCCTTGAAAAGTACTGATCATTTTCTCTCTCTTTCTCTCTCTCTCTCTTTTTGTTTGGATTGAATCTAACAAGGATCCTTTTCTCTTTGATGTAATTAAGCTCCTGAGGCTTGATCTGGGCGTCAGAGTTAATTTTTTTCCCGAGCATCGCGGGGAGCTATCAGAAGACTTCAGATGTCAGGCACTCTTTCAAGCTTCACGGCACCTCGTTTTTCCTCCACCTCGCATAAAAAGATAGAAAGGGAGGGGGGGTATAGGAGGGAAAGGAGGGAGCGTGGAAAAACAAACGGACTCGCCTGACGTGGCCACCCCCACCACCACATCCTCGCTGCCCAACACCTCCACTGTTGCCTGGTCTAATAGTCCTCCTTATCTCAGCTCCAGGATCCCCCAGGCTCCTTTTTTGTGCAGCCATCAAAAATTGCCCACCTGTAGCCCGAGGACAGATGAGGAGGAGGGGGAAGGAGGGGATGGCCTTTGCTGCTCTTCTAATGGGGGAGTTGGTTTCTCTTCAGCGAGCAACCTGTGTCACTCTCAGCTCGCCATCACTAATGATGTGTCAGAGGACACCCACGGCGAGGCGTTTCCACGTTCCAAAGAGGCCGCCCGCTGCCGCTGCCGAAATTATTGGCGGCCGTTTGTAAGTACGATTCGGCAGTCACTGGGGAAGGAAGCGGCCTCAAGGTAAAAAGCCAGGCAGAAGTTGGTAGAAGGTGGAGAAAGCTCCCTGCAAACCCTGCCAGGTCAGTTTTCGTGCGAGTGAAGCACATTTGAAGGACTGATCTGGATTTGGCAGCATGGTCGACTTTTGTCCTTCGTAAACTGAGTCAAAGTTCAGAGGTCTGTGAGGAGTGAAAGAAGAGAGGAAGACAGGAAGCGGCTTAGAGACAACACAGCGATTTGTCTTCTAGTTTAAAGTCATCTCCCTCACCCCTCCCCTCCCCCACCCCCCTCTCTTCTTATTCTTCTTCAACTTAGCCGCGCTCGACCCTTGGCTGACAGACACTCAGCCTGTGTTCAAAGCGTAATCTTCAACCTCTAGGTAGCGCCGCTCAAGCTTGAAAACAAAATCTTCATAAGGGAGAGAGGAGAGGAGGTGGAGGACGACAGAGGAGGAGAAGGAGGAGGGTGGGGTGGCGGCGGTTGGAATAAAGGCACATTAGACAGACAGTTCCTCTCAATTGCTGAAACAATAAGCCCTATTTATCGCCCATTTGAAAAAGGTTTGACGTGGCGCCGAAACAGAGGGGGCTTTCATCTCCCTGGCATATTAAACTGTCACAGTGCTTAACTTTAAATTAAGGTGACACGCCAGTGACTTGGGGATGTCACTAATAGTGCAATGGCGACCTGCTAATAGAAGTACAATATGACACGTTTGCTTTAACTAAAACCTCTGCTGTCAGATTACGCCAGTGACATCTTAAACTTTTCATACATTAACGTGACACTTGGAACAAATGCAATTTGGCATCGGGGAGCGCCACAAAAGAAGGCGTGCGATTCAAAGCGCCGTTGACTGGTATTGTCAGGACACGTCTTGCCATAGAAAGGATGACATTTTCTTGTATTAGGTGAATGTAATAAATCATACGTGTGGTAAGAGCCATGTGAGGATCTCTTGGTGTTTGAAAAATGGCTTAAGAGGCTTTACAGGAGAGCCGGAGCAGCATCGAGAGAGTGGCTACTTGGAGCTAGTTGTTTTTTCTGGAGCGTAAGTGTAAATATGTGCACATTTTCAAATGGGATAACTCGGAACGGCGACTTTCCTTTTGCCATCCTGCAGAGAGAATCCAAGAAAGGTCTTAACCTTGGATCCACTGACTTGTTGAAATATGTTCCCATTGTTTAAAATGTCACATAATATTTCCCATTTTATCACACTGAATGCATGTCAGTACTGTCAAGGGATTGTGGGTGCCATTGTGGTGATGAGTCCTATTGTTAAAGAATGACAGGAATGCGCATGCTTTTATGTATGTTGGACAGCATATGGGCTATGTATATCTGCACAGAGCTATGCAAAAAGGCTGTTTAAAAATATCAATCAGTTCAAGGCAGAATAACTGACAATTTTGACTTCCTCATTCAAAGTTTGGCCTCATTTGGATCTCCCAAGAACAATAACTGACAGCATGCAAAACAAGTTTGTCTTGACGATCTCAAGAAAATATCAGAATGTCGCACAATGTCTCTAATTTCCATCTGATATGTATTTGTGAAGATGTGGCACAAAATGTGCAATTTTGCTCTCTAAAAGTGATGAATAATCATTGTAAGTATTACTTCTCACTGTGATAAGTAATACTTAGAAAGAAAGAAAAGAAAAGTAAAACCTAAAAACCCAAACAATAAACCAGGGCCAGGTGATAAATCCAAAAATAACAATGGACACTTGAAGGAACATACAAGAAAGAAATACAGGACTATATATCGTCTTGATGCTCAATCATCCAGGTAAGTAAATCTCCAAAAGTTGATTCTGTTCATCTGGACGTAGTGTTTTCAGTGGGAGACTCAGGACTATACACACACAGAAAACTGACTGACAATGGGACACCGGTGGGGAATGGTGCACAAAAAGTAAAACAGCAAATAACCGAAAAACAAACCCAAAACACAGACGAGACCTGCCATACATATAGAGGAGCTGGGGTAACAGACCCTAACAGCTCAGACAGAGTGAGGAACATTCATAGAAATCCAGATGGAACTAAAACTACTACTACTTAGAAAAATCAAAACATGAACTAAATTACAGTATTGAAAACACATTACTAGAATGACCACAAGGTAAAAGGTCAGTGTCACAAGAAATAAAACTTCTAATCTAGCCTTCTAATCTAGCCCCTCAAGTAGGTTGGTGGCACCCCAGTTTAAAAATCCTGGAAGTGCCCCTGCTGCGAGGGCGATTGAGCTGACACCTCGAGAAGCCACAGGAAGGGTTAACCCCTCCTTCTTAAACCATCACAGCTAGAAAAGAAATGCATCTCTTCTTCTGCTCATCCACAGAACTTATTTTTAGATGCTGCAGTAAAAGGCCGAGCTGATTGCCCGGCTGTATAATTCACTTTAAGGACTCGGCTCCATCCTCTTGAATTGACTTGTGTCCTTCACAACAAATGTACGCTCTCCACACCTCTCTCTTCAACGTGATCCTTGCAAACAGTGACGAGTTTGGTTGGCTGTGATTTAAATTTAGTCCCCTTAGTTTTAGAGACAAGCTCCTGATTAGAGCGCTGACGCTGACTCAACAATTTACGTTTCCAATTAACTGAAGGAGGCCTGGGACGACATGGGCCGCTGCTCTGCAACCCCCCACCCCACCCCCACAACACACACACACACACACATATATATATATATATATATATATATATATATATGTATACACTTCACACACACACAGTTTCTCCCTCTCTTGAGCGTGTAGAAGTGCGCATGCTGTGCAGAACCTCTCGCTTACACCCACATACATCTGTATTTACATCCACATGAGCCAAACAGGAATGCACACACACGCACACACCCGTCAACCACCTAACCGAGTCACGAAACTTCAGGCACGCATCCACAATGCCTCGGGTCACCGAAACAATCAGAACAAAAGATTTCAGAGATGCGAGTTTACTGCTAAGAAAAAAAAAGCTGCAGTTTGGAGCTTTCCATTGACCCAAATAAACAGGAAGCACCCAGAAATACGGAGAAGTCAGAAATCAGTGGAGATAATCACCTCTCAGCAACAATGGAGACTTTGTGAAATGCACAATTTAATGCGTAAATATTTGATGGATGAGAGGGCGTGGGGCGTACAGGGCTGCAAAATATGAAGTGTTTTAAATAGTCTGCGCTGTTATGTGAAACACAAAGCCCTGCGTGAGCTCGCCGGTGATAAATAAATCCAGGTGAAGGCAATTCTGAGCCCCAAAAGCTTTCCCCATGTAGTTATGGATCGAAGCGTTTAATAACACAAAGAGACTTCTACCTGGCTGCATGTGTTAGAAACCTCAGCGGGCTCATCCTCCTGCTTAGCGTCAGAGCTAATTGGAGAAAGCTGGTAAGGGGGAGGAAGTAAAAAAAAAGAAAGAAGAAAAATCCCCTAATTCCTGGATTATAATTTAAAATATTCCAAAATGCTAATCAGGGAATTGCAACCAACAAAGGGATAATAAGACGGTCATCCAATTACTGGCATTTTCTCTCCCCCCCCCTCCTGCCTCACCCTCCATGTTCGGAGGGGCCTGGGCAGACCTGGAGCCCGAGCAACGCCTCGTCTTCCTTTTTAACTGAAGACACAGCGACGCTGCTCAAGCTGTGAGCAAACACGGGAGGCCCTCCCTACGTCTGCCTGTCTCACAAATATGTTAATTAGGGTCCAGATATTCACACACTTAATTAGCCGGGGCCTAGGTTGTTTCATTTTGATTGGGGGGAGAAACCGAACGACTGAGACGGGAAGAAAGAGGAGAGAAAGAGGGTTCAGTTTTCAATGGCAAATTTAAATATGGCCTCAAGGTGATGAGGAGGTATTGTTAACTACTCTACTCAAAATGAACTTTTCTCCCCCTCCCCAACCTCTTTTTCTTACGGCAGGAGGAGAAAATCCGGCGTGGCCGAGATTAGGCTGTCATTTGCCGGCAAGCGTTTCCATTTGGAACGTGAAATGATTGCGCTAATTGAAGTGGCATTCATTACATTATGTGTCGAAAATGAAGCCGAGGCCAGCCCGCCGCACCTTACACAAGACACTGACGCTTGGGTTAAGGGATGGAGCAGGAAAATTACAAGCCAACTGCCACAATAGGCGTCATTAGACATGAAATTAGGAATTTTGAGGGATGAACTGTTCACGTAGAGGACTGCAGGGTAACGCTGACTTGTGTGATTTACCAACGTGTCCTTGCCAAGAATTTACTGAGGCATAATGGGAAACAACAGCAACTTCTGCCTCAGAATTAGATGGCTATAAAAGCGGAGTGGGGGGGGAAGACTTAAAGTGTTAAAGTGAAGGGATTATTAGTGTAAGGAAGGAAAAAAAAGTTTGCCCTGATTCAAAAATATTCAATTAGACAAAATGCTTAACAGAAGATCTCCGTTCCTCCCACTTGAAAGCTAAAAAAAGCCACAGAGAAGAAATTAATTTCTACATTTGTGCTTTCAATTTTCTTATTTAGCTTCAATAAGGGGGGGGGGGGGGGGGGGGGGGGATTATTCAATTCATCTTAGAGGCATTGTCTCTCACGCCCCGGCCCAAATATCACCTACACACGAATATTTTATTGGTCATGTAAATCTCTCTTTTCTTCCTTTAAAAAGGGGGGGAGAAAGCAGCTTGGCATATTTATTTATTGGTGCCCCCCCCAAAAAATAAAAAATAGAATGATACCACCACGTCACCAAGTGTCCCCTCCTCCTCTCCTACTGCCCCCCTGAATCTCTCATAAATACGGCGACCCAAATACAGACCTGGATAAAAAATGACCTTTTTTTCAGGTTTTTTAATGCAAACTTTTTAAACACAGCTTTGTTTTCTAAAGTTGACAGAAAGAAAAGAACGTGTGGACGATCTGATGTAGGTGAAAATATGCTTTCTGACCCTGAAACAGCCCCTAAAGCACCTGCGAATCAAGCTTGTTTTGCATTCCTAGAGGTAGCTAAAGACGTCTAATGCAGTGTTATTACTTCTCTAACTTGCAGCAGAAATACTTCTTAAAATCTTTTTCATGTGTTACCAAACCACACACTGTACTCTGTGTGTGTGTATGTGCGTGCACGCTCTGCACTTCGAGCTGTACGTGACCCCGTGGCAGACATCCACCGCCATCCGAGTTGCGAGAAGCACTCAGAGATTCCCCGAGTTTTTCGGAGAAATTTGACACCGGTCCAAAACCAATCCCTTGGCTTTGCAAGTATGTAAAACATGTTCTTTTTTTTCCCTTTTCCCTCCCTCCTTCTCTTTACCTACAGCTGACTGGAGCACCAGCTGGTGGCGAGCAGCCAAGACTGCAAGGCATTTGCTTTTACTTGTAGGCTAACTGCACTGCTGAACTGCTCTGGGATTTACTCTGCATTACAGGAATGGACTGCAGTATAGATTGTTAACAGGATGAGTGTGTGGGCGCGTAAGCTAGCGCCCCCTTTTTTCCTTGGAGTTTGAATTTGTACTTTTCATCCTATTTTTTCTTTTTTTTTTGGTTGATTTGAATCTCGCTCAGATTGCAGTGTTTGAATGTTACAGATTTATTTAACTGCTTAGATGTACAAAACAACTCTTGAAAACTTTTTTTTTAAACAGTTGAAACAATAAATAAACTGTTCAGTCTGTATGACGCCGAACATGTGGCCAGAATAAGTCCACTAATTATCACACCTGGATTATTTTGAAACAGGAAGTATCTCACGAGCCATTAGGAACGGATCACATCAGGTCAATGGTTGTTTAAACTGTTAATTTCATTCCAGCCAGAAGCCTGAAACCCCTTGGCAGAGACATGACCTTTGACCTGCCGTACAAAATAAAGAGGTCAAGCCAAAGGGCCGCGCTGATTCTTTGCAATTACAGCCTCGTCTGAGGCAGTCTTATATCCTGTCTGTTTTAAGAGAATGATTTCGGGATGAACTTATTTGGTTTACATGCCTGAAAGAAAAAAAGAAGAAGGTGTAGTTTCTTTAAGTTATTATTTTGGTTTTCCTGGTCTCCCCCACTTGAGATCAAACTGGGTTCAGTCCACCCCATTCATTAAAATGGAACCTGATCTAGCCCCCTTTTTATTTAAAAATTCAGAATCTCACAGGCTGTAGTAACTTTCTTTTAAAAAGAAACACATCCTGCGTGATGTTTTTTTACTTTCCTGTCTAGTATAGACTAAAAAGCCAGAAATAAACCTTTAATTTAACAGTATTTTGAATATTTTACAACAAGGGAACAAGAAAAGAAAAGAAACTGTAGTTGTTAGTTTTCTTTTTTTAATGCAACCATTATCCAAACGGGCATTTTTATTTTTACATCTTTTGTACCCTGGATAAGCATCAAATCATTGAAAGCTAAAGGAACTGTAAAACCATTACATTCACTCCAATGCACTGTTTTCCATTGACTGAAGGTCTGAATGGATGGATGTCATAATAATGCACAGCCTTCTAGACTAAAGTCAAGGTAAGTTAAGTTTTGGTCTCACCTGCAACTCTGGCATCCAAAACACAGTTGACATGTGAACAAAGGAAAAGGAAAAAGCTGTGTTTACCAAAATAAGCATGTATATGTGGGCGTAGCCTAAAGCTATCGTGTCACAACTCTACAGCACTTAAGTATAACCACTGGGAAGGGATTGGTGGAATAGATCCGTTGATCTACAGATTAGTTTAATTTCAAATAGCTTCATTCTTCATTTCTATTGCTACAGACATGCAAACAAACATAAATACAAACACGTTCAACTCGACTCGTCGCTGGAAATAATCCTATTTTTTATGTTAGTTCGAAAAAGAAATAATTGTTTTTTAGATTTTTCAGATTTTGTGCAACTTTAGTTATCAATCAGCCCAGAATCGAATTTTTTTAGACTAAATCAAGAAGTTATTTTTATATATATTTGAGTAAATTTGTCAGTCACAAAGTTGTCTATAGTGTTGTGTTAAGTCGATCTAAATCATCCAAATGTTTCATTTCACTAACAAAACATATAGAATAACAGGTAACTGATGTATGTACCTGAGTTATAGCTATAAGAGTATTTCGAGCTGAATAGCGTTGCTCACATGGATTTAATGTTTTTGTCGATTCTTTAAAATATAAATCGGTGGATCGCTGCACTAAAGAGAAGACATTGAATGAGAGAGTGGTTCAGTTTTGACATGACTGGACAGCAGTTAATGAACTTAAATGATCACATTTGTTGTATTTTTGCATTCAGTCTTTACAGCACAAATAAGAAAAAAGCGCCACATTTATTACACTGTAAAACAACTTCCAAAAACAGAGCAGTAATTTATTGGCAGTATATTATCCATTTTTTATGGAACTTTTTGAAAATGGTAAGATTCATTGCGTGGTTTAATAAATATGGATGTTAAATTCCTGCCTTTTAAACCTGGACCATTGCACTTTCTATAAAATTTCCTTTACTGTGTATGAAAACGTAAATTTAAAAAGAATTTTCTAATTACTAAATTTTTAAAAAACTATTGAATTGATAAGTATCCTCTTTCATAAATACATGTAGTATAGCATTTAAATACAAATGTGTTATGTTTAATTTTGCAAAGCCAAGCTCCACCTTAACAATATGGTGGCCACAATACAACATCTGCATGTTTATATACATCTATGACTGAGCGTGTCAGTCAGTGCCGTGCTTGAGCATCATTTCATCGCAACTCCCGACTTTAGAAGTCTAGCCATGATAAGGAGCAACATTGGCATAAGTGATCAATAACTGCTGTATCTGTACCGGAGCTTAAGAGCTCAACTATAGTGAATTCAGTGTTTAAAAACCACAGCAGGAGCAGAAGAAGTGGCAGCTGCCGTGCTTTAAGTTAGACCTCAAAGATTGTGTAACTCAGAGCATCTTAAGAAGCAGACACGGAATCTGGATGCATATTGAAAAGGTTTATCGCTACTTAAATTTGCACAGATGCGGGAGCAGAGCTCACCTCTCCGGCTCCGTCGTTGGGATATGCATGTGATGTGATTGGGCGGGATTTGTGTCCGTCAGGAGGGAGCGCGCTCGTCTTCTCATCTTGTCAAACCGCTGGCCTGTTTATACTTCTGATAGGGTGAAACAGAGCAAAGAAGGGGAGAGCAGGGGGTGGAAAAAAAATCTCCTGTCAGCTATTCTTACATAAAATATTAGAAATCTCATTGTTATGAAGAATTGCGCTGAGAAAGCCTAAGCCTCTTGACTTATGAATTTTAAAAGTACCCAAAGAACTGAGAGAGGGGAGCCTTTTTTTCCCTTCTTCTTCCCCCCTTCTCGCTGACCTTAATCTTAAATAGGTCTCAGAGACAGGTAGAGTGATAAATGGACTAAAGTGATTCCAGCTGAAAAGAATAGGGGCTAAGCCCACTTTTTCAGAGGGCTTGCAGGGGGCTCTTATCAGTGACGGGCGACAAACAGCTCCAAACTCCAGGTTCCAGAGGAGTGTTTGGGTGCGCGGTGCCAGCTGGGCTAATGCTTAGATTAGTTTACAAGTTTGGCTCCAATGCCAATTGGATTAAGCCTCATCGTGCTGGGGATATTTCCACATTGTTTGACAGCCTACATACGGTCAGCATCAGGCGCCGAGCACTGCTGTGATGGACTTATTCTAAATCCTTCTTTTTTTCAAGTGCGTGTGTGTTTGTGTGTGTTTATCTAAACGCATTGTGACCGACAGTGTCAGCAGGGTTGAGCATTTTAGTGTTTTCCTTTATTTAACTTCAGTTGCGGCTTTAGAGCGACACCTTCAGCTGCCTTCCTCATTGCCAGGAAGCAATCGTAACCTTTTATTCCTAAGATAGGCCCCGTCTTTCGCCCTCGGGCTATGTCTTTAATATCGGGACTCTCGTCACCCTGATCCTACAGTTCAAAAAACACCCGTGTCAAGATCAAAATATCACTGACAGAGAGCGTATCTAATGCTTCTACACTGAGCTATAATCAGAGTAATCACTTTGAACTAGTTCACAGAAAGGCTGCTTTATTTTCCAAAGCAAAATTGGTTTGGTCTCCTTTAAGACTCTGAGGTTTATTTGATTAAGGCTAGAGCGGAGCATGAGAAATCAGCCAGGGAGGGGGACTTCAGTGGCATTCCTCACTAATATTTATATGAATCCCTCGGCTTGTAAATCATTTATGCACTTTCCCACTCACGTTTGACTCCAAACCTCACAGTCAATTGTGACTTAGGTCCCGTAATAATAAACTAACCTCCCTGCTTAGGCATTGTCAGATCAGAGGAGGCAGGGTCAAGAGCAACTGGACCTCTAGGGCACCCTGGGGACTCCCACCCCCCAAAACCCCCTAACAGCTCCGTGGTGGGACTGCCGCAGAGGCCTTTAATTGTTATTTCAGTGCCCCCCCCCCTCCTCCCTCCTCTTTTGCCCCATCTTCACTCTTCCTCTCTCCCTCCACCCACCCCCGCCCACCGCAGTGTCCGGGCAAACAGAGTGGTCCTGATAGCTTCGTAATGAGAGGCAGCGTCCGGAGGGAGCAGACTAGTGACTTCCAAATACATTGCCCTTGTTAGCAGTGTTTGGCGCACCGCTCCGTTGTTACAGATGTCGGTAATAGAGCGCTAATAGAGATCCATTACCCTTAGGTTGGCTCTGTGTGTGTGTGTGTGTCTGGGGGAGGGCAAAGAGCCTCATAAGATTACCACACTCGTGGCTGACCTCTGCCTCCTTTTAAAACTGATTATTTCATTTGATCACGCCCAAAGGTGGCGGCCGGTCCGGCAGCGGGCCTGATGAAGAAGGCGATTTGATTATCCTCCGCCACCACCGCCGCCGCCACCGCCATTTGAGATCAAGGATTATAAGTCAGCTTTGTAATGGAAAATATTAGCAGCGAGGAAGCAGGGGAAAGGAGTGTGTGTGTGTGTGGGGGGGGGGGGGGGGGGGGGAACAATAGAATAACAAATTGCATGTTGCCCTCAGGACAGAAGGTAGACAGAAACATTAAATTAATGAGCCCAGAAGAACTTTGTCACAAATGAATCGTGTAAATACATTGATCTTTTCTCCTTTCGAGTCTATTTTCTTTCAGTTGCTGTTTTTTCCCCCCTCCTCACCCTGCTCCCCTCCCTCTTTCCCAGCTTAATGATCTCTTCCCCTACCATTTTTACATTGCAGAGGAAAGGAAAAAACCTGTTCTGTTTTTCACCGGCGCTGCCTCTTGGTAAACACTCTTCCTTCTTATCTGCACGCTGCCTTCTCCCTAGGCTATGGAGCAGATTTTTCATTTAGCTAAAAGCTCGGTAAGAGGTCTATGAGAATGATAATCCTACCACGGGCCGCAGCTGGCGTTTCCACTGCGCGGATGATTAGTCGGGAACGTTTTGCATTCGACCTGGAGAAATTCTCTCAGTGGGAAGTTAGCATCCGCTTACTGTCTTTTTCGGCGGGGCCCCACTCATGGCCCTTACCCCTCCCTCTACCCTCACACACACACACAGAAACTCGCTCTAGAGGAGGCCTTTATAATGGATGACGAGGAAGGAAAAAAAAAGTAGCACTAGCATTTACCTCCCCTCTCTTCCTCCTCTCTAAATACCGTCATTCCTGTCACTTTCCTTGACACCCGGTGACCTTCGTCAAATATATTCCTAATTGCTTTTGACGGTGAATTGGCACCCCGCTGCTTCGAAGGGCTCCTTCCTTAAAGCAGCGCAGAGCCACGCTTTCCTCAGGTATGGCGCGGGATCCCCTCAGACGGAATTAAGGCGGCGAACGGGAGGAACAGGTCATGAATGCACTTATCTCATTTGTCTGACAGGTTTAAACGTTTATTAAAGGCCTCAGCCCTAATTCCCTCAAGCAGGTGTAAGCTTCCGTTGAGGTGTGAATTATATCCAATCGAGCAGATACGCTCATAATATGATGAACGCCAGCTAAGCTTTTCCAGGTGGAAATTGAATAACTCATGGTTTCTGGGCGTAATCCATCCGTACATTGTCAAAGACAAATAGAAGAGGGAGCATCGTTTCCAGTGTCTTTGTGCAACACTCGCCACAGCGAGTGTATTAACAGCATTACACGCCTCTTGAATTACACAAATAAAAGTGCGGGGAATCTAAACTCTGCCTGGTTTTCTTTGTAATCAAATCCCTTGAAAAGAGCTCTTCTGTTTGCACTTTGGAGGGAAAAAGAAAAAAAACTCACACACACCCTCCCCAGCCTGGATTTAGCATTTAGATACACTGAAGGAGGTTTTTTTTTGCCCTGGGTCACGTCATAAAAAGCCCACGGTGGATGGACAATGTTCACCGATGCAACAAACACAAATGGGTATTTGTTTTCCTTCAAGCATCATCTGCCACCTGGCTTTAGTTATGAATATAGCCGAAGAGAATTAATAGAAGCATTAAAGCATAAATCCCATTCACTTGATTCATTTATTAGTAAAAATCTCTTATAGGTTTGTTTACTATTTTGTTTGCTAAATTTCACTGTGATGGCCCTCGTTGATTTTTGTTCCTCCCAGACAGAAGCAAAAAAGTTTCACTATGAAAACTCGAGCACAGCCGCAGTAGCCAGTACTGAAACGATGGTGTGTGTGTCAACATTATTTATATCCTGTCAGCACTTGTGCCCGTGGACAGTCTAAACTCAGTAGTAAAATGCCTTGTTTTGTCTCTGTGTTCACGCTCTCCCTGAGGTCACAGTCTTCGCTCTGGCTCCAAAAATTACGAAAAGCAGAAATTTTTTTTATCCATCATCTACTATGATTTTATGCTCTTATTTTTACACTTTCACAACATCTCTGCTTCGGAGAGCTGAATGAGTAGAGATTGTTCTCCATGTTTGCCTCCAACTCTGCTCCGAGCTTCATTTTTGACTTACTATCCACAAAAATTAGAAAATAGGCTCATTTGTCCATTTATAATTAGCTGCATAATAGACCCATATTTGGGAGAGGTTGTGATACAGTGTTATAGGTCGTTTGTTGTTGTCTTTGAACTCTTTTAATAGATACCTGGGGGCTGTCTTAACAAGAATCAGCATCTGTTGTTCCCTCAAATGGCTAAGAGTATAATTATAAGTGTGCTCTTGTGGTCACACCAACAATGACTGCTGGCTCTCCAGAGCAAAGCTTGACGTTACCACGTAAATCCTTATGTCCTCTTTGGGATGCGGTCTGGTTGGATGGCTTGACATTCAAAGCCACTGTACCCACAGTGGATGTTAGCTCGCTATGATCCCAAGTGACAATGATACCTAAATCCTGTAAACATATGTTGTCATACCAATTGTTTTAGTAACACTTGTGTTTTTAGAGAGTACAAGTAAACAGCCTGTTTTCTCTTATAGGGCTGAACACTTGATGAGTATTTGGGAATGAATCCACCCAAACCAAGAGAGAAAACAAAAGTTTAACAGCATTTGACTGTGGCATGTCTTGATCTGTTGGGACATAGTCACCAAAGCATCACACATTGATAGTGTACTGTTTTAGGCCTCAGTTACACAGGCCTAAAGACCAGTTGGCAACCTCCAGTTGCTAGGAAAAAATGGGTATTCCCCACTGGGAAGTGGGTGTTGGAGGTTGCTGACTGTCATTTGGTGAAATTGGTTGCAAAGTGGTTACAAAAAACTCTGTGTGATCGTTTGTAGTTGCCTGTAGTTTTAATGCAAAATGACTTGTGTCTAAAAACTTGCCAAATAGTTTCTAAGTACCACTGAAACATTGAAAAGGTGTGTTGCAAACTGGAAACAGCAAACGTCACCTTCAAAATAAAAGCTATGGCTTACTGCAGCTGACAAAAGGTGCACCTTTTAATTTAAAGGTGAATGTTCTCCACTTCCTGTTTTAGTTGCACTCGTCACTGTTTCAGTACTGCTTAGTGTGTAGTTTAGGAGCATTTGCAGACCAGTCAGTGTCTTCCATGCAAATTACTGGCAACCACAGCAACTTGTAGAGACTACAATTGCTGGATTGTTTTCGGTGCAGCGCTGTGTACTGCTAGCAACTGCAAGCAACTATCAGGAACCTCCAACCACTTGCCATTTTGTCTGGATGTTGTCATTGTTCTGAGTATTGGTCAATCCAGTGAGTGTTGTCAAACACAAACTACCACCTGTTGTTGATCAATATCACTAACAAGAAATTAGTGAGCCTTGTCAAGTTAAAGGACATTGAGGAACCTACACCACCACTTTTTATAAGATTTAATGATTTTAAATATATATTTGAGTCCGTATGTGTACTTCTCAACCTGTGTGGATTCAAGAAAATCGAAAACAAGTTCAAACTTTAACACAATTCATGTTTTTTTAAAGCCATTAAAGACATATGCTGTGCAATCATCAATCAAAGAACAGTTCAAAGAAATCATGAAAAGCACAAAATTAACATGACATTCATGCCCATGATAAGTGTGTGTAAGCCTGTGACCACAGCTGTAGATTAAAATCTTTAAACTGACATAAGGACTGACAATCTGTGGAAATTTGTGGTTAAACAGAAGTTTCCAGTACTAATTTGTCGGCTTTTATAACATAAAAGACGTGACATACGGTCTCTTAATGTCATGAAACTGTTTTCAGTTCATAAGTTTAAGCCCAGCTAATGTATATTTTACACAAATAAACTAGTTTGTGACCTGATGTGTGTGCAGCGTACCGCTGAACTGACGTGACTTGTGACCGCGTAACAAATGTTTAACTCCAGGGGGAAGTTCTGAGGAGTTTCCCCATCACTGTAGCTCCATTGTCATCGCGAGTTAAAAAAAGACAGAAAAACATGTTGGATGAATACAATCATGTGACCCAAAGTAATGACAACTGTGACCCATTTGCAGGATGATAATTAGCCATCCACAGCCACGGGGCGATGACCTCCAAGCAGAGACGAAAACAAACCCACCGATTTTAAAGCTCTCTTTGTCTGACATTGACACCGCGCCCGTTGACTTGTTCACATGCTTCAGTGTGAAATATTTAAATTTATTGTATAGTTTCCAGTATATGAGCTGAAATTACTCTTCCACGATGTCTGGCAAATTTCAAATTATCACACCAATCAGTCTCCATCAGCTGAATCGACCTTAAGGGCCCCTTTTGATCAGATTTACCATCATCACACTCTTGATACAATAAAACAACATGGGGAGAACACTGTGTACTTTCTGATTGCAACATCATTTCATCTCTCCTCCGGGCGACAGAAGATAAAGACTTCTGTCCTGCAGTTGTGTAATCTGTTTATGTTTCCATTAGATGTAAATGAGTTCTTCATAAAGTCACATGAACTATGAACTTATCAGGTTTTTAAATCACTTCAAAAAGAAGAAATCTACCCAGATAGTTAGAACCCTTAACAACCTTGACTTGCATCAAATGTGCAATCATGACATTGGAATTGTATTTTGATTGCAAGAGATTAGAAAAAGCAATTTATCTTGCCATTTGTATATCTTACAATAAAAAGTGTCACCTTTTTCATTTTTGACTCTTTTTTTATTTATATATGTTTGGGATTTTGGTGATGCGAGAGTTTTAAAGGGCCAGGATCTCTATATTGATTGTTTTTTATGTGGGTTGGCTGGTGACTTGTAGAGATGTCTGCCTTCTTCTTCAGTATAACTAAGTGGCACTTTAAACTTGTGGTGCTCAAAGCCATCATTCAACAACCCAAGGCCATTCTTTAGGGAGTTGTTTTAGAGTATTATCTAAATGTAATTACATTTCTGTAGTTACCAGGAAGAATCAACAGTCAAATCTGTTCTGGGTACTTTTGAGTGGCGTTATTTTTTACCCATTCATCCATTTTATTAATCACTTATCAAATTTGTGGTCAGGGTCTGGGACCGGAGCCTATCCAGCTGTGACTGAGTGAGAGGTGGGGTATACCCAGGACAGAGTGCAACAGCTTTGATGTTTTATGATGTTTGTATTACAACGTGCTGACTTCAGATTGTTATGGTGTCAGCGTGACTAGAGCGCCAAATTGCAAAAATAAAAAGTGTGTTGCACAACTCTCTCAATGCCCGTTCATATGATATATTACAGGCCAGCTTTTGTTTCATAAATTATTATCAGTGCCAGCTAGGGCTCTGCCATATCAAATTGTTCGCAGTTATACTAGTATAAAGTTACTAAAAACAATGACATAAGCCTGGGCATGTCTGAGAGTGAGAGCTGCATATCTGATAAACTAAAAGAGTTCAACAGCTGCCAGTACATCACATTACTTTGCAAAGTATGAGCCACACTTGCCCCAGGATATCGTTCATTTGACAGGGAGAACAAACACGGTCACAAAGCAGAAAAGGAGTGCTTTAAGTAACTGGTAAAGTTATAACTGGTGTGACATCCCAGGTAGAAAATATTTTTTCCCAGTAGCTCACTGGAAGAACGCTCTTCTTCATCTTGATAAATATCATTATCAAAAAGCTGCTTGACATGTTTTCGTGAGCACCTTCAGCCACTCTACATTAGTGAGCTTTTACATCCATGTATAATTATCAGGCCCCTGATGTCTGCTGACCAACGCTTGCTGGTGGTACATCAGTCCAAGCTAAGGAGACTTTTGAGGCTGGGGTTCCTAAGTTGCCGAACTTACTGTCATTGGACTAAAGATCTGCAGATACTAAAGTTTAAGACTCAGTTGTATCCAGTATTTTAATTGTTGCACTTATGCCTTTTCACGATTACTTGGAGAATTTTGTTCTTGAAAGGTGCTTACTTATGATTTTAAGCTTTTATTGCTTCAGTATCAGTAACAGTTCTCCTCAAACTGAGGTTACACACATTTCCCTCTGACCTGTAGTCATCTAGAGTGATTCAGTGCGACTTACCCAGCTTTGGAGGTGTTGCCTACCTTCCCAGAAATCCTCAAGCCCTACAGGAACTATTTCTTTTCTACCGAATGACACCCTTTAAATGAATCACTGGACAGAAAGAAGTGTCCACCTACCCCTGATGAGAAGTTTGCCTTAATATTTTGTTCCTACAGATGATATCTTCCAAACTGGGATGAATTAGGTCTTAAGGTGAGCTCTCTTTACTTAAAACACTCAAAATAATAGTTGACCTGAGCATACAGTATGAAAAGCTTCAATTCAGACACCCGTCACTTGCATAAACGCACTCAACCACCGAACCTCGAGTTGTGGGGGAAAATCTTGAAGTCTCGACTGAGAAGAGAGACAAGATTAGAAGCAGAAAACCTGGCGGCGTGGCGGTGAGCTCTAAGCGCCCCATCTCGGCTTCCTCCGCTGTCTGCACTGTAAGTCGGTTGAGCATCGCACCTACCAGGCAGATGGAAAAAATTCAAACACCGAGTGCCAAGATCTTTATGTGGATTCCCTACTTCCAAATAGCTTAGGATTATTCTCCGTCTAAGCTAATACCTGGTGAGGAAGTAAAGCCTGAAGGATGGGATTATTTAATATGGCATTTTTAATGTGTGACATGCTAATCACATCTCAGAACAGGAATACTTCAACCATTTAACTTTCGTCAAGGGAGGAGAGATGGTTGGTGGTGGTGGTTGCGGTGGTGGGGGGGTAAGCCTCCAAAAGAGGACCCCCCCCCTCCCCCCCCCCCCCCCCCCTTCTTCTCTCCATCCACTAGCACCTCATGCCACAGAAACCGGCTGTAAAAACCGCGATGACAATGACACATTGTCGTGCCTTAGAGGGGAAAAACGAGGGAGGGAGAACGACAGAGACAGAGTAACCTCAAGAACATGAGTGAGGGAAGTTTTTATTCTGACTGCTGTGGTGAAACAGGGCTGCCACGATGACGGCGACATCGACACGGGGAGTCTCTCCTAAGCATTACACATCAATCTGGGGCCTAGACCGCAGACAGAATTACTCCTCTGTGTACCGATAATGATTTCACAATCCTCGCATACTGGTGTCTGAATCTCCCGCGGATTTGCGGATAAAGCCGAGTTTCCTCCCAGATTCCGAAGTTTTAACAAGGTGAAGCAGACGAGACTCCGAGTTCGACCGCTCTGAGCCGGTGAGGAAACTTAATGCGCGTGTGCACGCTTGACAGGCAACTTCAGAGAACAGGAGCAGAAGAAGAGTGATTTGACAGGGAGGCAATGGGTGAGGAGGGTTCAGACGCACTTGTCTCTCTATCTCCGTCATCTGTCTGTGATCATTAATGGTTAAACATCTGAAGCGTTGCTATTATATGAGCATGGAAAGTTATTAAAGCGCACACACACACACACACACACACACACACACAGCCTGCCCTCGTGTCTTTTCTGTCTTTAAGGATCGCGCTCTGATAGCGGTGAGGAAATCAATGAAGGGCCTGAGAGCAGCCAGTCTGGCAGACTTGACACGCAACAGAGGAAGGTAAATTATTGGAACTTTAATTACTTTGATCCGTCATGCATTGTAGCATTGTGTCAGGGAAGTCAATGCCATGACAGACGCTGAACAAAGGCCAGCGCCGCATTTTCATAACATCTTCACTCCCTTTTCCTAATGCCTGATTAAAGCCAGGGTGTCGAGGACCAGAAGCCCCCAGCCCCCTGTTTTTTTTGTTGTTGTTTTTTTTCCTCCTGCCTCTATGCACTGATTTAGAAACTCATTTTGAAAGCTCTGTTTACTGAAGTCATTACTGAAGTCAGGGATTGAATGCTGGTCTATTATGGGCCTCTGCACCACGGCTTTACAAACAAGCACAATGCACCGTGCTATCGCCATTATCACATTGTTTGACCGTAATGTATCGCCTCTTCTTTTTTTTTCTCCCCCCCTCCTCACACCCATAAATATAAGTCCATATTTTCAGCTAAATTAAGAAGGATTTGCCTCCACAATGAAGCCTGTCCTTTTCTGAGTGGCCGCACAAGAAAACAATGACAAAAACCCCACAAAGTAAATGAGCAAGAGTGAGAAATTCCCCCCGTTTTTTTTAATCATCAAAGGGTGTACGAAATTACTCCTTTTTCCCCACTATTTCATGAATATTCCGCCACTTAGCGTTGGGATGAATCTGCAGGATTGTTCTCGCAGCTGATAAATGGCCGGCATGTGTGGTAATTTAGAAGTGCACATTAATCTCCAATCGTGGCTTAAGAAGGGAATAAATAGGAGGCAGGGAAAAAAAGGTAATTGATATCCAGCAAATGGGCAGACCTCCCAAAAAGTGTATGCAGATATAACTAAGGCGATCATGTGCGTTATTAATTGCACAAACTGCAAATTGTGCGAGCTGAACAGGAGAGGGAAAAGTGCTTTGTTTCAATTCGTCATTCATGCGTTAAGTACGATTAAGCAAAACTGTTGTTTGTGAGGAAAGTGAACGGAGTAGCTCAGAGAAACTGTCACCAAGAAAGGGATGCTGCTCTTTACTGGAGTCTTAATTCATTAGTGGATCAGGGATTTGCTAACTTCAGACCTAATCATCCCCCACTGATGGTTTATATTTCTGTCTCTCAGTGATTTGTATTGCATTGTATTCTGCAGTTGGGGGATAATCCCACACAATGTGACCAAACAGGCTTTGAGACACATTCTCACTTGGAAAGGACAGCGAGGACATTGACTGTCAGTTCTGGTAGTGTAATGGGCGCACAGTGATGCACTGCAGAAGGACAGTTGTGCATTTACGTCTGCTGACATGTACGCATGTATATATAAGCACTTTCTACATACAGAGAACTCCCTTAACCTTCCAGCTCTGGTTTGTCTCATCAGTTTCAAGTGAAATAATGCAGTCATTGCACAGTTAACATTTTCTTGAAGCCAGAGGTTACTGTATTTGGACAACAAGGCGAAGTTATCAGCTAACGCTAGTAAGCTTAATGAGCAAGGTGGCATACAGACCGTTAAGATGCCATCATTCAGGCATGCATATTCACTCAAAACTGGGCCAGTTGGTGGCAAAATTAACAGCTAAACAAAAATCAGTGTCAGAATAGTCTAAACATGTTCCCTAAATTACCCCCATACAGTGATAACAAAGGTGAATAGAGACCAAAACTGCTTTTTAAAAAAATGTTAATTTCTGGTATGAAGCTGGAGATTGACTCAATTTTGGAACTGGTCTCAAGTGGCCATTAGATGAGCTGCATTTTCCCTCACATGATATTCCTTATACTATTTTCAAGGAGAAGATGCAGTCACAGTAATGTCGATCTGGCGAGAAGGGCAGGTAGGGCTGTTCAATATAACGATATTGTAACGTTCACAAGAACCAGACGGTTGGGGTCTCAGTTTATCCGTTTATTCGGCACATAAGCCAGCGGGTTGTTAACTCAGGGGGAAGCGCTCTCGAACTACACCTCTCTTCAGCCTGGCACACACACAGAACAACCAGGTCCCCCCACCCCTTCCTGTACACCACCCTCACTACTTCCTGCAGCCCAACCAAACATGAATCTTAAAGGAACAACAACAGTGTGCAGAGAAAACCAACATGTCACTGTCCAGTAACACTTAACCATCGTTACACTGCCCCCCCAGCAATAAGTTCCTCGTCCCCGAGGGAACGACACAGTCTCTGAGGCGGGGCGGTAGCCTACGTTCCCTCCTTGACCTCCTGAGCCCCTGAGGAGGACGCGGAGCTTCGGGGCTTTGGGGTGAAGAGTCCGAGGGGGGGGGAACGCAGCCCCGGTCGGGGGCCCCTCTGAGCAGGGTCATGGACGCTCTGTACACGTCCCTCTGGAAAGGAGGGGAGGGACTGTCCTCTGTAGGGGGCCATCCGGTCTCTGTGCAGCGCTACTATCCTCCCCCTAGGAGGCAACTGCACCCTGTAAACAACCTCCCCCACTCGCTCTAGGACGCTGCAAGGCCCCACCCAGCTGCTATCCAGTTTA
This sequence comes from Diplotaxodon limnothrissa, assembly GCF_057381915.1. NCBI lineage: Eukaryota > Metazoa > Chordata > Actinopteri > Cichliformes > Cichlidae > Diplotaxodon > Diplotaxodon limnothrissa. The sequence goes on along the minus strand of NC_140617.1, from coordinate 27,992,028 downwards.
GGACACCGTCCCTTCTTCCTCTTTGGGCTGTAGACCCACACCAGCTCCCCAGCACGGAAGTGCCTCCCTTTAGTGGTGATGTCGTAATTCCTCCTTTGGCGCAGGCCTGCCTTCGCCAGCTGCTCTCGGGCGTAGGAATGTGCAGAATCCAGCCGGTCCTGCAGCTTCCTTGCGTAGTCCCGGCCCGGTGGTGCCTCTGGCGCGTCCGGGGGTTTCCCAAAAGCCAACTCTGCAGGAGTTCTCAGCTCTCTCCCTAACATGAGCAGGGCAGGCGTACATTGGGTGGAGTCCTGCACTGCCGACCTGTAGGCCATGAGGGTAAGGGGAAGATGGTAATCCCAGTCCCGTTGGTGTTCTGAGGTAAGGATGGCTAGCTGCTGGGCCAGCGTCCTGTTAAACCTTTCCACCAGCCCATCGCTTTGGGGGTGAAGTGGGGTGGTGCGGGTTTTCTTAGTCCCAAGGCGTTCACACATGGCAGCAAATACCTTGGACTCAAAGTTACGCCCCTGGTCACTGTGGAGGGTCTCTGCTGTTCCAAAGCGGCTGAACATCCCCTCCACTAATACATCAGCGACCGTCTCAGCCTCCTGATCTGGGATGGCGTATGCTTCCGGCCACTTGGTAAAATAGTCCATGGCCACAAGAACATAGCGGTTTCCTCTGTCTGTGCGAGGAAATGGGCCCATGACGTCCACAGCTACTCGCTCCATTGGGGCTCCTGCTGGTTGCTGCTGAAGCTGAGCCCGGGACTGGTCTTGTGGCCCTTTGTGTGAGGAACATGCATCACAGCTGCGGCAAAAGTCCTCCACATCCCTCCGCTGTTGACCCCAGTAATAGCCCTGGCGGAGGCGGCGAAGAGTCTTGGAGACCCCAAAGTGGCCAGAGCCAGTGCTCCCATGGCAGGCTCCCAGCACAGCTGACCTCAGCGACCTTGGCACCACAACCTGCCACCTCTCCTCCCCCGTGGCAGGATCCTTCCAGGCACGCTCCAACACCCCCTCCTTCAGCCTGAGAGCTGCAAACTTGGCCCACAGCCCCCTGGTACAGATGGAAAACCCAGTGACCTCATCCCAAAGGGGTTGCTCCCCCTTCTCCAGCCACTGCAGGACCGGCAGCAGGTCTGTGTCTTGTTCCTGCCGTGCCCTCCACTCCGCTGCATCCACCACCAGAAGAACCCTGCAGGCGAGCTGTGCTGCTCCGTCTATTGTCGTGAGTTCCCGCTCTATTTCCTCTCGCTTCTCACAGTAACGGCAGCCAGCTGCAGCACATGGGCGGCGAGAGAGGGCGTCTGCGTTAGAATGGTGCGTCCCTGCTCTGTGCTCCACGGTGAAATTGAAGGCTTGGAGCTCCTCCAGCCAGCGAGCCACCTGTCCCTCTGGCTCCCTGAAAGACATCAGCCACTGAAGGGCAGCATGATCAGTTCTGACAACAAATGCTGTGCCGCACAGGTAGTATTTAAAGTGTCTCACCCCCGCCACCACAGCCAACAGCTCTCGTCGTGTGACACAGTAGCGCCGCTCGCTCCTGTTCAGGACCCGGCTGAAGTACGCCACCACCTTCTCCCCTTCCGGTCCAACCTGCGACAACACCGCTCCCAGCCCCACATTACTTGCGTCAGTGTCCAGGACAAAAGGCAGGGCGGGGTCAGGGGGGGCAAGGACTGGGGACTCTGTCAGCGATCTGCGGAGGGTGTCGAACGCCTGCTGACAGTCCTGGGTCCAGATGAAGTCACGGTCCTTCTGCAGCAGGTGGAAGAGTGGTGCGGCTATGGAGGAAAAGCCCTTCACAAACCTCCTGTAATAAGACGCCAGTCCTAGGAAGCTTTTGAGCTGTTTCTGGTCTGCTGGTGTGGGCCACTCGGTAATGGTGTGAATTTTTTCCTCCAAAGTGCTGATGCCCTCACGACCCAGCTTGTGGCCCAGAAACTCCACCTCCCTCCTCATGAAGTGGCACTTGTCGGGATGCAGCTTCAGGCCTGCAGCCGCCACCCTCTCCAACACTTGTCTCAGGGCATCCAGGGCAGCATCAAAGGAGCTCCCGTGCACTAGAAGATCATCCAGGTAAACCAGACACCGTTGCCGTGGGACGCCAGCCAGCACACTGTCCATGAGCCTCTCGAAGGTCGCAGGAGCGTTGCAAAGGCCAAAACTCAGGACTTTGAACTGCCATAGTCCCCTGTTAGTGCAGAAGGCTGTCTTCGGTCTGGATTCCGGGGACAGTGGCACCTGCCAGTAGCCACTCCGCAGGTCCAGGGTGGAAAACCAGGAGGACCCGGCTACTAAGTCGAGGGACTCATCAATCCTGGGAAGGGGGTAAGAGTCTTTCTTCGTCACTTTGTTGAGTGGTCTGTAGTCCACACAGAAACGCATCCTAGGACTTTTTTTCTTAGGCACCATCACCACCGCAGAGGCCCACGGGCTATCAGATGGTTCTATGATGCCCGCCTTCATCATTTCACACAGCTCCCTGTCTGCAGCCTCCTGATGAGCCAGGGGCAGGCGGCGGGGGCGCACTTTAATAGGCTGGGCATCCCCGGTCTCAATGACGTGCTCTACCAAGTGTGTCAAGCCAACATCACTTTCTTTCAGGGCAAAAATGTCACTAAACTCTTTTAGTACCTGCCATAGACTCTCTTGCTGCTGTGGAGTCAGCCCCTCACAGTTCTTTGACCAGATACTCCTCACTGCTGAGAGCCTCTCCTCCTCCTCCTCCTCCGCTCGCTGTTCTGCTGGCGGGTCTGCAGGGGTCTCTGCGGTGGAGGTGGACGCCGCGGCAGATGCTGTGCAGACCAGGGGAGGAATAAGCGGCACCTTCTTCCCATCAGGGAGTACGAGGAGGCCTTTGCCTAAGTCCAGTACACCACCAATGGCTCGTAAAAAATCCAGCCCAAGGATGCAGGCGTCCTGCACGTCAGCCACCCAGGCAGCATAAGACACACCGAGGTCCCCCACCTTGAACTGGAACACTCCCTTCCCTCTCATTGGGGCCAGATCACCGGTCACAGTCTTAAGTTGCACGTTAGTCGGTTGTACAGCAGCTCCGGTTGGGACAATATCGGGTCGGACCAGCGTTGCATTGGATCCCGTGTCCAGCAGGGCCGTACAGGACACCCCCGCAATCGTCACTGGAACATGGCAAAAGCCGCCAACCTGGGTCCAGCCCACAGTGATGGCCGCACCGGGTGGAGGTGGCGGTGGTGTGGGGATGTCGTTCTCCCAGGCCCGTGTACTCCCGCCTACACGGGCCCGTGGGCGTTTCCCTGAACCGCTGCAAGCTTGGGGCACTGCCTGATGAGGTGTCCGACTTGTCCACATCCCCAGCAGCTCTGAGGTCGGCGGTGTGGGCCAGCCCGAGGGGAAGGCGACTGCAGCGAAGCTGTCTGCACCAAACTGCACAGGCCCGCTGGCGTCTCCATCTGTTCCACAGGTGCTGACACAGCCCTCACCACGTGTGCGTCGTCAGCGCCCCCAGAGGATCCTGCAAGCATCTCCCTCTCCAACGCTAGCTCCAGGGCTGCACTGAGTGTGGCCGGCCGAGCAAGCTGAGTTTGCATGCGGAGCTCTTTAGGGCTCAGGGCCTGCAGGAACTGGTCCCGAGCTAACTCCGCCTGCACTGATGGTGGCATGCTGTCATACGCCCTCCGGCAAAGGCACTCGACTTCATGGGCCAAAATGCGGAGGGGCTCACCTGGCAATCTGCGTCTGTTGTGGAACTCCGACCTCAGCAGCACTGGTTGGTTATACTGCCCGAAGCGCCTCTGAAGTGCTCCGACCAGAGCATTATAATCTCCCCTCTGCTCCTCGGTCAGCAGCAGCAGGCATGCAGCTGCATCCTCACACAGGCACAAAGCCAATTGGAGAGCTTTATGTTCCTCAGACCAGCCAGCTGCAACAGCTAACAGCTCGAACTGTGCGATAAACACTTCCCATGGCGTCTTGCCGCTGAACTTAGGCGTTTTTATATTCGCTGCAGCTTGCTGGGCGCCGCCATGTTTGTTTACATCACGTGACGGCGCGCCAAGCGAGGTCGACTCCTTCCCGCCGGAATCGCGGCCGCTGTGCGAACAGTTCCCGAGCCTAGTCAAACCTGGAGAAAATCCAGCCTCGGCAGACAGCCGCAGCGCCGTTTCCCTCACTCCATGGGCGGGCGAGCGCGGACGAACCTCCCTCTCCTCCGTCTCCTTCTTAATCGTGCCCGGCAACATCCTCGTCTCGTAACGGCAAGCGTCGCCGGCAACAGGGTCTCGGGCGTTCTGGGGTTCTTTTTTCTTTCTTCACTTCTGACACCAATGTAACGTTCACAAGAACCAGACGGTTGGGGTCTCAGTTTGTCCGTTTATTCGGCACATAAGCCAGCGGGTTGTTAACTCAGGGGGAAGCGCTCTCGAACTACACCTCTCTTCAGCCTGGCACACACACAGAACAACCAGGTCCCCCCACCCCTTCCTGTACACCACCCTCACTACTTCCTGCAGCCCAACCAAACATGAATCTTAAAGGAACAACAACAGTGTGCAGAGAAAACCAACATGTCACTGTCCAGTAACACTTAACCATCGTTACAATATATATCGGATGACGATATAAAAACGTCTATAGTTTCATCGTTTGTATTGTTTGTTTTGTGGTGTCGCAAAATAAACTGTTTACGGCAATATTTTTTCATGGTTTTGATGGTCACTGTAGTGGCTATATTAATGTCTTAAAGTTCTCTCTTTCTCTTATATTTAATATAACCACACTACAGACAGAGAAGCGCCTGTTTTTATGCCTTGTCGTTTGCCGTTTGCAACAACAATGGTAAAACCATTGCGTGTCTGCTTGTTTATTTTCCACATAAACCTTTCACAATAAAGCTCAAGATCCCGTTGAAACTTTTCAAAATAAACTGAATCACGTGAAAGAGTATGCAGAGTGTTTACGGATGAGAAGCAAAAAGAGCCGCCAGGTGCTAAAAATAAACCTTAGACTCAAACGTTAGAACAGGCTTTTCCCCGCAGCACACTGTGTAATAAATACTCACAAAGAAAATGGCGGCCGTTACAACTTATGTCTAAAAATGTATAGTTTCATGCATCAGTTAAAACACTCGACTCCATGTACACGACGCCCAGCTGGAAACATTTCACGCAAGTGGAGCTGCCCGAGATTCACAGAATTTACAGAAAATGTTACATTTTTGTGATTTATATCGTTATCAGGACGATATATGTCTTATATGTGAGATTTTGGTCATATCGCACAGCACTAAGGGCAGGTGTGTCCAAATGCAAACAAATCACGTACTTTCTACTGAACGCTGTCCCTTGAAACCTTCAAAAACTTACAGTGGAAGTCTTTGTTGACAGACTGACCGTGGTGCAGAGAAAACACTGGAGCTGAACCGATATAAGATTTTTAAGAGCGATATTGATATTTGGTGATTGAAAAATCCAATATATGAAAAAAAAATTTTTTCTTACACACACACACACACACACACACACACACACACACACACACACACACAAATATATTTCTAAGATATTTCTTTTACATGCACTTCTTTATGATAATATGACATTACAGTATAAAAATAATCTTGTTTTATTGTCACAAGTTGTGGATTGCTCCTTTAAGCTCTACCTGACTCTGCTGGATCAACTGATTGCTGTTTGTGACGTTTCAAATACGTGTTTCTATCTGCTGTATCAGTTATCAGCCACATATAGAGTAGACGATGATGTATTCTCAGATGTTTAGAAGTTGTCTTTCACACACTCTCCAGTCCAGCTGACTGCCTTATGCCATGGCACATCCCGTTCTGTGTGCAAACTTTCGCATTTCTACAAAGATAAACAGGCTGACATGTAAATTTGCACAAGTCTCATCTTGAAAGCGAAGCAGTCCGTCCCTGTTAAGAAAGTTTTGAACCCAAACATGTTCTCCTAGTGTGAAGTGAACATTAGCTCTCAATGCAAAACTTCAAATGTTAAGACCCTCAAAAAGAGGGGAGAAAAAAATCATACTTCTCTCTTAATTTGTATTGATGGCCTAGAAGAAACCAGCATGCTTTGCAGTTCTGTAAGGGGGAAGATGTTTAAGTGGAGATTAATTCAAATTTCTGCTTGCTCAGTACTTGTAAAACTAAAGCAATTTATATTCCTTCTCTTAACGATCCTCCCTTTCTCTGATTGCGGTAATGTAATCTAATTGTAATTATGATACTATCTGAATCATGCAGACCTTAACATGATTGGAGCTACTCATTGCATTAAAAACTAATTTTTGAATAATGATGAAAGGAGCAGTGGAAAATGTGGAAGTATTACATTTTTTCTTTATCTCTGTTTTGTAGGGGGATCTTGTTCTTCTCCCCCCCCTCTCACCTCACCTCCCCTCCCTCCCTGCCATCCGCCTACAGTCATGGTTCCGGTATAAATGACAAGGAGTGGATCCGAAGAGTAGTGGGAGGAGGTGAGGAGGGGTGGGGGGTAGAGAAGGCTGGATGGGAAATGGACCACCCCAATTAAACCTATCAGGCTCATCAGTGGCTGCGGGATAGCGGCGTACCGCTGCGAACAAGTTCACTGTCGTCCCACGAGGTTTCGCTTATCGCACCAGAGCGCCTCCTATGCCATGCATCACCCCCACCAACCCAGCACCCCGTTCACCTCACCCAAGGGCGGGGGGAAGGCTTCTCGAGCTGGGAGAATAAGAGTGGAGTAAAACAGCTGTAGAAACCGTGGAAGCAGGCTCAGTGGTACAGTTACAATGTAGTTGGGTAAAAATGAAAGGAAGGTGGAAAGAAATGGAAATGAATGAGGGAATAAAGGTTTATGCTTTTCAAAATGATTTGGAGTCACAGCCCAGGGGATATCTTATACTTTGGAGAAAGTGAAGAAGTTGTAAGCAGAGTTACTGTAAAATTGATTGCACCGTTATATCAAGCAGCCTACGAAGACAACAGTGTCCAATCTTGGTACATCACCTGATTACAGTTCATCTCAATACCAAACCACAGAATCTTATTGGCAGGGTTTGGGTTTTATGTTGCTTTACTTTTTCTACAGTTTCTGCTACTTGTCCAAGTTGCTTTGCAACCCAACTCGACCCCAGCTTATTCTCTTTGCTTAATTTAGCTCATGTCTGTTATTCTGATGGCTGCTGTGTTCTGTTGCTGCTTTGAAGCCAGAATGGAGACATATAACTATCATTCTTCTTATTCTTAAAGATAGAAAGTTATTGTAAAGCCACATTTTGGGAAAACATTGGAGACTGCAGCACAACCAATGTGATTGCAACTGTGTGTGCAATAGGGCTGCCGCGATTAGTCGACTAGTCACGATTACGTCGACTATCAAAATCGTCGACGACTAATTTAATAGTCGACGCGTCGTTTGAAGCTTTGTAAGATCACAAAAGATGCAGGAATAAGTAGTAGGATTTAAGAGTGTAATAACGGACTGAAACAGAAGATGGCAGCACTGCATGTACAAGGATGCCAGCTGCCATTAAACCCAAAAGAAGAAGTAGCTCTGTCCCAGAATTCATAGCGCGGCCCAGCTCAGTTTCCAACAATGGCGGCAGCTAGTTAGTTTTAATATTACTCTTATTATTCTTTCTGGGTCACAAAATAAACGTTTAACATATTTTCAGGTGAGAATGTAACTGTGTAAACCTCAAATATCTGCTCAGTTTATCAAGACATCACATATTTTCAAAACTGCTCCGATGTTTTCAGAGACGTCTGTTACCCACTAGCTTGATAGCTAGCCGAGGGCAAGGCTCACTAGAGCCCGTGAGAACACCGGACTCCCGGCAAATCGTTTTCAAACCCACTGCCATCTTTCGCTACTCAGGTTAAACATATATAAGTCACTTGGATAACTTAAAATGTTATTGTTTGGCTTTTTTTTAGTATTTTATTTATTCCTGAGTAAATCGGTTTGGCTGAGATTAAAGTTATAGTTTTTACACAGCTGAATAAACGTCAAGCAGACAACTGATTATCAGAAGTGTGAGATGCTCGAGAATATACTCCGGTGTCCTGTTATATTTTAGATAGCAAGGAGTTTATTAAACTTCACCGAAACAATCTGCAAATTTCATTAAAATTTAATAAACTATCATCTTGTCTTTATTTTTAGTTAGCACATACCTTAAACACTTAAAGCTGTAAGCTAATGATAGTTATATAAGAGCAGATGCTGCTGGTTGATCCAATTGATGCATGATCTGATTAGTCGACTAATCGCAAAAATAATCGGTGACTAGTCGAAAATCAAAATAATCATTTGTGGCAGCCCTAGTGTGCAATGAAATTGTGATTTTGTTACATTTGAAATTGTTGCTTTGAAGATGAGGATCAGGTCTGGCACCACATGCAGTCAGTTGCTGTCTTAAAAGCAACTTTGGTTTATCAACAGCGATAAAATTGCAGTAAAATGGAGTCAGTCTGTTATCAGTTTGAAACTGAATGGAATCAAATTGCAGTCTGTTGCTATCTGCATTTACAGAAATTCACATGAACTACTTACATTCAGAGTCCAGCCAGAACCATTTAACTACAAAATAACATAAGCACTCTGCAACCTGGCTGTTATATAAGAATATTGTGAAAGTGAAAACTCCAAGTCAGCCTCCAGATATAATCACCAAACATATTATTCCTCGGTAGTGGAGTTTGTCACCTACTAAAAGTTTAATGCAATCAATTCAAGTACCATAATCTAATGGGGAGTTTTATTTCAGGGTCAGTGACACACAGCAGTGTTGGTTGTATTGGCCACATTTGGAGTGAAAGGCTGCAGAATATGTGCTGATGGAAGCCTAGCAGCACTTTGGCCCTGCTTTTAAGGACTAAAGGGATAAGGAAGGTACTGCACCTGCAAGCTAACTGTAAACTGCCGGGTTAAGGATCATTTTTATCAGAATATGACTCTTGTCCAATCTCATTTGAAGGGCCAAAACACCGTGAGTGTGGACTGCGAGCCTATTCACAGCGGTTAAAAGCAGGGACGAGGCAGAGGTGTGAGAGCAGCGAAGACGGAGGGGAGGACAGATAACCCGACAGCTTTCACACTCCTGAAGGTAAAGCATTTTAGTGTATGAAATGAGGTGGTAATGCAGAGGTGGCTGGCCGGGTGGACGGGACTAATGGGCATCGAGACAGTGTGAAAGCCTCTGTAGCAGAGAGACTCTCCTAAAATCATGCAGGGGAAGAAAATTTACCTGCAACTTTACACTTCTTATAACAGGTAGCACCGATGCTTGTGGAACAAATTTTCTCGTGGGGGAAAAACTCGAAATCGGGAAAATGCAGCCAGGCTTGCGAGATTTATAAATGGCGTCGTGAAAGGTCAGGAAATTTACTCCACACATAAGTGGTCACGTAAGGGAACATCCAGAAATGAGAGAATGGCAGTAAAATCTTAACTGAGGTGAAGGCATGAAGTGGCAAATACATCATCACAGAATATATTTTCTTCCTTTCAGCGCGCAGCAATTTTAGAGGTAAGTATTCAGAGATATAGAATATTTAATTAAATCTGTTCTTTGTGCCTTTTCATAAATTGATGTAACAAACATATAGACACTAATCAACGATCTGCTCAATAAAAATAAAACAATTTCGACTCAAATTGTGTGGGTATATTCCACCTTTGACACACTGGACAAGATCAAGCTAACATTTCTTATATATTGAAAAGTAATATTATCTCATGATTACCAATCTAAATGCAAATATTGTTCCAAAGTCATTTAAATTTGGTGTTTTCACTTGTTTTTTCCTTAATGATTTTAAGCTATCTCTTCTTTTTGCTCACATATTGACCAGGATAGATATGTGTACTCATTTCAATTAATAATTAGAATTTTAGTTTTCTAAGTAAAATCCACAAAGGCTCTTGATGTTTAACAATAAGAATAAAAACATGTTTTTGGGAAGATTATTGTTACACTAATTAAAAGTGTCTGAAACAGGTCTGGCTTTTAATCAACACACCGAGTGTCAGTGGGATCACCTGTATAAATAAAAGATAATTTTTTAAAAATACAAAAAGTAAAAAAGAAATACAAAAAGTAATTCAGTTACATATACTTCAATTTTATTTATATAGCAGCAAATCACAACAACAGTCACCTGAAGGTGCTTTATATTGTAAAGTGCAAACCCCAACAACTAGACAACCGCCTCGCACTTTGGCAACAGTGGGAAAGAAAAACTCCCTTTTAACGGGAAGAAACTTCTGGCAGAACAAAGACACGCTTTGAAAGAGAGAGAGAGAGAGATTAATAATAACTTATTATACTTAGCTATTATAAGGTAATATAACCAAATCCTTATTTTAGTACTCTTATTATTAGATGTTTGGCCTTGATTCTTGTGGCTATGTGATGCGGTTTCTGGTGTTTGTGTGCTTAAACGCACTGTAAAGGTTTAGCAACGGAGTGGCCACTCTGACTGAGACCCTTGTGGTGATCAATAACTCCTGGTTGTTGTTGTCGTTGTTCAGGGTTCCTGTAACTGTGTGGTGTATGGGGCACATTGATGTGAAAAAAGCTGGCATCTCTGTGTCTTAATAGTTTATTAGGGTTAAGGTTAGATGTTAAATATTGTTAACATGTACTCTTAGTTTTCTAAGAGAAAACCTAGTCCTTTCCTAGTGACATTTTTGTGAGTTTACCTATTTGTTATAATAGTGTTTAATTTAACTTCAAATTAGGTCAGTGTTCCTTTTTCTTGACTGCCTCATGTAATACACAATGAACACCCCACAGTTCACCCCTCTAAAGCTGAAATTAGTTTCATCTAAAAAATTAGGCATTTTTTAGATGAAACTATTTTATTTTAACTAAGCTACTTCAGGCCCCAGTCACACTGGCCGGGAGACAGTTCACCCAGGACCAGTTTGTGGGTGTTTGCTGGGTGCACTGAAAACCTCCTTGTAACTGGTTTGGTAGCAGATTATCGTGATTTCCTGTAATTTGAATGAAAGTTGCAGATTTGTTTGTAAAGACTCACTGATTGCTCTGTGAGCTGCTGTGAAAAGTGCAAAGTGGAAGTGGAAATAGAGAACTTTGTGTTCAAAGTAAATGTTGGTCCTTATCGATTCGACAATTGCATTTAATGAGGCCCAACATTTACTTTGAACGGCCTCCATTGCATGTTCTGCAGTTTCAGTAGCATTTTGGTGAGCATTTTGTGAGTATCTGTAGATAAATTAGCTTCGTCTATGTGAACTATGGGCGACCGCATCAACCAGCTGACAACCAAAGCATTCTGTTCTGTGTACAGCACCCTCTTTGTGACCTACTTTAACCTGTCAGGGAATACACATATTCCTCTGGTGACCAGAGGTTGCCATGGGATGGCTGACTAGTTTCTAGATCTGTTGATTGAGGCCTTAGAAGTTCATCTTTCCTCTGGAAGTTTTTCAGGTAAATCTGACATACTGTGGGTGCTGTGAGGTAAAATAATATTAAAATATTAATAGTAAAAAAATATTTCTTTTTTTTAATTTGAAAAATTGAGAGGGAATCACTTCTCTGTAAAACTTCAATCAGCTTGAAGTGTAAATTGCAGCTCTGTGGAAATTCAGACTACATTTCTCTCTTTTGCTTCCATCGATATTATCACGCTACCTCAGAGTATGATCAGGAGTTCATTAATATCCTCATGTCATAAACAATGTGAGGCAAGTAAATAAATAAAGCTAATCTGACAGGATGCTATAAATGTCACCATGCATCACCTGAGTGACACCTGACTCGCAGCCATGGCCATGAACACAGTCGCGACTCTCTCTGCCAACTGTCTTTATCATCGCTGAGGGACATGTGACTCTGCCCCATTTTTTATCGCCCCTGCAACCCTGAAAATCCATCTGTGCATATATTTTTTTTCTTTCAAATAGCGCGCAGCCACACTCAGTTCGCTCAGCCATGGCAAACGCACAGATCTCCAGATATCCCCCTTCTCCTGATGCCCTGCTTCGCCTGCTCTGCGCCACCTGGGTGCAGCTCCAGTGGCTCCGAGGCGAAGATGTGCAAGACGTGTGCGTCTGAGTTTGTCTGCTGAGGGCATGAGCCATGTTTTCAGAGGAAGATGAAAGGACTTGAAGCAGGCACGTAGACCTTCCTGTGTTTCGTATCAGTACAAAACCTTCAAACTGTCACCTTATAAGCAAACGGCAGAATTAATGAGGGGAAAATCCAAGAGCATTTAGCTCATTTCAAGCTAATTTTAGTGCTGTGGTTGTTTTGATATCAGATTCTGTCATATTTTGCTTTCTTTCCAGTTTATGTTTGGAAAAATGTCTGTTAAAGGGCAGGAAGTAGATAAACGGCAACTATTTTAATCCAATTTACCCATTCGGAGAAACATTTAGAGTAAGCCTAATCAATATGGAAATTAATCTGAACTAAAGATACAAAGTTTTTCTTCAATTCAAAGTTGAGCCGTTTTCGTCATGCCTTCTTAGCTAAAAGGTCATGTTTATTTATCACTTCCCAGGTAAAAACAACTTAATACACCCTGACTGTTTTTGTAGTCGCTGCCTAATTTAGCTCCTGCAGAGCAGCGATAATCCCGCAATGCCTCGGAGGAGGGAAAAAAAGCCTTTGAAGTGACCAGTCTAAAGGTCCCATTACACAGCTATTGGAGGTGTGTCATCATGCCCTTAACATATGTACCTTAACATAATCTCCTGTCACCGTGAAGGAGCTTCTGCTCTGTGAATTCAGACAGCGGTGCCTGAGCTGTAGGTGTAATTTACTGATGATACCAATCTGAGCTCATTGTACTTCCTTAAGTACCCGGGAATTAGTTTCTGAGGAGCTGTGGAGGGAGGTTTTTATTCAGCGTGGAAGGGTCACAGGAGAGCCCGAGCCTTGATGAGACAGGATGATCAGGTTCCGTCTCTCTTAAGTCTCAAGGGTTTCCTCTCTTCTCAGTATTAAAGACTCCCTGATTGGACTCTGGACGCCCTGCAGATGTTACCAGCTGGCATAAAAAAAAAACTAAAAAAAAAAAAAAACTGGGGGAAGTCACGTGAGCTCTCATCGTGCTAGCTGCTTTGAAAAACGCTAATAAACGTGGGCTCACACATACACACGATTACATATATTCAGGCAGAGAGAGAGAGGGAAAGCTGCATAAGGGATCGACCCAATTACAGAATGATTAAAAGAAATCTAAACTTCGCTTTGCATGAAAAACACAATGTTTGCAAAAGATGTGTGTGTGTGTGTGTATGTAGGGGGGGTGGTCTTGAAGAAACATGTTTGTACTTTCTTTTGGCAGGAATGATAGCGAGGGAATGAAAACAATTAAAAGTGAGTTTGGAGGTCCCTTGAGTCAATTAATTTCACTCTGGCGGAGCAAGTCAGGAGGCCACGCAGGAGGAGAGGTGGGATTGAAAGGAGGAAAAAAAAACAAGAAAAACCAACTCTTTCTCTTCCTCAAACATGTCAGAAACCTTTGCCCCCTCCGGCTCCAGGAGTTTCCCTAGGTGTCTCTTACACCGCTGCCACCTCGTGATTGGCTGAGTCCTTCAGCTGGCTGTCAACCGCCTCCCTTAAGGGAACCTGGCAGATCTGGAGGAGAAGAAAAAACACAGAGAGCAAGGAGAAGGGGGGGTGGGAGAGAAAGAAGAAATCAATTTTAAGCTCACATGCCCCACTGGGTGCCAAAGCTACTTCGGGGATACTGAAGGATGCCTGAGTTGACAGGATTTGACTTCCAGAGGTAGAGAGGTGACAAACTCTATCACGGGTGGAGGGCAGCGCCGAGGCCTGCGGGGGCTAACCTGTTCCCAGGGATGGCTGACCCGCCGGCGTCGTCGTATTGAACCTATCTATCTCTCAACACCGCCATAGGTACCGCTGGGGAGTCTGAACAGGAAGTAGGGGCGAGGAGGGGAGGTGAAGAAAGTTGTTACTGGAAAGGGAGACGATAGCGCGGTGAGGAGGGAGGGGTGGAAAAGGGAGAGAGAAAGAAAAAAAAGGAAAAAAGTGGCAGAATTCAGGGGTGTAAATGATGAATTACTTTTCATCAAGTGAAGGGAAACATACTCCGGAACAATCCAGAAAACGGAGCAGGGAGACTCTGACCTCGTGCTTCAGAGCAGCCAATATCTTCATTCAAGAAGACAACCATGAAATTACACAGAAAATGGGATTGTCATGAGCGGGCCCTTGAAAATCTTGGTGTACAGTCATTATGGTGCTGGAAAGAGCCTTCATCCACACATCATACCCTGTAAGAAAAGGGAAACAGGGTGTGTATCCGCAGGGACAGCTGCTAGAAATGAGAGGGTCGGGGTTAGTTTAATGAAAACTCTGCATTTCCCAAAATATTCTACACGCGCTGAGCCTGGCGTTAAGTCCACGCCGAAACACGTCGTCTTGTAAACGGCCTTGTATTACATTTGTCCACGTGCATCCTCGGAGGAGCGTTAACAAACGCTGGCACGGCGGTGTAATTAAAGGGAGACGGTTGTTTCTCTCGCGTATGAGAAATTAGACGCACACACACACACACACACACACAAAAAAAAAGGTTTTCATGAGCAGATGTGCGCACGGCGAACACAGCGTCTAATGAGCAATCAAATAATAATTAGGAAAACCAAACGCGGAGGAGAAAGAGCGAGGCTTTGAATACAAGATGTTCAGGTTGGCCTCTGAAATAAGTCGGAAGGAAGTTTTTTTCACTGACTTACTCCGAGGTGCGCTGGGTGGAATATACTCATATTTCAGTCTATGTAATTAAAAGTCCCAATGCATTCGACTCTTCATCTGCATACATTTAAAAGAAAATCAGCAGGCATGAGAAGGTGTTTTTGAGAGGCAAAGGGAAGGAAAAAGACCAGAAAGACTCTAATAATCTGGTCAGACAGGCCTGTAACTTCTCTTCGTTTACAATCAGCTTTGCAGTGTTGAGGTCACCATCCGTCACGTCACAGCAAGGAGTCTGTTCGCTGTCACAGATCCTGGAAAATGTCATATAGGATCCTCGAGCCAGAATAAGGGAGGCTTCTGTCTATCTGCATCTTAGGGCTCACGTAATTAGCCGCCAGTGTCTTTTTTAAGTCTTAAGTTTCAGCGTGAGCATTAAACTGTTATTAAGAAAGTGCACGTTGGTAATCAGAGTGTCCTCATGGTAGGAAGAACAGTGTAGAAACACACACAGTGGGATATCTCCCAGTGACCTCAGGGTTGTTCTGGCCTGACAGACCTCTACCCCTGGCCTATACACTCACCACATGCACGGCACGCTCTCTCCACATCCTTCAGATTGGGATGACTATCTGCGTGTCTACATGTAACATACAGAATGTACAAACTGTCAGCAGAGAGGTGTAGGTGCTAAATGTCTGTCAGTGACCAAGTCAGCCAAGAAAGTTAGCTTAAAAACACCCACACTGTTTGTATTGGAGCTTATGTTACAGTCATACAAGGGGGAACAGAGGTTGGAGACTGTGGCACAAGCAAAATTATTGTGAATGTGAAGTTCTGAGCTTGGCACCTGCAAGGCACCAGTATACCCGATACCTGTTTTCAAACTGTTCCAACAGCTTCCTTTGAATATTTGTGTACCTCTGAGTTTCTGTAGTGGAAAATCATTAAAAACCGGCTGAAGCAAGACCCAAACAGTGACTCGCGCCAACAGATATGACATCATTTTCAGTGTGAGCATAAAAACGGCATCAGTGTGAACAGACACACAGCACCACACAGCAGACCTGCTTTTATATAGGAATATAATCAGAATAAAACCAGTTGAGTTGAGTCAGTTATGGCAAAGAGATGTGTTGACGATGCATACCAACAGGCACAGATTGACTCAGGTTGACTGGCGAGTTTTAGCTCACTGGTTGAGCAGACGGGCATCCTTACACCAACCTGAGGCCCTTTGCTGCATGTCTTCTCTGCTCTTCAGTGCTAAACGGTCAAATAAAGGCCAGAAAATTCATTTTAAAAACAAAGAGAGTGAAATTTGTGCTTCATATGTGCATTTGCTCTTATTATGAGTATAATAAATTAGCTAAAAAGTCCCAAAATAACACAGCATTCAATTTTTTTTAAATAAAAGACAACCAGTGATATCACTGAAGTGAATTATTTTATAAATCCTGATATGGTGACATCCCGGTTTAGTGTAAGTGGCCTGGGATGGACTATTTCTGTCTAATCTCAAGCCCTCGCTGGATGTGGTGTGTGTGTTTTTTAAAAGCGCAGCCCGATGCTGCACATGCACAGCGTTATTAAAGAGCCGTGTACGGGTGGAATTATATCTGAATATTAATTTAAGGCTCACGCCTATGCGTGCGTGAGGAGCTGCAGTATCACAGTCCACTGGAAACAGAAGTTTGATAGGTCACCGCTGAAGAAGCAGATGCGACCAGCGCGCTTTAACACAAAGCAAATGGAGCAAGGCATCCGTCTCTCACGGCGACTCCTGCCCGCTGCTGCAGAATTCATCCGCAAGCTCGGCTACACAATCATATTTCCTCTGCAAATTGTATTTATTCATTAGAAGCTCCCCGCATTGGTAAATATGCAGTTTCAAAAGATTTTCACTCTCAAAAATCTAATATGTCTCAGAACAGAGATTCATGATACATGACAAATTCAGGACTGGCAGCTTCAATAAGGAACAGAATCGTCAGTGTCAGCCATTATCATCTCAATCATGAATTATAAAAGGGCCCAAAAAAGGCCCGAGGACAGTGCGAGATAGATGGCAGGCAGTTTGGATATCACACATACAATTAGAACAAGAGATGCACTGTTTCCAGTCTGAATGTGGTTTTTCACTGAAGTAAGAAGAAGGGGGGCAAAGTTTTAGGAGAATCCTGTTTACTATAGAAAAGTGGAAACTTGGGGGGAGGTTGTGTGAATGTGTGTGTATGAGGAGAGGGAGGATGGGGGTGGTGGTTGGGGGGGGGGTAAGAGTGGGAGGTTATCTCCAAATTCTTTTCCCCGAATGCCACGCCGGCATAGTCTCAAAGCAGAGTTAACAAGAGGAAGAAAAAAATGGGAGTCGGTGGCGGAGAAGCGACGCGTCCGCGGAAAGTATTTTGAAGGATCTGTAATTTTCAAAGTGCTCTGCATTTAAATGTCCCTTTTATTCCTAAACAGCCTTAAGACACTTTTCAAACTGCTCGATTCACATAATGAGATGGGGCCGACAGATGACTCTCTCGCTGTGCCACGCAGCCATTAGAAAAGAGGTCATTCTCTTTGCAGAATGGCTACTGTTCTCACTTGTCATTAATTTGCCACTTCAAAGCGGCGCGAGCATGTGACACCGCCGACAAATGAAATAAGTTACACTTATCTCAAACGGCCACCATTACGGCGGGCAAACTTTTCAACTCCAATCACGCTCACTTTTTAACAGTCTTTTCAAAGTGCGCTTATGTTCTCCAGTTTGAGATGTCGGGGTGGGCAGTGGGGTGGGGAAAGACGCTAGGGGAATCAAAAACTGGTGTCATATTTTCTCCCGAGTCTCCGCAGGATGGGGCGCGTGAGTGGGTAAATCGCCCCTATTTTTGTTTCTTGGCAACTTCTTGAAAGTTGGACGTAAAACGTGGTGACAATACTTGTTTAGATCTGAGAGATTTTAGGTGTTGGGACTACGAATGGTTAAAAACAATGACTTAAAGTGGGATGCACAAGGGCGGATTTGCTCAGAAACTGATTAACAGAGTCAAGAGACGGTCCGTTTTTGCAGCAGAGCCCACAGTAGCACCTCTGTAGCGCAGCTTATGCTGCACTTTGCCTCACTTTATTTTATTGTCCCTTCAGGGGAAACTCGCCTCGCAGCAGCCATTAAAAATACAACAGAAGACGTGCTTCAAACATCTTATAGGAAGACATGAAGCTGCCTCATTACACACTGATTAAAAAGAATTTATGACTTTATTTTCCACATCATATTTTTTGCAATGTGTGTCACCAGGAGTGCACATGTAATAATTGAATAATTGCTGTGTGTTCAACCTACGAGGGGGGGGGGGCGTCTACTGATACTTCAAGGCATTTATTAAATAAATCAATTAAATTTTTTAACTGTGAGACACCATTTGAGGAAAGAGCGTCAGCTCACTTCACTGGATGCTCAGTGCGTGCAGAACAATGCCTTTCTGTCTGTCTTTAATGGCAGCCTATCGGAATCCCCTCCCCTCGTCTTTACACATAGCTTTTTGTCAGCGGACCGCTGCACCGCCAAGGCCCAACTTTCAATCCCGCCAAGGTTTCCTCTTTCCTCTCTCCCTGAGTTGTTTGAAATGCTACCAAAGAGTTGGCGTCTTCATCAAAGAGGTAAACTTTAAAGGGTTCCACCTTTGCCGTTGCCCCCCCCCTTCTTCCTTTTATCTGGCAGGGGTTTGGCAGTCGAAGGTAAATAAGTGTGAAATGGGACATGTGTTTTCCATCCTTTTCCCTTTGTCACACATGTTCTCCTCTCTGATTAACATTCCACCTACTCCAGGTCCCCTTTTCTTGGCGAATCTGCGGGCCTCGCGCAGGTTGGCCTGCCAAAACACTCCCCGGCCACCTGGAATTACAGAGATTTCAAAGCCTACACTTCCTGTCCATCTGAAATCCATTGAGCCTATCACAAGACCCCCCCCCCCCCCCCCCCCCCCCCCCGCCCGCTGCCTGAGTGTAGGATGACAAGATTCTGGCGTTTGTGTTTATTCTGGAAGACCTGGCTCTTTTTTGATCGACTGTTTATTGGTCTTCGTTAGACAGTGGTAATTATTTGAATAATAAGCCAACAAAGATGAATCCTCCCTGAGTTCAAAGCTTCAGCTCTGATCGGTGCCAGCGGCAAAGTCTTGAGAACATCATGAGACACGGGAGGGGAGGTTTTTTCTTCAAATTACCCAATTCTTCAGTCACATGATAAACATTTCGAGTATTTTTTTTTCACTTCATCTAGAATAACTTATGATGGAGGAGCAGACAGCTGGAGATTTGCCCTCCAGTACCGAGCTGCCTCAGGGCCTGAAGTCCAAGAAATGTCAAAGCTCTTAAAGAAAAATAGTCTCTAAATGTTAGTCGTACCTGCATGTGTGTCAGTTATTTTGGCATGTCAGTCACAAAACTGGGACCATTTAATGGACATGACAGCACTCTCAGGGTGGTCGGATCATAGTACCCACCCAGGGTTGAGCAGAGGGCTATAAATTTCCATCCATCCAATAACTAATCAATGATCTGCGTGCAGCACTTTCATCGAAGCACATCACTTATTGAATAAAGGAAAAGAAAAGCAAATGCAGAAACCAGATGGAGCACACCTTCTAGGTTCTAAATGTGGTGGTGACATATGATCAGGGTGCAAATCACATGTAAAGTGTAACTTTAGTGTCAAATCCCTGTGTTGAGCCTGCTTCGTTGTGTTGGAGGTTGTTGTTTGCATACATGTTTGTGTGCTGTTATGTCTGCATTGCTTTCATATCATGAGAGAAACTGAGCTGATAAATCATGGACAAAAGTAACTTTTACTTTTATGTTTTAGAACTGATTACCATTAAAACCAGCATGTCAACACTGACAGAATACAAGCTTATTGTATCAGCATTATGAGCTAGCTGGATACAGTTACACCCGTAATTCATGGTACTGCATTAAATCTGCATCACCAGCTGTGTAGGTATATTTGGTAGCAATATGCAGTATAGACGCATTATACTGATTAGCTCAAAATTAAGTGTAATATGTAGAGTATAGCTTGCACCTCAAGCACACGTGGGTAAAAATTGGCTAGTTATGGCTTGTGCTAGCTTGTGCCACCAGTATGTATACATATGCACTGTCAGGTTCTTTAATTAGACTACTATGATGGCTAGACATCTACTTATATCATAACATTTTTATTCATAAAAACAGTTAAAGCAAAGAGTAGGATAATAAGATAGGGTACCTAACTAAAGAGATGTAGATTTCTGTTTAAAAAGAGCAAAAATCTCTCGTGTTGATGATGAGCGTGGGTCAACTTAGGCCCAGCAGGCTGAAACCTGGTAGAGGACTTAATATTGGCTATACAATACAGCAATAAGAATTTCCAACTCTCAAATCCCACACAGAAAACAAAATTGCCTCCGAATAAACAAACTGGTGATGGACTCTGCGAATCGTCTGGCTCCAGCATCTTCATCCATCACTAAACCCTGAGCCCTCTGTGCTCAAAGAGCGCTTTGATTGCCATCTTTGGCACAGCCAAGTTGTCTGACACGAGGTAAAGTGACTACGCTCATGTAACAGCTTTCCAAATGTTTTCCATATGGACAAAAACCCCACATCATTTGTGTTGTAAGTTTACCTGACAATTACCTCCAAGGCTTATATGAAAACTTACTGTACCATTGAAGCCGTTTGAAAGGGTTTCTATAGTTGACATAGCTGACTTTTCATACGGTGCTTTTATTTTTTTAAACAGCAGTTTAAGCTATTATCTCAGCAGTCTATGTGTGTCTTTTAACATATTTTGCTCACGTGTCCTTGAA
The DNA here is from genome assembly GCF_057381915.1 of Diplotaxodon limnothrissa. NCBI lineage: Eukaryota > Metazoa > Chordata > Actinopteri > Cichliformes > Cichlidae > Diplotaxodon > Diplotaxodon limnothrissa. Next base: position 27,971,522 of record NC_140617.1, on the reverse strand, counting down.
AAGGACGCGAGAGCTACTCAGGTCATTGTTTTAAAACACAGCCGCGTTCTCTTCCATCCGTTTGGAAACAGGCTGCCTATTCTCTCCCCTCCGAGAGCTTACCTCCATATTTTGAGTCCTTGTACCTTGGCAGGCGGGTCCAACCATATGGCAGAACTAAGTGTCGATTATCAACCGGTCTCATATATCACACACATATCTGATAAAGCCGGATATTCATCACTCGTGTAGCACTTTGTTTTTTTCCTTCTCCCCGCGCTCACTGTTAAGTAATGACAGATGAACAGCCTACCTACAGCTTCACTGATCCAGAAATATCAAATGTGTTTTAGGACTGTGCCAATAGTCTGTCTTTTTGTCATTGAGGCCCAAATGTTACAAGCTGGTTGGGGAAGTATTGCATTTGACACTTTTCACATTATTTCCACTTCTCATCTTTTTCAAAACATGTTCCTGCAGTTTAAAACCTAAACACGACAGATAAGACAGCGGGAGTACATTCGGCATTCCTACTCTTGGAAGGTGTTGAGTAGAGATATAAAAACATGCCTGAAATATTGAAGAAAAAGTACAGAACTTCATTATGTCTGGACGAATCCCTTAGATCCCTTTGTGGTTGTTTATGCAGGAATTGCAATGACTATGAACTGATGCAAGAATAAATGGCCTGCATTTGTATAGCGCTTTACTCAGTCCCTAAGGACCCCAAAGCGCTTTACACTACATTCAGTCATTCACCCATTCACACACACATTCACACACTGGCAATGGCAAGCTACGTTGTAGCCACAGCTGCCCTGGGGCGCACTGACAGAATAGCCCTCACTTTTGCGCAGGCCTTGGTTGGAGGCAAACACACTGTGTGGAGAGTAAACTGCGATGATTGGATGGCACCCACAGGTCCGACGGTCAGTCCTAAAACAGTTCATGTGTGAAGTTTACATCCTGTCACTTTGCTTGCATGTGCTAATGCAGAGGTTCCCAAAGTGTAGGGCCTGCCCCCTGGGGGGGAGGGGGCGGGCGCAGAGCCAAACCGGGGGGTTGGTTGAGGGGGGGGGGGGGAAGAATGCTTGGACACTGCTAGCATAATGGACAGGTTTTTGACGGGGCTCCCACACAAACGCAAAGCAGGAGATAAAGCATCGCCAAATATGTTTCCAAACCAACCTTTCAAGCCAAAAACTAGAAAATATGGTGAAGCATATCTTCCCTTTGGCTTCACCTGCACAAGTGCCAAGGTAGGTCTCCCCGACAGAATTAGCTTTCCTTGCGTCGGGAGCAGGCGCTGGGCTCTCCAAATCACGGACAAACAGTATCCCACATTCTTGATTTTTAGTTCACAAACACTTCTCATAATAACTAACTACTCCAGACATTTTGGAGATGTTAGCTATTTATACAGTAAAGTTACAGTGGGATACAAATAATATCAGGCTGATCCTGCCATGATTTGTTCCCCCGGTTTAAATCACGGACAAACAGGATCCCACAGTTGTTTATGTTTTTTAACCCATTTTGAGAGTCATTTTTTGAAAAATGTATTGATGGCAATGTTGAATATTATTACACAGGAAAAAAACTACACGTAAAATAATCACACCGTGACGCCTCTGCCTTTGTAAACGGAGGAACAGTAACTGCGTGTGTATATGTAAGCGTGTAAAACCTGAAGATAGTCAGATTAACAGTAACAGTATTTTGTCTCTATCTGTCATTCTGCAATTCATCTCATGTAAACAATAACAGCGTGACGTTAAAAAAGGCACATACCTTTGACGTTGCGTGATGAACTCTGTATTCCTCGCCCACACGTAAACGCAAAAACTGAGTTTTAAAAATCGCAGTTTTCGGTGATTCGAAACGCCGTTTACGTGTGGACGAAAGGTCCAAATGCATAGAAACAGCTGCGTTTTCAAAAATACCCGTGTAGGTGTGGCCGTAGCATAAAAGAGTTAGTAGTTTACCTGTTATTTATTGCAGTTTACTTTTATTTGTTTAATTGTTTACTAAATGTTTGAGGTGTGAAATGAACCGCAATGTAGTTTGAAAACAAAATACGGGTGTGTGTGGTTGGAGGATGTGTTTGTGTGTGTGTGTGCCCAGCAAAAACAGTTTGGGAACCACTGTGCTAATGCTATAGGGACTTCAGAGTATGTGAAAGGGTGACTTCATCTTGCAGTGTGGAGTAGTCGGGGTGCCGAGTTAGCCCAGTAAATATAAATAGCAGTCCATATGTGAATAAGAGAAATGATGAAAGAGTTGATATAGTTCTTCTTAGTAACTTTACATCATATAAAAAGCATTTTAAAGAGGATTTGATCAGAAATTCATCATGCTTTTTCTATGGGTCACAGCTCATGAACATAGAAGAAGATCCATGCATTTTCTACCACTTACCTGGGTCCAGGTCACAGGGACAGCAGTCTAACTGCAGATGGCCAGACGTTCACCTTCTCCAGCTCTTCTAGGGGATGCTAACCAAGGGATGTAATCTCTCCAGCATGTTCTGAGTCTTTCTTGTGGCCTTATCCCAGTTGGACATGGCCAAAACACCTCACGTAGGAGCTCTCCTGGAGGCTTTCAAGTGGATGCTGGACCACCTCAACCTACTCCTAAAGTGGACTACGAGTTCTACCAGTGTCTGAGTGACTGATCCTATCTCTAACACTGCTGGCATCCACGATCTCATTCTTTCAGTCACTATTTACAGCTCAAGACCACAGAACAGGCTGGGAATGTAGATCTTTAAATCGCAGCAGACCGCTACAACATTTGCATTACTGCAGATTCTGCAACATTCCACCTGCTTCACTTTACAACTAGAATCCTTTTCATTAGATCACTACTGTATTGCTGCGGCAGTTGTGTAGTAGACACCTGGAGGAATCACTCAGGTCTATGTCACCTTATATGGGATTAGGTTATCAGGACCAGGCCTTGTTGAGGAGCTCGTCGGTGAGTCCTTTAGTTTGTGCTTCTAAATGCATAATGTGTTACTATAAAGACATTTAAAGATAACCAACACAATTTTATACAAGTAAAAGTGCTCTCTCTTATAGAAAGCGGAAGCCAACCTGGCCTGTCAGGCTCTTCTGGAAAACCCAGCTAAATGAGATTTACTATCTAATCTTTACTATCGAGTCAATTTTTTACAGTGTATGTCAGAAATCATAGAAGCAAAACTAGGTAAGAGTAGGTGTTGCTGCGTTCAAATATTCCATGTTTCCAAACCGAGTCTAAAATATGCAGCAGCCTCGGCATGTAGATGAGAGTGTGAATTATCATATGTCATGTCAGGATGATCAAAAAGCTTAATGAATGGCACAGATACGATGATTACCTATGTGCCCGTCTCTGTGCAGCGGCAGAAAGGCTGCCATTGCGCTTCAGTTATTAATGCAGCACTTAATTAGTCATAATTTTATACAACTAATTTACTCAGGACGCATTAAATAAACATAGATGTCTAATTAGAATATTGTGTTAAACTTGTTGGATGGAGCCTGCACACACACACACACTCACACACACACACTCACAGACGTGCTGTGTTCATTATCAGGCGGATACCTTAGCAACTGATACTGCCTTGAGCATAACAGAGTGAGAGTGATTTGCATACACAAATATTCCTGTACTGTGTATGTAGAAACTAATAGTACAAGTGTAGACTAAGCTCTAATACCTGGCTCAGCAGGAAAATTTACATTTGCAGATATGCAGGTCAAAGGTTAAAGTCACAATAATGTGACATGACATCTTTATTATTGTCTGTGTATTTTTTTTTTATCATTACACGCCTTTGCGTGTAATGATAAATGAGTTCCAAATTTGGAACTCATTTATTCCAGAAAATGTATATTTGCTAGCTGCAGCACATATCTTGTCCATAGGCTTCATAAGGTACGTGTTATTCTGACCACCAAGCAAACTACGGTAAGCTACGGAAAAAGCAACAACTGCTGTATTTTCACCAAAACCTTAATCTTCTAAACTTAACCTAGTTGTTTTTAGCGCCTAAACCTAGCCAAGTCGTTGTTAGCGCCTAAAGCCAGCAGAATAGTTTACACTGTCTAAACTTGATTAGTTTATATTGTCTAAACCTAATCGGGTGTCTTTTAGTGCCTTAACTAACACTAGCTTTAATGAAAAAGAAACCCAAATTAGTTCACAAAAGATGAATCATAAATGATAACGTCAAATATTGTAACTGTCTCCATGAGTGTGTATTTTACAGCATTTGATGATTATGTTTTTGCTGAGTGAAACCTAAACTTGGCCTGTCTCATATATAATACATACTTTTTCGGAGGGGGAGTGCCCATGGAGCATAGAATGCATACAGAAGATCCCATCCACCTTGAGTGAAAGTGGTGTTTTGCAGCTTGTGTCAGTCATCAGCAGGCAGCAGCCAGCAGGCAGGGGTGCAGGCGAGCAGTAGGACAGTGCATTAATGAAATGTTAATGGCTGAATTAAGACCGAAATAACCAATCTAGCTTGGACTCCTGCGTGAGTCCATTAGCATCAGCACGACATGCTGGGGCAAATGACAACACCACTGACACCACCCCAATACCATCACAACCTCCATCCAGGGCAACGACCATGGGGCTGGGGTCCCATGCAGGTAGATAGCATTGGAGAGGGGGAGGGCGGTAGTGGTTGCTCTCCATCTGCCTGACCTCTGCGCATTGGCTGCTGGGAGGGTGTCAACAAATGATTTACAAATGAAACAGGGGAGCCGAAGCACGATCAGATGGCTCTCATTAATTGATGAGTGACACGAAGGACAATTTCAGTTGTTTTCCATGTTTTTCTGATCAAACTTGTTTGTTTTGATGTCACTGCTGCATGTACTTTAGCTGTGTTTAGTCTTATATGTGGTTCTGGCACCTCTTTTAATAGTAATATCTGACAGATAATATGGCCTTATGTGTAGTTATCTGTTTAAATCCTGCAAAAACGAACCCAAAAACAGCTTCGATAACATGAAAGGAAACACAAGAGGACTCATTCTTCTTTTTGCCTTTTTAACTTCCATTTGTGTGTCGCTTGTTTACTAAATGACATCTTTTCCACAACTGAGATTTTGTCCCCCCTATTATATATGCTTTAATAGTATAAAGTGTCATAAAACCACCCATAACACAGTTTAGTTTCTAAGTAATCCACTCCCCACTCCATTATTATCCATCCACATTTCCACATTGTGCATTCTGCGGTGCTTGGCCATGTTTTAAGAGATTTATTTGTGTCATATTTGATACATGAGACATCTGTGTTACCAACTTGATAAATAACTCCCCGAAAACCTGTTGCATACAATTTGAGTACATTAATATTGCTGCTAATATTTCAAGAAGAACACTTAGAGGCAGCTTAACCCTTTAAAGCCGGTCAGCGGGCACGCTCTGTTTTGCGTAACTATTTTTAAATCCCGGTAGCTCTGCAACCACGTAAGCTAGCGCAATAATTTTTTTTGCATATGAAACCAGAGGAGTTGTACTTACATCTTATGCCATCAGCTTGTCCTAGGTCACAGTTTCCTTCCACATATAGCTTTGCAAAAATTGCATAAAAAGCACTTGCAGCAACAAAAACATAATATTCCAGAAACACTTCCTATGTTGGAATAGACGTCAGCGCGAACTTTTGCATGTCCGCCATTTCCTGCCCGAAACCGGATGTGACGTAATTTTCGCGGAAATGTCGTTTTTTTTTTTACCATCAGGGCCTCAGGGCCTATACTGGTGTTTTTAAAAGTTATCTTTGACTTTATGACTTTCTGTGTTGTTTCTGGGATGCTTAGGACTCATATTGCACTGCTGGAAATAGTTTATTTGGATGCATATGCTGCTTTTTTGCAAATTTGCAGTATAATATTTATTTTCGTTTTTCCTGCAGTATATAAAAATTGGTGTATTTCAAAAATAAAACTATGAAGACACTTAAAATAAATTTCCTGTGGTAGGAAACTATTTTGTGCAACTTTTTTGTATTTACAGTTTTGAGGGATAAGCCTCTTGAATTTCTCTAACTAGAAATATATGTTAAAAAAACAAAAACGATTTTCAATTTTTTTGTAGTTTATTGCACTTTTTTGCAATTTATGTAATTACTATGCACTTAATGAATACATATTATTAAAATCTGGGCTATAATTGTTGTATTGATGTATAGCAACTTGAAATGCTCCCAAAAATGGCTCCACACCATGTAAAAATATAATATAAGCTCTGGCGGACTTGGTTCTATGGTAGGTCTTAAAGGGTTAAATTACATGTTTTTTCTTGCTCAGGATTTTATATTCTGTTTTGTAGTAAAGATGTGTGCAGCAACTTTTCTTTTCATTTTCTTTCTTTTCATTTTCAATCTCTATTTGCTTAACAAAGCGATAAATTCAATGTTAATAAAGACTGAAATATTGTCTTAGCAAATTTTCAAGATTGAGATTTTTAAATGATCATTAGCAAGTGTCACCACATTCTTCCCAGGAGTAGACGTCCCAAAAAAATTCAAAGCAAGAGTGACATTTGAGACTCTACAGGCATTGGTTAGCATGTTAAATGTTTAAGTTCATAACAGTACAATTAGAAAAAGGCTGAACAAGTATGGCTTGTATGAAAAAGTTGCCAGGAGTAAGCCTCTTCTCTTTTAAAAGAACATGACAGCATAGCAAAATTTTAGTGCATCTGAACAAACCAGAAGACTTCTGGAACAATGTCCTTCGGATACAACAGGAAGGCTAAAAACAGAGAAAAGGATCAAGATGTTGCAGGGACCCAGTCAAAGTCCAGACCTAAGCCTGATTCAAATGCTGTAGGTGAACTTAAAGAGAGCTGTTCAATGAATGAATCCGTGCAAACCTCAGTGAACTGAAGCGACGCTGTAAAGAAGAGTGGTCCAAAATGCCTCCACAGCCCCCATCAGTTTCTCAACTTGTGCTGCTATTCAGAAAATGCACTTTCAAAACTAACTATCATGAACTCAGACCTGTGTTCATTGCCCGTGTTCTTGCCTCTTTACGCTGGTTGCCTGTCCATTTTAGAATTCATTTTTAAATTTTATTGTTTCCTATTAAAGTTTAAATGGCCTGACTCCTACTTACCTGTCAGACCTTCTACTATACACTCCACAAAGGAGTGTATAGTCAGTCCTTGCTGTCCCCATGTTGAGACTGAAACACCGGGGGGACCGAGCTTTCGCTGTTGTGGCCCCCAAATTATGGAATAAGTTGCCCCACCATATTAGGCTGGCCCCAACACTTGAAATTTTCAAATCACTTTTAAAGCACACCGTTTTTTTCCAAGGCATTTTAGGAGTAGTACCAGAGTCAGCTTGTAGGCAGTTTTAGTCAGCTTTTGGTCGCTCTTAATCCTCTGTACTTTGTTAATAGTATTTTATTGTCTATTTTTTTCATGTTTTAATATTTACTGATTCATTTTTATCTCTTTCATTTATTTATTTATTTTATTGTTATTTCTTTCTGTTTGATGTATGGTTTTTAAAACAAACAAGAATATTTTTCTGCCAGTTATATAATTCGTGCCAGCTGTGAGGTATCGATCCCTGGTTCTGTCTGTGTGGATCAAGAGATAAAAAGAAGTGAATGAACACCTAAAAAGACCCGTACAGGCTCTTCTTCAACCAGCAAAGTGGGCTCTAAATGTAAAGCTCTGCCTTAAAATAACAATGACAGTGACCTTTGGGCTCTGCCCCTTTAAGAATCAACCAAGAGGTCAGCGCTCCATCCGTCTAAATGAATGTAGCTCAAGCTCACTCGTCTCTGATCTTGATTTGGATTTTATTTAATTACAAGTATATGAATGCGTGTCTTGGTTTGCTGTAATGCTGTTATTCTACATCATGGAAAGTTTAATTGAGACCACACAGGGCATTACAGGGCAACATTACGGCTGAGGAGCTGAGTGATGCATCTGCGCTTGACACGCTGCTCCGTGTTTCTTAATTAGAAACTTGGATCACGATGTCAGCCAAACAATCACACCAGCATTTTTTTCTTTACGTGTTTTGAAGTGATGGGGGGTGTCGGCGTTGTCCCCCAGACCAAAGTATGTCCATAAACCTGCTGACGAATGTCCACAGATACTTAATGAAAAAAAAACGAGCAAGATAAATTAGAGCTCTTAACCTGGTAATGTCCTCTAATTGGGGGAAGCTGTAATTGGTTTAAGCATTAATCAGATTTCAGCTGGTCGTGGCTAAGTGTTATGTGAATGCAAGGTTTCCTGTAGAAGTATGAAAAGAGTTTTTGTCGAAAATAAATTTGTTTGTGCTGCCGGGAGCCCTCTGAAGTACATTATGTGATCATGATGACCATTAGATTCAATGACCATATATGCACTTAATGGTTGTAATGCTCAGTGGGAAATTTATCTCTGTAAGCATGTCAGAGGACGGGGATTTTATTCTCGGGAGTGGCTGCTTCACCTTATATATTATGTGGATTTTATTGACATTGCATTTAGCAGATTGGAATATCTATTACGATAATTGTTTTACACCTAATTGGCAGAACCAAATAACCCCAATTTCTAGCTGTATGACATCAAAGGTAGAAGTAAATTACAGTTTATAGGTGGTCTTAGCCTGGCTCAGCTTTCACATGCACACTTTTTGCACAAGTCTCGTAGTAAGTAATTAAAATATTGGATTTAAGTTAGAAAAATATTGTGGTTTGAGTTAAATATTGGAAAAGTCTGTGCTGATCTTTTATTTAGTTGACTTAAAAATTAAGAACCTTTCCCTAAGTTCTTTGTTCCCAGGAGGGATTACTGTAATTAAATTTAATGGCTGTCAGTGAAGCAGTAGAGGGTATGCTTGTGGACTGCTGGCAGTTGCTTCCCTATATGGATAAAAATCAGTTTTTAGGGTCCTGATTTTTGATGTTGTGATTATAGAATAGGATCTTTCCAAAACGTGTACAAGCACATGCCATTATTTTGAGGATGTGTTGTAGTTATTCATTCATTCTTGCTTTTAGATTTCAAGATCTCAGTGTTTTTCAGTGTTTGACAATAGGCGACGGGTTGCTTTACTTCCTGTCTTTGTCCTATTTAATTCTGTGATATCCCCTAAACAACTTGGGGGTTTCAAGTTTGGTACAAATGTTTAGGCGGACTCAAAGACTCAAAGTAGCCCTACTTGGCCATAAGTTGAGCACATCAAAGAGGCTTTTCTGGACAATTTAGTGAATATTTAGTTGATTTCAGGGATGAACTGATTTGGTTTTATTGGTCAAGATCAACTTAACCTCAACTAACATCTAGTGACTCAAAGGAAGTCCCTTATAGTGTTTAAATACAGAATAAAAGAGAAGCTGATTAGAATTAGATGGTCATTAAACACATGGGGTCAAACACAAGATGAACTTATTCGATTTCAAAGGTCACCATGACTCCACCAACCACATATTTGCCCACGAGTCAAATTTTAATTTGGACTCAAGGTGATTCGATTGAAAAGTTCAAGATAGCTAAAAGCCAAAAGGATCACCTCTGAGAGTTTCTTTAACATTAAATGTTGGCCTAAAGGATTAACTGAACAGAATTTTGGGGGCGGAGTCCACTATGAGCCCAAAAGACACATGATTGCCATAACTCAACTTGTATAGAACAACTTTAAACAATAATTTCTGCAAATTTCACAAACTACCTGAATCTATTTTAGTGGTCAAAAGTCACCATGACACCAGCAAACACATATTTGGCCTTAGGTCACCGTATTAAAGTTTAACATGATAACCCAAGAAACTGATTTGTTGCCAGTGGTGAAAGGTCAAGGTCATTTTAACCTCATGAAACATGTTTCTGGATGTAACTCGTGTACCTCCCTCTCAGGAATATCCTCTAAAAGGTCCTTCAGGTTTGGCACAAATGTTAAAATGCTGGGCTGAAGGATGAGCCGAGCAGAATTTGGTGGTCACAGGTCAAGTCTGGACAAACATGGATGTAAACTGCAACATGAGTGGCTGGCAGAAGCAAACAACCACAAAATGTGAGGCTGTCTCTAAGCAAATGTCACTGTGGACAAAGGAGAGGGGAAGTTTTTGCATAATGCAGAAAGCATGTAGATTTGGAGGGAGCTCTCACTATTGTTTAAATTCACAGCGGTGACTGCCAACGATGCACAGTGGTATAATAGATGTAACATCACCCCGGCTTTCGGAAAACAAGACCTGGGGAGCGGTGAGGGAGTTGGACGGGGGGAAAAATCATATAGATGGAAAAAAAGGTTGTCACCTTCACCTTGCGTACTTGTCATTCGCCCAGCGTCAGGTCATTAAATTCACATTAGGCCTCTCTAAGGGACCTTCGGATGCTGTTAGTGCACCTAAAGCTGTGTGGCAGTAAAAAGAATCACAACTTCCTCCTCCCTGCAATGGGGGGAAAACACACACATAAAAGCAGCTATGCGGCACTTTGCATTCTGACACTGGATCATTATGGTCTCTCATGTCTGTTATTTTCCTTTTTCTGGGGTCGGTAATGGAGACCGGGGGCATCACAGAGACGTTGGCCATGTCCATTTGTCCATCCCCTGGAGGACGGAGCTGGATCTGAGTCAAAGTTTTAGATCGCCGCCACAGAGATGGCATTAACTCCAGGTCTCCTGGGCCGCCTGCGTGAATCATTTATCAACAGAAACCTGCAATGCCCATTTCAAATGTCACATCACGTTAGGCCAATGTCCCCAGATTATTCAAGGCAAAAAAAGGTAGCAGGGGTGGCACTTTGTCACATGGAGTGCTAACCTGTCACAGCTGTGCAGCTCTTTCAAGGTACATGAGTCAGAAGGGAATGAGGGAAATGGGAAATAACCAGAGGCATGACAGTTTGGAGTGACCTGTGTTTACCTTCTCTGTCCAGAAGAGAATAATAGAAAATAATCCCATTAATACACTTATGTATGTTTTATTTGTGGCGTGAGCCAAAGGCCGGCCATTAAGACCCAGTTAAAAGAATTATCCAATTAATATAATGGTATTATCTACTTTGGCTAATGTGTTAACCCAGTGACTCCCAGTCACAAGTCAAGTACCCAGGAGGGATGCTTTAGGAGTCAGTGGACAGATTTGCTAAACTATACACAAAAAAATCAGTTAATTTAAATTAAATTAAATACTTCCATAGACAGGAGTAGCTTTGAGTAAAAGTTAACAATAAAACAAAAGTGATAGATAAGCAACAGAAATTGAAGCAGTGAATAAGTTATATAAAAAAAGATCTATAGGCATAAATTAGAAAAAAAATTGTTGAAAAAACTGAACATCTGAAATTGTTAATAATAGAAACTGCTAGCTCAGGGGTGTCAAACATAAGTCCCATGGGCCAGAATTGGCCTGGGAAAGACTCCAGTCTGGCCCACTGGATGACTTGAAAATGAGAAGAAGGGCACACATTTTTGAACTTTTAACTGTATTTTCATAAGCTTTACAGCTTCAGTTTGACATCCCTGTATTAGCTAAAATACTGTGTAACAAAAATTATGGTTGTAGATAGCTACCTGTAATTGTGGATAACAGGTAACAGTTTTGATAAACAAGCACAATTGTGAGCTAAAATCAGTGCGTAAATGCTTAAAAGTAGTCACTGAAGACAATGAATAGCTGTTAAATGCAGTAACAGCTAACAGTAATTATGGATGGTATAGAAAGTAAGCTAACAGTAATGGTTAGATGGTTCGGCCAGTTTAATCAGCATAACAGTCAAACTGAACAGTCAACACGAAAAGGTTCAGACATTTTTCATAGTGCATGTCTGAGGTATATTTTTTAATTCCCCCCAAAATGATTAATTTAATACAATTCAGTGGGTTACATACTGAAATGAAAGGGATAGAAACAAAGTATAGATCCTATCACACTACTATCGATCCAATACCAATATCAAAGTTGGTATCGGTCTATCGATATTTGGATCGATATCTGTCTACCTCTAGTCTGCAAGCAGTTGCAGTCAGTTGCTGTCTGTAAAGCGACTTTGGTTCCTCAAGACATCAAAAAAGATTTTCACATGAACTGTTTACATTCAGAATCCGCTCAGTCCGAGTTGTTTGAGACAGATTGCCTCCCCTTAGGCAACCTGAGGTATCACCTTGAGATTGAAACTGATTACCACAACTACTAGCTGTTGGTCCCTGAATGCAACCACTTCAGTGTAATCAATGGCCATCACCAATTTTTCCAAGTTGTAACGTGGTTTCAACTCTGTTTTTACTCTAATGTGACTAAACATTAAAGGACGTTTATTGGGAAGCACTGAGTTAGCTCAGTCTTGAAGTTAACAATGTTTTAAAGTATAGAGATGACGCGAGAAAGGTGAGAAAGGAGTATAAGGTCATAAAAGACTCAACTTTTATATTTCTTAAAGGTTAAAGGTTCTGTGAACATAGTTTTTAAAAAGTTGATGGTTACTTGATGTTTTTGGTTGTGGACAGAGCATTTCAGGAGCTCATTCTGGTCCTTGGGAAGGATGTTCATTTCATTTTAGTTACCGATAAAGCAATCAACAGATTAATCAGCAATAAAAAATAAAATAATTTACTCTCAATGTGTATCAAAACCTTTTGATTAAACTAATATGATAGGTATGAGACGTTTCCTGTATACTTATTATTTACTTTAATTATTATTATTTTTATAATTTTTTTCAGTTTTGGTGCACTTTGATATTGCCGAGTGAAGCCTTGTCCTGTGAGCATTTTGCTCTCCTGCTTTCATAAGCAGAGCTTTAAAATTGAGTCATCGAGGAATAACAACTGGGTGGCAGCAATGACCTTCGACGTGTTTGTCTGGCCACGTCTGACATTGGCCACCCCATTTGCCTGCATATTATTGTTTATGAAGAGGAACTGGGGGGGGGGGGGGGGCAGTGGCGGGGGTTTATAGGTTGGTGTTGGATGGACAGCTGCTGTGTTTGGCTGTTGACCAGAGGCCTAATAACGGTGACATGAGGGGGACATTACCTGCGAGCAGCTGCCATCCAGTCGCATGCCCAACAATAACCGATCAGATGTGAATGGAGTCACTAATAATCATTTGAGCTGTTTGGCGTCTTTGGTTTAAAGTCATTTGAACTTGGGTTTGCAACCTTTGGTCACTTCCTGTCTGATGATAACATATTGTCTTTATTTACTGTTTGCACTGCTAGGACTCTCATGAGTTTATAACTCCTTGCAGACGATCCACAGCGCTCTAACTTTTCTATTTTTTTCTGCCTCTGCCGCTGGTGTGAGACACTCATTGTATTGGTTTATCCCTTTTGCTTCTCATTTCTCATCTTTACACTTGGGTTGATTCCCTCCTCCGCTACCACCTTCAACCGCGTCCTGCAAGCAAGACAGCTGTGAAAACAGTGAGGAATCTCTGCAACCGGCAGAGAAAACCAGCTCGTTGCTGTCTCCTCCAATTTTAACCAGATTTTCCAGGGATATTAGAGGAAACAAAAGATGTGACATCCCACCGTTCAAAGCCCCACCCGATAACTTTGATGCAAGATTCATTCTGAATAAGTGAAGAAGGGGGTGGGGGTGTGGGGAGCGTATTTTGGACGCCTTCATTACGTTTAAAGTGAGGTGACACTTAACCACTCCATAAATTTGCATTTGTTATTGCCGTCTTTAGCATACACAATAAGCACCCGCCTCTCTTAATATGTGGAGATCTGAAGCTGTAAAGATTGCATGTTTGTGGCGATAAGATGTCTTCCACATGGCTCCAACTGAAAGGAAAAAGAAAGTGTAGGCAACTTTTTTTTTCTTTCTTACTCACTCAACAGTTTCCAAAACAGTCTGGGTTCACAAAAAGTCTCCCCAGCACACAGCATATGTACAAATAAATGTAAGGCATTTGTCACGGTGACACTCGTAGGCAAACTAATAAGGATCACAACAGAAGATGACACGGCACGCTTCCAGACCAACAGGATCTCAAGGATGGGTGAAAAGAGAGATCCTGCACTACAGCTGCTGCATTCGACAGGCAACCCCATATGGAAAAGAAATATAAGAAATTCTAGAGAGGGATTATAGTTTAAATGTTTGTATGTGTCATAAAAATCTCACACTTTTTTTTCTTATTGAAGTAGTAAACTTGTATTTATCTATTAGAATACTTTTTCAAAATAAGATACAAGAGTTGAAGAATTATACAAAAAATCAATATATAAATAAAAATAAATTAATAAATATTTACTACTGGACATAATATTTTTGAAGACTTACAAATATGATTAATAAAGCAGAAATATATGTACTTGGCTTGATGTGTATTTATAGTTTAAAGTAGGTGTCAGAATGACCTCTGCAGTTGCTTACATGTTAATTATCATCGGCCGTGGTGAAATAAACTGGGAAGTGGATTTTTTCTGACAGGTTCTGAAGGCGTTGTTTGATTCATTTGATTTAAATGGTGCAATTAATGTTGTTGCTGTTGCTCTCTATGGTATTTGTGGATCTCTATGGCAGGCAAAATCTATACATTGTTTTAGAAAATGCAGTAAAAGTCATATAATTACTTTTCTTCTTAATTCTGCTCTGTGCATTCCCAGTTTCATTCACAAGTTGTAAGAGAGAGTTTTAAAGAGATGGAATTACAGTTTTCCATATTAATGTTGAAGCAACAGAGATAATTGCAGTTTCTGTTATTTGATGTAGCTTTGAACACATTAGGGTTGTGGGATTGGAAAAACACAAACGCAACAGATTGAATTGTTTGGGGTGATTTTTCTGCTCTGTGTCATTTTATTTGCTAATTGATTGATTTGCCTCTGTGATGATTAGCGTTGAAAGCGCACTTCCTGAATAGAGTCACTAATGCCTTGACTTAAGATTTGTACACAGACACTGATTGAAAGTCACTGAGATGCTTTTGATGCAGTAGAGTTTGTTTGTAGACACTAAACAATAGAGGTGCAGGTCTTCAATCTGCCAGCTCCTTAATACAGAGTTTACATGATGTGAGCCTTCAATGAAAAGTGCTCATTGTCTAGTGCAATTATCTCTTGCAAGCAGAATATACACTCATGCTCAACTTTATGCAGTCCTGTGAAAAACTAAGTTCACACCATGATTCAGCAGCTTGTAGAAGAACCTTTTCTGTAGGACTTTATCAGTCACTCACATCACTGTGGAGGAATTTTGGCCCACTCTTCTGCACAGTGTTGCTTTGCTTCATCAAGGACAGCTGTACTGGGATGTTTGCGGGCAAGTTCATTAAGGTCCCACCACCATGTTTGAGTAATGTTGAAGTCTGGAATTTGCCCGAACCATTGCAGCCAAAGCCATTGGATCATTGTCCTGTTGCGTGACCCATTTTGGGCCGAGCTTTAGCTGTTGGACAGACGGCCTCATATTTGATTCTAGAATACTTTGGTATACAGAGGAGTTCATGGTTGAGCCAATTACTGCAAGATATCCAGGCCATGTGGCTGCAAAGCAAAGCCCAAATCATCACACCTCCACCACCGTGCTTCACAGTTGGTATGAATGATTTTTGATTTTTATCCAGGAAACTATCTTGCCTAAACCCCACAGAGTGTTCCCTGTAGTTGACTATATCTCAAACAGACTATTTCCTGTTGTGTTCTACATGTGAGAAAGGACAACTGTGCCAACTATCCCAACCTAAATGACTAAATTGTTCAAAGCTGTTATAGGAAACCTACAATTTGTGATAGAAGTCCTTGAAATTAGGCTTTCTTTCTTCTCAGTAAGCATGTTTTTATATTAGGAAGAGCAAAATACAGCCAGAGTTGTGGTTTAAGTCTCAATAGGCTCAATCAAACCAAATATTTAGTGTGTACAGTTACGGAGGAAGTTCCCATATCCAACAATTGGCATATTACATAAGTACAGCAGCATCAGCCAGACAAATTTCTAATAATTTATGGTAGCAGATGAATAATGTGATTGAGTCAATGATTTGCAGTAAACCACCAGTCACTCTCTGATAAAAGAGCCCTTTAAATCATCAAGGACTGAAAAGGATGTCAAAATAGAGTCCTCCTTCCTCACCGGTGGATGGGCATTGGCCTCATTTTATTCTAGCCCATGTATAAAACACAGAGTGGGAATAGGTTTGACTGATCTATCCCATCTAATATGCGACTTTCTCTCCCTTTTTTTTGCTCATAAGTTGCAAATGGCTTCATTAAAACAAAAGCACGACCATAGGGAGCACATAAAACATGCTGCTGCTACCTAATATGGTATTTATGACCAGAGCTAAATGTAGAGTGAATTAAACTTTAAAGGATTGCAGTCAGGTAGACTCGCCGACGTTTGTGGAGGAATGTCCATTAACAAGATGAAAGAAGAGAGGGGTGTGTGTGTGCTGGAGGGGGGTGTTATTCCCTCATGGCCGCCGGTGGAACGTCAGCTAGACGGCTGGCTGGACCCAGACACCTTACAACCACACGTGTAATGAAAAATCGACTGACAGGGTCGCCCAGGAGCCCCAGCCTCCTGTATTTACAGAAATAATTAAAACGTAATATCATCAAAAGTGACTTCTCCAACCTCCAGTACCCCACACCCTCCTTCCTCCCCAGCTCATTCACCGGCTCTCCTTTTACTCTGAAACAAGTTTCATCTGCTTGAGAAAATAAACCAATTAACAGCTGATGTGGTTGAAACACAGCAAAAGGAGGTTCAGGCCAGCCAAGGTGTGATGCTGAATGCTTATTAGAGAACAGGTCCAGGTCTGGATAATCACTTGGAGCCCACCCTGCATTCATCAATTTCCTGGATTTCCCTGCGGGTGAATACACAGGAGTAAAGGCATTGTCAGCTACTCCTCACTCACAAACCTGTCAACAACAGCAGTCAATAAAGACCAAAACAAACTAAAATCCATCTTTCTGGATGGTTAAGAGGAGTCACGCTCCATTCACTCTTTGATTAGTTTTGTGACTCTTTATTGCCACCACCATGAAATTCGGTGGGAAATTAAGAGTTTTCTGACAATCTCACAGAATCCATCTTGAAGCCCAGACGATCCTAATCCAGCCCCCAACATCCCAAGAGGGCTCTCACTGAGTTTGAGTTCATCCTGTTTACAGACTCAAACTCCACCATCTTCGACTATTTGAGATAGAAGTCCTTGGTCTGCTGTGCAGCTTTGATGCTACCTCCAAGTTCTCCACCTGCAGGACAGAGAGTAGAACAGGGATAGCAGAAATTAATCACCAGCTGCAGTCTGAGATGGTGGACTTGGAGTCTGTTAAACTTGGGGACCCAAGAGGGTCCTGATCAGCCTCCTGGTAGGGAAAAATGCATCTAAACAAAAAATATGTTCTTCAATAACAACTAATGGCTGAGCTTCTCTGTGTTCACTGGTACAGGTGTGAGTAATAATGATGGTATTAATGTTTTGAGCTACACTCACAAAAGCAAAGCAGCAACTGGCACATGACCAAAATTGTTGAAACTGAGTGTGAGGGATTTTGTTGACTTTGAAATGGTCCCTTCTAAGGCAGGGACTGAGTCTACAGCCACTGACAGTCAGTTGTTGTCTTCGAAATAGTTTTGGTGCATCAATACAGCGACACAGACTGCTGTGACAGCCAGAACCTCGTAGATTTAAAAGAGAAATCCAGAGATAGTGACATAGCTGATGCAGGATGGTGATTTAATTCCAAAATGACATTTATGAATAGGAATATTACCAGAATACAACTAGTTGACAACAAGTTGAGTTAAATCCCTTATTGCAAAAAGACACAACTCATTTGAGGCTCGGATTGATGTGTTGGCAATCAGGTTGCCGCCGACCAGGTGACATGTGCAATCAACTTATCCCCGGAAAGTCTGCGGCTGATCGCCCAATGTAACACAAACAATTTCCATTCAATCACTGATCCTGCTGATTGATTGCAGTTGTTAGTAAACTGTTATAAACCTTCACCAGGCTGTTCAAAGTCTCCAGTCATTTGGAGACAGGTTGCCTCCCACCAAGTGGAACAACTGGGAAAACACCTTGTGGCCCCAAAAGAGATGTATCAGTCTTTAGATGCAACCTTACTGAAACCAGTAGATCGAACAGCAGCTGAAATAACACTAAACAGTTAGTGAGATATGAAAAGGGAATACATGATGATGCTGATGCTGACAAACTATTTATGATCTGAATTTATATTCTGTACTTACATGGATCCTGTCAAGCAGATATATGGTAAAGTAAAAACAAGGCATTTTATTGTGAGTTTAATTACCTTATGGCAAACTCAACCCAGTTTCAGATGTACCAGTATAGAGTACTGGTACACCTGCTCCACTTTAATTCATTTCTAAGCAAAATACGATTTGAGTGCACTGACCTGTTGTGTGGATTGTTGAGGGGCTGCCAGTAACAGTATCGAATTATTGCAATGACAACCAGGCCCATTTTGTCACCATATTTTATAAATTGAAGCCCCGTTTTGTGGTTTGGGATACACAGGTAAGAGTGTAAATATTTGAAATGGCTACGGGGGTCATGCATCTTAGATAGCGGTGTCACATGCACAGCCGTAATGGCTCACATCCTCGCTCTTCCTGCTTCTGCGTTCCTCCCGCGAGGCTCGCCCACCTTTTTAACGTTTTTAGCTCACAGATGGGCGAAAAAGGTTCCCTCGCGTTTCACGTGACCCCTGTTGGATGTAAAAAATTGTGACACAAAGTGGCATGGTTTCATATTTGTTTAGTGGCGGCTGGCTCAATGCGCCAGCGTAATGGCACGGCTCCGGTAGCCAGATCACCGGAGGCGGTGCATCAGGGGACAACCTGGGATCACCGTGCTGCTGATTTATGCATGAACCATGTGCTCACTTTGCAGAGACAGACGGAGCCGACGTTAACAGAGGAGACACTGGATGGGAAGACATCCTCTTTTTGTTGTGATTGCAGGGGGAACACAGACGACAGGGAGGGGTAGAAATTACATATTCTGTTGTTGTCCTCATACCAGCTACCTGTCTGTCTCAGCCATCTGTCATGAAAAAATGAGGAACATGGTAAAGACAGAAGGGGCAATAAATGGACAATGAGCAGAGTAATTATCCAACTGGATAAAAAGATCATCCAGTGGGCCTAAAAACCTCAGGTTTGGAGGACCACGTGGAAATAAAAAATGCATAAAGAATATTTTTTTTATATGAGTTTCTTTTCTGGTCATTTTTCGCAGATCTCACATCAGACCTATTCCTCTTTTCCAGTGAATGCTCATAATAAACAGTTAGATAGGTACAAATAATCTCCATGAGCAACAAAGCTCACGCTTAAGACCGCTCTTAATGGACCTGGCTGACATGAGATCTCATGTGGTCATCTCAGTCACAGAAAGAGCTGTGGGTCTGGACCCTACCCCACCGCCCACCCCCACGTGTTTGGTCATGCAACTTTATACTGGACAAAAGGGCCCAGTATGAAGTGGGTGTTTTCTTCCTGCACTGATAGGGGTTGCTGACTGGCCTCCAGGCCAATATGACTGAGACCATAAAAAGATTTAAACACTCGGGTGCTGAGGGGCTGCATAGAGGGCTAATACCAGACACAAATACAAGAAGCTGGAAATGACCACATCATGCTAAATTCAACTGTTTTTTGATAAACCTGTCATCAGGTTACTTTTGCAACTTGACCCTTGCTACAACTCCTTTGTGGCCAGGCTCCTCGCAACAGTGACAATGTTGTTTGGCCATGTTTAAAAATCAACACATCAACCCAGAACAAAACCAAAATCCTCCTTTTATAACTGACACCCATGAAATGTCATGTTTGCAGCCAGCATCATACATTAAACATGATATAGCTCATGCCTAATGTATGAGCTATCAGCTGAGTGTTCCTCCCAGGTGACCGTAATGTACCGCGGCATGAGCAGATTGCACAGCACTTGAACCTTGATGTGCTAATATTGGACACATGATGCTGTAGGTTGCACTTCACTTGGTGCCCTTTACCTCTTCTGTCACAGCACTAATCCAAGCAGATTGTTGATATTGGCTGGCATTTAAGGCCACGTCCTTTTAAACCCAATAAATAAAGTTAGGGCTGGTTTTATAGCGAATACATAAAAAAAAAATAATAATTCTGTCTTTCTCGTGTTGCTGACTCTCACTCTTATTGCTCAAGACAGCCTTTTTTGTTTGCATCTGGATCACAGATTGTACCTTTAATACATTAAATATGAAAGGGGGGCATATGTGCTGGCATCATATTCCACACGGTAAATATTAATTTCTACAAGCTCCTTGAACATGTGGACAGATGTCTTACAGCAAATATGATGGTGAAAATAGATTCCTCCTCAGTGTCTCCTCTGATATATTCCTCACTATTTGAAACAGGCCCATCTTTCTCAAAGCGAGCCTTGCTTGTGCGGTATCAATTTAAACAGAAGAAAATCTGCCTGGAAATCTAATCCCCTTTGAGCATCCCTACCCCTGTTTATCTTGACAGCGCTCACTTTAACAGGCCGAGTATCCATATTTGAAGATGCCACCGGCTGCGTAGGTAAAGATGGGAATTTGTAGTGACAAGGGGAGGGCAGCAGCACAACAGAGGTACCTAAGGAAAGAGACAACCTCTTCCAGCGAAGGCAAATGAGCCTTGTCAGTCGGCAGTTGGTGCAGTAATTATAAAGGGTGCGGTGAATTTCCAAGGGATTCCGGGAGAATGGCATAATGGATAAAGCGCTAAGAATTTTATAAGCCAAGATGTAGAGAAATAGGAAAGGAAATCTAACGTCTTCTGAACTCTGTCTTTATGCATCAAAACAGTAAAGTGGTTTGTGTTATTTACAGTACATGTGCCGCTAAAATGCTGTTTGCTGATCCGGTGAAACATATTGTCCTAAGTCATTTCTATGCAGGCTAAAAAGTGCCCTGGATAGTTAATCTTTAATTAATTTAATAAAAAGGTTACTGGAAGTGAATAATTCATTAAAAATGATGCACAAGATAAAAAACCAGATACTCAGAATATGATATGATTAAATCAGATAATTGTTGACATGTATGTTGAGGGTAACCAGGGTTTGGAAATTAATGAGGTCTAGAATTTATGTTATTAATGTCAGAGTTTTCTTCCTGTTAAAAGGAGGGTTTTCTTTCTCACAGTCACCAAGTGCTTGCTCACAGGGGTTTGTCTAATTGTTGAGGTTTTCTCTGTATTATCGTACGGTCTTTACGATGTATATTGCCTTGAGGTGACTGTTGTTGTGATTTGAACTATATAAATAAAACTAAACTGAATTGAATTAATGTGAGGAGCCCAGGCACTACAGTTCCACCACAATAGAAACCAGACAGTTTTAAAACTCTAAATGATTTTATTTTGTAGGAGCAACTTTGTATATAGAAATATGGAAGATTAGTGTTGTGTATAAAACAATGAAGGATAAAGAAACAACAAATAACATAATAATAATAAAACAACATTAAGAATTATTCATTTAATTGAAATTAGGATAAGACGAGGGAAAAAAACTAAGTTACTTAGTCAATGGCTCTGGCACCGCTGTGCCTCTGATTCACTCCTCCTGTCAGAACCTAACCAATTATCACTCATTATGAGTCATGCATCATCCTAACCCCTCTAAATACCCTGCAGTGGACCACCCCAGAGGCACTGTAGAGGGATCCATAACATCATAGAATTAATTTAATGTCTTTTCAAAGTAAAATTTAAATCTTGAGCATCAAATCTTTGGGAATTTATTGGTGATAAGACAACAATAAACTCTGGCAAATCATCATAAATCTCTGCTGTAAAGAGATGCATTGCACAAGAGTTATTCTCAACTGAATGCAGTTTGTTGACAGTCAGGTTGCCATCAACCAGGCGACCGGCACAATCTAAAGTGGTCGCCCAGATGTTGGGGGTGTTGCATGCTCAGCCTTTGGGTGACCAGGTGGTTGCTGCAACTAGTAGCAATTCAGTTCAGTGAAAAGCTGGGCAAACACCAATTTTTTATAGTCGCAATGAGGCTGCTGTCCTGCTTTTACTCTACTGTGACTGAGCCATTATGTCAACATAAAATATAAACAGTTAAAATTCGCAGGAAACGGTAAGCCAAGAATTAAAGGGTAATAAATTTCCAGCTGAATGTAAAATCTAAAGGATTCACTGTTATAAATTACCACCTTTGTTGTTGATTATTGCCTCAATAATCTGGCAGAGACACCTGCTTTTCCAACCATTTCTCCTGTTCGCAGCGCCTCCAAAAATGAAAAAAGCAGCGCTGAGCAGCTGATGCTGTCACTGCGGCTCTAACATTACCTTGACAGATCGCTGAAACGCACGAGGATATATCAGACTTGCAAAGGACCTCGGTTTTAGCTGCTGTTAAAAATGCAGCATAACCACGTTTTGTAATCTCTATGAATAAGTTATTATTCCGCTTGTTTTCTTGAGTTTTTATGAGTACACACTGTAGGTGTATCTGAGATGTTTGGGGTTTTTTTTTACGGAGGAATCAAGATGTTCATGGTATGTTATTGCTTTGGGAGCAGGGATTTGCAAGTGATTATATCATATTTTAATAAAGACAGCACAATCATCTAGAGGCACATGCACATGGATAACAATTACTGCAGAAAAAGTGCAAAAAAAACACACCTGTTCTCTGTTGTCTTGTAACCAATTTGTTTAATTCGAAAGATCATTTCATTCTAAGGGAAAACTACTTATGAGAAAGCAAAGTGTGGGTATCTTCTTATTGTTTTTCAACAAAATTACTCCAGCTAAGAAGGTTAGAGACTACAATAATGAGCTTTCTCAAAAATAAAAAAGTTAGTGTTATTTGACTGCACTGTTATTATATATGCTTGTGATTTCTCAGGATGTTATGGTGAGTAAAACCTTCAAAGGGATAGTCTGTAAAACCTGCAAAGATGCCTGCATCAAGGACTTGTTAAGTAAATTTCAACAGCATTCATTGGAGAGTTTTACTGTCCCTCAGTTATCTAAACGCTGCTTTAGAGACAGCAATAAATTGAGGGATGGGGGGGTTGAGCACACAGGTTTCTTTGTATGTTAATCAAGACATTTAAAAGGTGTTAAACATTAGAGTATTATATCTTTTTATCAGCAGTTTGAATTCCCCAATCTCCCCCTCAGCAGTACTTGGTTTGAAGCTCGCAAACATGGTAAACATACGTATCCTCCAGCTGTAACGGTGTATTTCTCCCACCTCCTGCAAATATTTCCCCAGGCCAACGCTGTGGATGTGGATTTGCTCACATGTACCTTGTTAAAAAGTGGTTAAAAATGAATTAAAAGAAGGGTAGTTGTTTACCTAGATGCTAAACTGGCAGACCAGATCTGAGGCGTGCACTTCAGGGATTGTGATTTCCTGTAAACTGAAGCGTACTCTGTGTTTATTTACCCTGCAGAAACATTCATGTATATTTGAGTCTGGCAGTTACATCTGTTCAGGTATGCACCGCCTCAAGCAGCAGCGGTGAAACGGCTGCCTGCTCCCGTACCTCCAGACCTCCTTGCTGGCCCTTTGACCTTCCCTCGGGCCCGATCCCGGTGACCTCCCCATCACTTCAGAGAAAACAGATGTAAACCTCATTCTCCGCGTCTGCATCCAGGGGACGCGCCGAAAGCTCACCGCCGACTCGAAGGGTCCCTCAGCGACAACTGTCCTGATTTCGAGTGACATTAGAGTCAGTCCTCAGTCACTCTGATCCTGTCAGCGAGTCGGCCGAGATGAACCGATGGCCTATTTATACCCCAGTCACCTGATCTTCACCTCCCCGCAGGCCAGGAATATTAAACTGACAGCAACATATTCTGAAATGTGTGAACCCACAGACACTCAGAGTTATCTGCCTTTTGTTTTTAACTTACCTGAGTCATCGAGTCACAGCGGTAAATGGAGGTTGATGGCTTGATTCACTGGAATCGCATTCACTCTGGAGCATAATATCAGCTAACGTCTTCTCATTATATCAGAGTTTAAGCAGACCAAACAATACACCAATTTCCAAATACCTTTTAATCAACTGAAGGTTCTGTGTGCTGATTTTTAAACATTTCCAATAGCAGTGTAGACATACATGCAGCTCACCCAAAAAACGAGGCTTCCAGGAAAACCATCTGGATTCTAATACCCCCCCCCCCCTCCCAAAACACCCCCCCCCCCCCCAAACAAACAAAACAAAAAACAGATATGTGCTGTTAAACTTAATTTACTAAAGCATAAAATATGTTTTTCTTCATCAAATGGATAGAAGTACTAGAGACCGGTCAAAGACCCCTGGTAACCAGTGGTTGCCAGGGAATAATGTGTGTCCCTTGGATGGTGGTTGTGGGAAGCTGCTTGCTGTCACTAGTTGATATTTGTCACAAAGAGATAGACAGTGCTGAAAATCTCCTCGCAATTGCTTTAATCACAATAGCAACCAAGTAGTTTGCATGAAGAGGGAGACTTATCTGCAAACTAACTGCTACAAAGAAGCAGTTGGTTTGAAGAAAGAAAGAAAAAGTCGATTCTGTTGAAATGTGTTGGCTGCATTGGTGAGGCAAACCTTTTTAAAACTTCTTCATTTCTGGTGTAATGAAGAAGAGGAATGTTATTTGCTTGTTAACACTTTAACTTTAACACTTTAATGCTAGCCCATCAATTACCTAACCACAATAAAGCCATCTAACTCAAGGGATGACATTTTGTGGTTTTATGGAGTGATTAATC
Source organism: Diplotaxodon limnothrissa (assembly GCF_057381915.1). NCBI lineage: Eukaryota > Metazoa > Chordata > Actinopteri > Cichliformes > Cichlidae > Diplotaxodon > Diplotaxodon limnothrissa. The sequence goes on along the minus strand of NC_140617.1, from coordinate 27,946,818 downwards.
AATCAATCAAAATCTTTGCTTCAGATCATTTAGATCCTTTGCTTCAGATCCTCCACGTACAGAGGCCGGGAGAGAGATACAGCAGTGAGTGTCTACAGCCATCTGTAAAACATGGTGGAGGGTCTGTCATGGTTTGAGCTGCATTTCAGTCAGTGATGTTGGAGATCTTGTCAAAATTGGTGAATTATGAACACAGACCATACCACCAGGCTTTAATCCACCATATAATACCATCTGGAAAGCATCTGATTGGCAACAGCTTCATTTTTCATCATGACAATGATCCCAAACACTGTCAATGCAGTAAAATCATACCTGGTTAGAAAAAACACACAGTGGAGCACTATCAGTCATGGATCGGCCTCCCCAGAGCCCGGACCTCAACATTATTGAAGCAGTGTGGGATCATGTTGACAGAGAACAGAACAAAAGACAGAAACATCCAAAGAAGAGCTTTGAATGTCCTTCAAGAAGCCTGGAGAACTATTCCCGAAGACTACTTAAAGAAATGACAAGAAAGCTGCTTAAGAGAGTTCAGACTGTGCTGAAGAATAAAGGTGGTTATTGGTGGTCAATTATTAAGTAAAGCGTTGAAGCTAGTCTTTTTGTTAGTGGCCACGTACCTTTCCTTACATGTTAAATATTTGGGATGCACAATTAAAACAAAAAGTTACTGGATGGAGCAAATGCTGCTTAGTAAACTCCTGACTGTGACTGGTGGAAACTCTGAATGGGTCAGCGGCTGGCCAATCAACTTGAATGACTGCTCTGGGAGCACTAGGCCTTTGGTTATGCCACCACCGATACAGATTGGTATAAGCATCTCACATATGAAGCTGATTAACAGCCAGAAACTAGTTTACAATCATCCTCTTTTTGCCCCCAAATTAATTTGTCTGTTCATTCACTCATTTATTTGTCAGCAGGTTCATTTCCTTCTGTCACCCCCTCTCTCCGTCCTTCCCACCTACATCACTGCCCACAGTTTATTAAACTTTTTTTTGACTTTCTTTGTTCCCTTTTTCCATCCGTCCACCATTCTCCCCATCTTTGCTCCTTTGCATCTGCAAAATCATTCATCCATCCCGTCCCTCTTTCTGTTATTCAAATGAATAAATTCATAAACTGTGTATTAAAGAGGGACATGGCCTCTCTGACATCACAATGTTTGTGAAGCCTCAAGTTAAGCATATTAGTCAATGCCATCTTGGAGCCAGAAAGTGGCCAGTGAACTAAGCTTTGTTAGCAGGGTAGATCCACAGACTGTGTGTGACTGCTGATTAGTGCAATACAAAAAAAGTTAATAAATAAATAAAAATGTTAAAAACCGGAGCACAGACCTATCAGACAGGACGTTTGTACAATTAACCACACAGCACAATCTATTATTTGTCAAACGACTGCAAAAAAGGCACCAATGTCCCCGAAAGCTCCATGAGAAATGGCTGAGAATTAACTCCAGTCACCTGTGTTAGCATCCACTTGTCAGTGAAATCAAATGCACCTGTAAAATTTAGTAGGTTACATAAAAATTTACCAAAAAATGTGAAAAAAAATTGAAGAATCTGCTGAGAGTCTACATGCCCAGTCCCCATATTCACAAACTGATACATGTTGGTGGAGCCATGTTCTTTTTTATTTTTTCAATGAGTGGTAGACCAAGCCCAATGAAGACAGGCCTTACCAACAGTCGCTCACCTTCGAGCTTCTCTACTGGCCCTGGCTTCAAAAGAGGGCCCTGATTTCCAGCTTCCAGGTGAGGTTACCCTGCCCTTAGCCAGTTGAGGTGGTTTGGGCGTCTGGTTGGGATGTCACCTTTGGAGGTGTTCTGGGAGGAGACACCTTCAGGAGGAACTGGAAAGTGTGGCTGTGGAGAATAATGTCCCCCACTTAGACTGCCGTTAGCATGATTCGGACCAGCGGAAGGTAATGGTTGGTTCGGTGGTTGTTGTAAAGGAGTTTATTGTTAATGTGACAGGTTTTAGACATGCTTAATTCTGCTGTAAAGTTTTAACTTGGGTGTCTATGGAGACTGAGTCACTTTTGAAAGCAGCTTCTAGTGGCCATCAGAGGAACTGCAGATTTGAGCACTTCCACATTAGGTTTATTTCCCAGCCCTGGAGTTGTGCGCTTCTCAAAATCTTGCATTCATTCCTTGCTTCATTTATCCAGAAGCTAATGACACACTTCCAACTCTTTCTTTATATTTTGTCTTTCTTGCCTTTTGCTTTTCTCATCTGTCGATTGGTGCACTCTTTCATTCATCAGTTACTCTACCTTTCATCCTATGCTTCTTTCCTTGCCTCCCAACACTCTTTCATTCATCGACTAATATGTGTCAAGCTAATCACACTTGCACGATCCCTCCTTTAACATATTACTCGTCTATTTATTCATCCATCCATTTTACTTTAACCAGTGGGTGGTTTTCAGGAAGCCCTTCAGCCTTGGATGTTTCCCTCCAAACACAGGAGAGGTGTTGACCGACGCTGGACAGATTGGCCGGGCAGCGGCAAAGCCGAATTGCTGTAATCACATTTACTTGGCCCTTATCTGCGTGTTTGACATTTTGTCTCAGCGGCCCGACAACCAAAGTGTAGGTCGAGCTGAACCACGAGCTGTCAAAACTCGCCGCTCGGCCCGTGCCATGTTAAACACTCAACATCTGGGTCCACCGTAAACACTCGGCCCCTCATAATCAGCCCCACATGTGGCTGCGCTCAGACTGCACATGCTCCCGTCCGGCGCCTGGGCGAGAGGGAAGCTGTCAGGTCCATCAGAGTGCTCGTCTCGTGTGAAGCGGATACAGCGTCAGGATTACGATTTGATAAATATTTGAGCTTGGGCTCTCCTCCTATTATAATTAAGGCAGGTTTTGAATGGGCCCCCTGTGTTTGATCTTCACGCCATCCTGATACGGAGCTTAGGATGGGACATTTATTTAATAACAGCTGCACCGCAAAACTTCAGCAGCTGGCAGTTAAAAGAAAACCCCTCCACTGGATACTGTTACACTCCTAGATATCATCAATCTGTGATTTCAATGCATTCCAGGAGTTATTCTTTGATGAAGTGGTTTAACTTGCTTCTCCAGACAGCCCGCTTTCCTTCAAAATGCCTTCTCTAATTGTGCTTATGGTAGTTTCCTTATGCTTTGCAGAAGAGCTGTGGCAGCTTCCAAAGATGGGTTCATGAAGCTTGTCCACAGAATTTACAACCATTAAACCTTTCATGCTGAAAAACTAATCTTTTTTGTGGCTACGCTGGATTGTGGTCTGATATCTACTCCCATGGGTGCAGAGTTGAATCGCTCCCCCCTCCTCCGCCTCCTCCACAGTGGTTTTTATGTGTAAATGTCTATAAGACAGATCTGTGAATTTGCACGCCTTTTATTCTAAGTTACTGACATCAGATGTGACTTTAAATATTTGTGTTTGAACATTCTTCACTGTAGCCTCTGGAATAAGATACAAATGAGGAGTTTATGGGAGGAAACAAGCTGAGCTGTAGAAAAAAAGACTTTTTTGTTTGAGTGGTTAAAATGCGAGTTTGTCACAGACTTCCAAACTTGTATGTCTTCTTTAATATATTTGACTCTTGTTTGTTTTATTGTAAAGATTAATATAGGTTAATAGAAGTATATATTTTTAAAGTCTTCTGTTGTCTAATTTTGAAGCGCCTGTGTGAATTGTAGCCTCAGTTTGTTGTTTTTAGCTGACAGAAGTGACACCCAGTGCGGTCTTCTGCTTCTGTAGCCCATCCGGTTCAAGGTTTGAGGTGTTGTGCTTTCAGAGAGGCTCTTCTGCATGTTATTTAGGGCCTTCCTGTCAGGATCCTGACCTTTCTCCTCAAACCCTAACAAGACAGTTTCACTCAGAGAGTTGCTGCTCACTGGATATTTTCTCTTTTTCTGACCATCCTCTGTAAACCCTGGAGATGGTTGTGTGGGAATTTCCCAGCAGATCAGCAGTTTCTAAAAATACTAAAAAACAATGCCACACGACTTAAATCACCTTCCTTCCTTATCTTTATGCTCAGTTTGGAATTCAGCAGGTCATGTTGTCTGTGTCTACCTGCCTAAATGCACTGAGTTCCTGCCGTGTGATTGGCTTAGATATTTGTGTTAATGACAAGTTGAACGGGTGTACTTCCTAAACTACTAACCGTTGCATTATTAGTTGTATGCAAGACATCAGCTTGTACCTGAACTCCGGTTTGCTTGGTTTGCTTGCAACTTCGCACCACTTCCACTTAGTCTGCTAACCCCCCTCAGGTTTGGGGCAGATGTTCTCAATACGAAGATCGATGAGGGGTTCATCTCACTGTCTTTGTTCCCTTCTGTTCGCCTCGACACTCGCACTTCTCGCAATAACTCAAGAAAGTAACACAAATGGCATGCAGGAGGCCATGTGGTGCATGAGAATGACAGAAAGACAGGAATTGAGGGAGGGAGAGGGGGATAAAGGCGGAGGTTGTGAAAAAGTAGAAAATGCACGAAGCCTAAATTAAAAAAAAAAATTGAACCCCAACTCTAAAACTAAATCTCAACTTTGGAGGAGCTCAAATTCAGACTGTTCACAAACTGACTCTCTCCTCCGCTTCCTCGGCTGCTCGATGCTTTGATTCCACTTGGCACTCGACCAAGAGTTCGCAGATAAAAGGGGGAAGGAAAAAAAAAAGGAAAAGGAACACAATGAGCGTATCTAGCCTGTCACCTGAAATTTATCACTGCAACTTATCTCAATTGGCTCCATAATCTGCCACCTTACATCAAGTTCTACGCTGCTATTGAGCGTCAAGTCCGCAGATCTAAAACACATTTAAACTGCAAAGGACAAGAAAAAAAACAAAGAAAAACCTTCTGATTATAAACCAAGCGTAAGTTATGTATGTGCTCGGTGTTGGGAAATCTTATTATTAAAAGAAGTGACAAACAACAATTATAAATGTTTAACTTTAGTTAAATTGTTATTAATATTAGTGTTTTTGTTTGTTTTAATTAAGTCATGGAAATAAGTGGTGTGGGCAGATTTATGAAGGTCAAGCAGATATGTAAGTCTCAGTAAAGTGGGCATGGATAAAGATGTGTGGGAGCGGAAGACTAAAGGACCCAAACAGGAAGAAAGGAATCCCAACAAAACCAGAATCAAAAAAGGAAAAGGCACAGGAGAGCAGAAAGGTTGCAGGAGCACACCAGACTTTTCCATATCAGCGGGGAAGTTGGAAAACCCGAGTTTCCAGTCAGGATTTCAAGTCCTACTTGGAAAGTTGGAGAAGCCACACCAGCCATCCAGCATGTCAGCAGTTTGCATAAACAGGATTTGTAATCTATACTGTGTATTTTCAGCTCACTCAGCTCGTACACAGATAACTGATCAAGCCTGCTGTGTGGCGATTAATACTCCTGGAAGACTGTCAGATCCACTGTGATGTCGCTCACGGGTCAGACTTCTGAGGTAAAAGGAACGGGACATATATACGGTACTGTGCAAAAGTCTTGAGCCACCCCTCATTTTTGCAGTGCAAAGACACGTGGAAATACAGTATGTAAGGCAAAGCATTGGGATGAGGATTTGAGGAATTTTGAGGCTGGGATAAGGAGTTTTGGCTTCTTTTTCTTCTTCCTGCTCAGTTTTTTCTCTTTTAGGGGTTGAATTGAATTCTTTGTTTTCCTGAGGGAGCGGGTGTCGGTAGCGCTGTTTAGGTGACTGGTACGTGTCCACATAAATTGACCCACATTCAGTTTACGTGTAAGGATCCACATTTTTCCAGCAAATTATTGCACTGTAATAATATCCATCAGTATTATTCACTTTACCTGTAAGTCGTAGCTGCATGCAGTGCAACAATTCATTGTATTTCCTTTTCATCTCAGTCTGCTGATAATGAGTCTTTCTGCTGCTCTGCTTTACTGTGACCCACCCATTCCTGTTTATCCTTCTTCATGCTCACGTTATCTTGTGTGTAGGATTTTATTCCTATCTGTATCCCTGTTTTCTTTCTTCTTTGTTATTAATTGCTGCTGCAACCTCCCAGTTTCAGCACAGGTTTTTATCTCATCCAATAAGAGATGAGATGCCAAACCGACATGCTCTGAAGCTCTGTGCGTCAGCGCCTGTAAGACTAGGTGTGTGCACGTATGCGTCACGTTCCTCTGTCGGGCCAAACCTATACATCATCCCTAGTGACGGCGCCTCTGAGCGTCAGACCGGCTCAGGCTGGCCCTCCGGGGTCAGTCTCTTAAATGAGATTTCAGCACCACTGACCCGTGCTCTGCTCCTCTCACCTTTTGCCAGGAGAACAGGAATGACCTTTGACCCCGGGATCTGTGAGCAGCCACCGTCTTCCTCCAAGTGACGACCCGTCAGCTGCAGCTGACCGTGCCTAAGCCACGGCAGACAGAGTGTGCGAGTGTGGAGATGAGGTCTCGGTGGGTGGAAGACCACAGAGGTGTGAAATGGAGAGTTAACTTTGGCAGTTTGGAAAAAAGAAGGACACGTTATCTCACCAAACTTCCAGGGATTACAGGTTTATTAATCTCCCTAATGTCTTAGTTGGCTAGCAAAATAGAACGTATTTACAGAAAAAGTGTAACTGCATTTCACAGCTAATAAAAACATTACGATTGAGCCAGAATTATTATTGGACTGGTATGAACTTGCTGTTATTCTCTTAGAGCCCCAATCTTCTTCCATTTCTACTGTTAGACCACAAGATTATTAGAGCTGCCAATACAGTATGCTCTGTTCTTAGACCCGGAGGTTTTGTAAGGAAAGGTAAGCTGTATACATTACTGTTTCTATATTGGAGATGCTGCTAATGGCTTCTTGTCTCTTGACCATGGTAAGGGCTTATCAGTGACAAAATACATTTTCTAATTCAATATTTTCAGAGAAAAACTCAAAATTTGTAAACATTCTTTTTGTGGTGTGGACAGTTCTGCCTAAACCTGTGAGAACGTTGTTTCAGTCATTGGTTTGAGGTCCTGGATGGGAGTCTTGATTAATAGCATCTTTTCAGAAGCCTCTACATTTGTCAGCTAAGTTATCAGCTAACTCTATTTAATGTTTTGCAACACCAACTGGTCACGGCAGATGGCTGCTGCTCCTTGAGCCTGCTCTAATGGATGTGTCTTCCTGTTAAAAGCGAGTTCTTCTTTCCCACTGTCACCAAGTGCTACCTCAGTGGGGGCATCTGATTGTTGGGGTTTTCTCTCTAATATTTACCTTACAATGTAAAGCAATTTAGGTGACTGTTATTCAGAATTAGTGCTATATAAATAAAATTGGAGCATAAACTTCTTACTAACAGCACAGGAAGCCATATTACTAGTTATTAGTACTGCAAAAATCAGTAACACCCCAGCATGGTTGATAGATACAGTTATGTTACTCAAGTTGGCGGAGTTTAAACAGGAGACAGCGATCATCCACCATTTCCTCAAAGCAGCCACACCCATAATAGTGGATGACTTGAAGAACAAGCTACTTTTAGCTGCTCACTTATTTCTTTGTATATTTGCTTTGGCAGATCTTTACACCGGACGTCCTTCCTGAGGCAAGCCCAAAGAGATTTGCGCCTTCTCCTGGGATCCAACTGGAGAGCTTTTGCCTGTAAAGGTATGTCCACGCTTTCAGCTGCTGTTACGGGAGACTATAGAAAGTTATGGACGGTTAGGGATATCAAATGATGAGGTGAAACAACCAGTTTACCAGAGATCCAAATCCCAATGAGAATGTAGGATACCTTTGATTGACAAATGGTAATTAAAGTTCTTGTCAACCAGAACCTGGACCGTCTGCTAGCAACATCACAGTGATGCACGATGAGCCACTCATTTCCAGTGTGGACGCAGCTGTCTGCAAATATGAAAACCACTACATTCTTTTGCTGCTAATAGATAATTTGAAGCCATGATGCACATTTAATGGGTTTAAGATCAGTTACATAATTTTTTCTATATATATTTGTAGCAAAGATGAATTTATCTGCAGAGACATTTGGGGTTTTTTGTACTAAGCTGTAAACATGTTTATATCTGTTTTAAAGTTGGACATTTTAACATGGGACTCCATGGGAACTGACTCGCTATTAGTTCAAGCCTCAAGTGGCCACTCAATGAACTGCAGTTTTCAACAGTATTTCTCATCTCCAGACATTCCTGCTTTAAAACTCACACTTAAGTCAAATTCATAAATGACATAAACATAACAAATTCCACCATTTCTTCTCTGAATTGGTTTGAATTTTAAATTACAATTTCCAGTACATAAGAGGGTGCTATTCATTGGCTGTGTTAAAACTCAGAGGCTGATAATCCACTAGAACATACGGGCCTTAGCCTGCATATTACACTATATGCCCTGGAGTTCAAGAGCTACACACACACACAGCTGCACACACACAGATATGCTATATAAAACAGCCTTTAATGTGCATATGTGCCGTTGTGTGCTTCTTTCCTGACATCTTGCAAGTGCTGTATGTATGTCATTAATTGAGTCTCCAGCTCCCTGGAGTGGTTAGCTCTACTTGTACTGGGAAGATAGAGAGGGAGATGGTCTTTGTGTGTGTCAGTGTGTGCTCTTCACACACATAAACACACATAGACCCTGACCGCCTGATGATTATGCTTGATCAGCGTCAAACACAAACTACTGTAGCGGGTGCTTTGAAAAGGAATATATTGTGTACTCGGGCTTCTTCAGACCCTTAGCGGTGGTTTTTACGGTGGATGATTTGTCCAATTCACCCAGATGTGAAAAATACAGTCTTTTTTTTTAAGGGGGTGAGGGGGGGGGGGATACAGTGGTAGAAGCAACACAGACTCAAAAATCTTAATTTTAAAGAAAAAAAAATCTGTGAGACAGGTAAACAACATGTCTGGTGTTTGCAGAGAGGTCATAGTACACACACACATACACACACCACCTCAGCTGAGACCGATAAAAATTAATCATCACTGTGAAATGTAAAAGCCAGAAATTACCTTTTGATACTATGCAGCTCATATACACAACGAGACCACAGTAACATTGCTTTTTCATAGATTAAGAAAAATATAATCGATATAATTCAGCGTCAGATGTAAGTCTGGTTACCTGCACATATAATTCTTCCTCTCTTAGCTGGGGGTCGCCACTGCAGATCATCTGCCTCCATCCCACCCCTCTCCCTAACATCCTCCTTTGTTGCACCAACCGTCTGCATGTTCTCTTTCACTACATCAAAACAACAGTCTCCACAGTTTTCCTCTTTTTCTCTTTCCTGGCAGCTCCGTGTTCAACCTCCTTTGTCCACTATATCCACTATGTCTCGCCTGCACATGTCCAAACCATCTCGTCTCCCAATGAAAATCTTAACATCTTCGGTTCTGCCATCTTTGGTTCCTGTCTTTTTTTTTTTAGTGCATCTGGCCTTAAAAAAATCTCTAAAGGGAACAAACACAAAAAAGCATCATGCAAAGAGGAAGCATCCATCTGCCTCTACAAGGTACTGCTGTCTGAACTAGATGTTGTCATGTACACAACACATTACTGTACTCTTCAACCTTTTTGAGCTAGAGAGAAAATTCAAATGATTAAAACTAAAAATTCAACCCCTGTACAGTTTTATGAAGGGGAAGATTATCTATAGGGATCAAAACTGTTATTTGTAGCAGAATGTAAGCAGGTCTATTTCTCCTGTAAAACTGGGGATTTTAAAATGGGAGACTATGGGGAAGCCTCTGAAGGAAGCTTCGAGTGGCTGTTAGAGGAACTGCAGTTTTTAGCGTGATTTAGATATGAGGCGCTTAGGGATGTCTGAACTTTTCACTTCATTGCACCGTGATTGTGCCAGATTTGATCTCCTTCAACTGGAAAACCAACCAACTTCTTGTAAGTGTAGCAATTAATTATCGTATCACAGAAGACTCAGAGAGACCCTCAGCGCTGATGTAACACCGAGCAGGAGGACCTGATGATGAAATACAATCCAGGAAGTCCAGTTGTAGAAAGAGAGAAACACGTTAAGAGGCTTAACAGAAGCCAAAACACTGCACGACTCTTAATAATGCAACGAGACTGTCGAGTCTAGAAGATATCATGGTCGCAACAGTTTGACCTTTGCTCGCCGTGACCCCGAGGTTTAGGTTTAAATCCCCCAACAGGAACTTTTGTTGCACTGTTTTGACAGAGCCCCCTGTGGTGGCATCCGAGCCTCGTTTCCAGCCTGGCTTCATCAGCATGAATGAGAGGGTTGTGCTTTACACATGAGGTTCAAATTGGTGTGGACGCAGCCTTAGTCTTGTGGTGACTGTGTGCAACCACTTCACTTCAGTGTCTCAGTGAGGAATTTGGTAGTTTATTACAAAAAAAAAAGGCCACTGGCGGAACACATGCTGGATCCTTTTGTGCATTATCATCCACTCAGTGTGTTCTGCCCAGTTTGGCGCCCAGTAAATCTGTTAAAACTCCAAATTTTAGATCAAACTCTTAAAAGTTCTGCAAGAAGCCTGTCTGATTTATGTTGACTGCAGTGCGCTTGGCTCAGTGTGTTGACATGTGTGTCTTCATGTTGGTTTAAGAGAAGGAAAAGAGACAAAACGAAACCTAGTTTGATTTGTTTTCCAGGGGCATTCAAGCCAAGCGAGGCCCAATCAGGGGCCCTCGCTGCTGAGATGAACGCGATAGGGGTAAATATTTGTATCTCAGCGGTGGACAAGCAGTGCTGAGGTCAGTCGTCTGGAATCCCTGCGTTGTTTAGAGACCACTGTTGTTACAGTTGGGCTTTTTTGGGTAAAAAAGGAGGCATGAGAGAGACAGGGAGAGAGGGCCAGACTCCCCGAGGGAGAAAACTGAGCACTAACAGTAAAACAAAAGAGGAGATATGAAAAGAAGTGTGAAGTCTGGGGAGAGAAATGTGCATCTGCCACATGCCAGAAACCTCCATTAACCTCTGCATGTACACACAACTCCATTGTATTCAGAGGCAACATTCGTTTTACCACATTTAGAAAAATTCACATGACATAAAAAGGGTCATATCAACATCAGCTGTGCACGTACACACAAGGTTTATCGAGCTGTTTCAGGCTCATGGCAGTCTAAATGCTCTCTACTAGAATATCTCTGCATGATTCACAGTTTAAACCAATAATGGTGTTTATTTTAAGTGTTTAAACAATGCCAGCTACCACAAAATGTACATAAAAGTAGAATAAAAAAAGACATAAAAGAGAAAAAAACTGAATTAAATTAAGAAGAACAAAGACGTTTGACCGTGAAATGATAAATGGTTAAAACAATGAATGGATGGATTACTAGATTTACCCTTCTGATATAGCATTTTGCATTTAGCAACACTTTTACCCCTAGATTTCACCAAATACAAACACAAGTTAAAGATAAGTAGGCAAGAACAACATACTAATGAACATTTAACTTATCCTGGGCCTTGGTGTGAGTCCTCAAGCCAGTTTAGGTCCTCCTGCTTGAAGGACACCCTCTGTTTAGGATAGCAGTTGTCACAGTGTGAACAACTCAAACAACTGCAGGTGGGGCTTAAAGGGTCTGTGCTCAAGGTAGACAGGTGGGTTGGATTTTGCCCTGGACCTGGTGACTCTTTCATGCAGGTCGGTCAGAAATCCCATTAGTAACAACTGGTCAATAGGGAAAAGTGGCCATTTGGTGATTGGTTGTTGGAGGTTATCAACTTCAAACTGGTTGAAAAAGGCATACAGTGGTTCACCAAATACCTACTTGTAATTGTTTGGGTCACTAGCAGATTTCTGGTGTTCATCCTTAGTTGCCAACTTGTAAACTATTTACCAAGCAACAGTGAAACTGTGAAGACTGTGAAACCAGAAATGGAGAACATTTGGTTTCAAAGTAAATGTTGCACATTTTGACTTTGTTGGTTGCTGGAGTAAGACACAACTTTTACCTTGAATGCAAAAGTTCTCTGATTTCTGGTATGCATTGCACTTATTCAAGTTTCACTACAGCTTGGTGTGAGTCTTTGCAGAAAAAACTGTCATCTTCGAAGCAAAGTACAGTGGACCTTTTCTTGCTAAAATTCAACTCACATCCCTTTTTGTTGCTGATATTCAGATTCTAAAGGGGGGCAGGCCTGAAAAAGTTACCTTCAAATTTTTCTGCAGACATATATTTGAACAGCATGTGGGTGGGGCATCCTGAAATGAGCACATTACCTTGCTATGACAGAAACAGTGTTTAAAAGCCTCCACTCTAGTCTCACGGGGATTACATTTACATATACTGATGTCGTTATGTGAAACTCTTCCCATGTTTAGTGTGAGCATCCACCACTGTAGCAGCATACATACATATATGACAGGAAGTGAGGAAAACCATAATGACTGCAAATTAAGGGGAAGCTTAGTGATGACTCCAACATGAGAGGATCTAAGGCAATGAAAGAAATCACCTCTACTGTTTCTCCGCAGCCAGAAGAGAATGCAGCTGTAGCTGGGCACTGTGATGAAAACGAATCAGTGTGACTAGCTCTGCCTTGTAGGGATAGAGCAGTGAGCGACATTAGCGGGGGTGTCATGTTTGATTGGGGTTTATTAGCAGCGCCTGTATTGTTCTTGTTCGTCAACAGACTCCCAGGTAATGTGGTGATAATCGTTGCGGAAGCCTCCATCTGCTCATTTGGGGGAGAGGGCTGGGGAGCTGCCCTCGTTTCAAATCCATTTTCCCAGGTGCTGATGGGAGGCCGCGGGGTGTAGGGGTGGATGTAGGGAGGGAGAGAGGAGTGGGAGGGTGAGTGAGTGGGGGGAGTAGCAGTGTAGAGCCCTCTGTTTCATTTACCCAGGAGTGTCGGCGCGCTCGGCAACCAGGTTGTCTTTGCTTGTATCGGCTAATGGTTCAAACCCAGCTGGCTCCAATTGGGAGCTGGGCTCTCGAGTAATACATTTTGCACTTTGGCTCGCTACCAAGTGTACAGCGTTTCGATGCTGCATGCTACACTGAGTTTATCGCTCAGGTGTTTGGAGCAAGTGCCATAAAATCCATAAACAACCCTTCGTTGCGGCTCCAGGATGTCACTCGTGACATTTGGGGTCAAGGTGCAGACGGGCAAGGAGAGGCTCTGGAGCCAGCCGGCGGTGAAGGGCCGTCTGCAGCTTTGACTGTTTGTGAGAGGCAATTCTCCACGCTTGTAATTACACGTCTTTAATTGATAACGCGGAAAAACTGCATTGATTTGGTGTCAGCCGAAGGAGCGTGGCGTCGCCGCCTCTAATTACTTTTCAGTTCTGCGACGTCAGGTTCGGTTTCCGCCGTCGCGTCTGAAGCGAGGATGCGGCTGATGCCATCACACCTGAGAGGCTTGCTTTTCTGTCCACTATGTTTAGCGAGAGAGAAAATCACTAAAACGTGCTTCCACATTTATAGATGAGCAGCGATATCTGCCCTGCTGGAGTGCCCTTAAACAAACCACTTCCTTCCAGCTTTGCTGTAGATGTAATGTGTGTTTGATGTGTTCTTTCTTATGAAATAAGAAAGAAGAAAACGCTTTTCACCCAAATGCAGCTCATTTGGAACAGTCCGCTCCAGGTTTGTGCTTTCTTTTGGAGAAAGAAAGATGTGAAAAAGAATGAAGGCAAACAAATAGACAGACAGAAGAGGAAGTGGCTCAGGCTTCATGCCCTGTTGAGCCTCCTTGTTCCCTCCAGCTTGTCAGCCTTTCGGTTAAGCTATCACTGTAAATTTCTTCTTGGGCTAAATCAAGGCAATGGGAACTGAAGGCTTGTTACCCGATTCTGCATAATGCCGCTAATTTCTAGAAGTGTATGAGAGCGCTGTCGCTGAGGTGATGACAGAGCAGGACCAACTGGCTTCACATGGGACTTTGTGAGCAGCTAAATGGATTTAAGGTGGAGGAGAACAAGAGCTGGAGGCTCTTAATGTCCTGGGAAAGTTAGCTGAGCTGCTTTCTGTTTATCTATCCATTTGTAATGTTACAGAGTTTAAGGGTTCAGTGAAGTGCTTAAAGGGGACTTTTCTGCACATTTCCAGCTCAATATTCTTATTATTGGACTGGATTAGAGTAGCTTTTCATGATTTAAAGTTTTAATTAATCTTTATTTACGTGTAGATAGGTAGATGTTCTTTTTGGTGTTGTTCTGGCCAACATTAAGAATCAAAAAATAAACTTATAGGTGTCCATTTATTAGCAGGATGTTACTGATGGACTAAACTGAAAAGAGTTGCATGTCGGTCTACCCTCTCCACTTTTGATAAGATACTTGCAGCTCCCCTTGCTTAGAGTTGCACTTTCTTCTTGAATCATCCAAGGATGTTAAACCTCAGTGAAAATGCCGCAAAGTATTACATAACCTTGTTTAAAGTCGGCTTATTTCCACCCCTGACTCTATGGAATAGCTTTGCATGGCTCACAGTTCAAAATAATCCCTCTTTATCTGCTAGTGTCTGCTTATGGAGCCCCTAAGTTCATCCTCTGTCTGAAACAAGCCACTTTGGCCAGTCTTCTTCAGATTTCAGCCCATCCTTAACAGACATGACCACATTGCCATATTAAGACACCATACAGGGTCAAGAATAGAAAAAAAAACTGTCAGATTCCACCATAGCAACCATATTGAAAAACATAATAAGTATACTTTAATATTTTGTACTTTAAAGCAAACAAAATGCCTCCATTTTAAACTAAGAGGTATGGGCTGTATTATGAAGTGGCTTAACTTTACCTTTTTACGTTTTCATTATGCATTATATGTCTGTGCCTCATTAGCGTCAAGCTATTATATTATTCTGTTTTATAATATAAAACAATGTGATAAGGACTGTTTTCACTTTCCTACTATAAAGGGTCGCCATTGTAATAATGCACTGCAGTCCAATGTACGTTACCTGAAGAAAAGATAAAAAAGAAACCAATGCATTCATGCAGGATTTTCACCTCAGCACTAAATTCAATGACATAAGCTCAACAAGCCATTACTAAAAAAAAAAACAAACAAACTCTAGTCTTCAGTTATTTTTGTGGTTTTAAAACTGACATTTAGAGCAAACTGGAGAACACCTGCTGAATGACGACATCTGCGTGTGTGCAGAAAAGACATAAAAATGCTGCTCCGCATCAGCAATTCATGTAAACATGACCTCAGCCTTGCTTACCACATTTAGACACATTATAATCCTCTATTTGTTTGTTTGAATACATCAGCGAGTGTTTCTGTGTCACCTGTACCGGATCACATCTGCGAGTGCGCTAATAGAGATCCCGCCCCTGCTTGACACAAGTGACGACGCTGAAAAGCGACGTAATGTGGTTTTAATTAGATTTTAATTGTATTACCTGATCTTAACGAACCTCAGGAGGGAAGCAGGACGGCGCTCTGTTGTGTGCCTTGTTTTCCTGTAAACTGTAATTTGCATTAACATGATGCCTGAGAGAATTTAGAAGGTTTAAAAAACAGAGTGTTGTCTGTCATCTGCAGAGATGTGTGCAAATTTATACGTGCTGCCCTTTTTTTTTAAAGACTGAAAGTGTTTCATTTCCAATGTGTGTGATCTCTCGGCCTGTAGATGGAGCTACACTCTACACTTCTCTTTCTCTCTCATCCTCCATCTGCACACAATGAATATATTGTTTAAAACCACCCCCCTTACACTTCTCTCTCTCCTCCAACAGATTTGGTATTTATGTTAATGTACACCTCTGTGGATCTCTTGCCTCCCAGTGGTTAGATACCCTGTTGATATGTGGCTTTGCCTGTGTGTATGTTTGTGCATGTGTGTGTGTGTTTTGTGGATGGATATGAGCTTGAGAGAGAAGCTGGAGGGGTTGAAGATGGTTTAGGGAGTCAAAGGACAATTCCTTCCCTCCAGAAACCAGAGAGAGGAGGAAGAAGGAAAAAAAAATCCTGGCACTAGATAGACAATCGAGCCTTCAATAAATAACTTTAAAGCTGGTGTTGTCGTCTTTCTTAGGCAGGTGGGATTGGAGGGAAAGAACGTAACAAGGCTGCAGAACAGTTATGAAGTGTTTCATGATATGAGCCTGCACACTCGGCACGACCGCGGGGACCAATGTGGGTTTAAACGGTCTTTGCAGGTCAACTCGGTTCTTCAGCAACCAGAGATCTGACCCGGGATCTGAGTCATAACAGGTTTGAATTAATCAGGCTGCGTGAGTATCGCACCTATTGAAAATCTGTCATTTGTTATAATCAGAAGAGGAAAAAAAAGATGAAAAAAACAATCTTACCAGTTACAGACTGGGACTGGGATTTTTAATACGTTTTTTAGTTTTTTAGTTTTGGTTTACGCAAGCTTAAAATTTATTTTAGTTACCAAAAGGCCAGAAATAACATTAAGCAAGGTAACAAACACTCGTTGCCTTAACTGTAGGCAGACCAATTGTCCTTACACGTGTAACACTTATGGGCCCATTTTGAGCTGGGCAATGGTCCCAGGACTTTGTGATATACTTTTATTTTTCTAAAAGGTTCCTGATAGAGTTTTGTTGTGTTTCTAGTTTCTCTGCTGCCTGTGTTTTCTTTGTCACTTCCTGTCTTACTTGGAAGGTTTAAATAAACCAATAAAATGGTTGCTTTATGTTGTTCAGTCTTCTGCCATGCCCTGCACTTGGATCATCTTTCCAGCTAATTATACTATATGGCTCTCATCGGGTGCCTTATTTGCTTAAAGACAGAACAGAAGAAGAAAGACACAAAAAAGCAGGCATGATAAAAGATGTTACATTAAGTCAGGCACGCAATTAAAAGGAGCTGATAGCAGAGGTGGGCTGCTAAGTGGCTTGCAGATGTGTAGTAATTGTGTGCAGTACAAAGCAGTACGTACTAGTAGTAGTTGCTAAAGTGGTATAAATAGTGATTTTGCAAAAGGGTCTCAGTTGAGACGTCTGTGTTCACCAGGGTTGTGGGTAGAGCTTGGCCTAGATGACAAACTCTGTGCTCATTTAGCCAAATTATTGTACGCTGTCAAAGGTTAAATTGTCCCTGCACATCTCTGATTGTTTTAATCTTTTCCAAAAATACTTGTGGTTCCTCAAGTTTCTAAAGTAGAATGGGAGGCAGAGGCTTTTAGATTCAGGAGACAGACCCCCTCTCTACTTTTAAGACCAGGCTTAAAACTTTCCTTTTTGATAAAACAGTTAGGACTGGATCAAGTGACCTTGAACACTCCAGTAGTAATGCTGCTATAAGCTCATGATGTACAACAGAAAACATGCTGTTTCTGTCCCTTCTTCCCCACCATCACCAAATGCTGCTTACAAGACATGGCTGAGCAGCATTTTCTTCTCAGAACAACTGGATTACATACGACACACATAATGTTGCATTATCCTATACTACGTGAATTTTGTCAGACATAAATGAGGAGAATAGACCCCTGTTTCAAAAATAAAGAACTTTATGTTAGAAAAACTGATGCCAAACAATCTTTTTAAATGCTGTTTCAAGTTTTTTGTGTGTGTGTTTGCATACATACTAAGTGGAGTGCTGTCTGCTGAAATCAAGTGAAATAGTAGTACTGAATTTTTATAGTAACACAACGCTACATTTTATTAATATTCTTAGCTGTGAGACTGGAGTTGATTAGTTTCTTTTTAAGGTCACTTGGGCCGCTGCCGAGATGGGCCATTGTTAGCTAGATAGAGTGGTGATTGATGTGATTGATAAGTATTGATAAAAAATCTGTATTTTTCAAATTCTCTTCTGCATAAAAGCTAATTTTTGCCCATATTTAATGAATTTTGGCTTTGATGGAACAAATGCAGATTCATTAGCATAATGAATTCCCACTGTCACAAAGTGTTTGCACAAAGGGGATCGTTTGATTGTTGGGCTTTCTCTCTGCTATTGTAGGATCTTTACCAGAATGCACCTTGAGGTGACTTTAGTTGTGATTTGTGGTTGTTCTTGAGCACACAGACCTGGAAATCTTACAAAAGCTGGTGAAATCATGAAAACCTAAAAGACGTCCTTCAAAAAATTTGGTCTTGGGCAGAAACTGACCTTCCCTTAGGATGATGATCCAAAACAAATCGTCAAAAAATGGTTTGCGGACAACAAAGTGAATTTTCTGTAATGGACAAGCCATCAAGAGTTTGTAGAAAGAACAAAAGAACAAGAAAACATCTCAAACCTTTTCAGAAGTTTGCCAAAGAGCAGTGGGGAAAATCCCTGTGGAGATACGTAGAGACCCTCCTGATCAACTCCAAGAAGCATGTGGAGGCTGGAATCACAAACTGATTACCAAGAAGGAATATGACTAACTCTGGCAGGAATTCTTTTCCTAAGTCTGTCAGATAACTGCAATAAAATCTCATATATAAAAGAAGTCCCTTTCTCCCCACTTAGTCAGTAATTTGTTGTAATTAAGAGCTCGCCACGCAGTAGAAAATGCTTCCGTTTTTATTTCTCTCTCGGCTCCTTCATTGCCCCGTGCCCCAATCTTTCACACTACATATATAAAACAGTGATATTTTAAGATAATATCAGAGGCTAAGAGGATAAGAAAAAGAGCAGTGTGCATTACACTGGTGGTAATTTTCGCCACTCAAACAATGTGTGAAATAGAGCTCCGCTCAGGTCATTGTTGATCCCCACCTCTAATAGAATAATCAATCTTGCTTTTGGCTAGTCTGTGGGATTAATTATTAAGGACTAAACATTTACCAGCTAAGCACAGCCCGTCTACCTGCTTCTGCCAGCCTCGCTGGTTTGCCGCAACTTCCTGGGGAAACTGCTCAACCTGGCGTGAATTGATTATCTACACGCTTATCTGCCGCCTCCATCCCCCTGCATCCCTCCACCTTTAAAACAATGCTATCTTTCCAGTTTGTCAGTCACAGATTTATTTCATGTAGAACACTCACAGAAGGAGGATTAACGGTATCTGCTTATACGCATGTGATAAACTCTTATCTCCTGCCTTCCCCTGAGCACTCTGTGGGTGCACGTTGACCTGTTTTTTCCCCCTCTTCCTTCTCCCTCCCGTCTTCTGCTCGCTACCTCTGCGATTTAATCATTTAACCATGTATAATCTGCGCTTTCTCCCAATTTGTTAAATCCTCCTGCAGCGGGCACATTTCTCTCGGAGCAATTTTAGGTTTTTTAAGACCTGCTGGAAGTTAATATATGTGAGAGGGAGGTGGATGGATTTCACAGAGTTTGAGCTGTATGAAAGGACAAACACACCGAGAATGAACTGCGCAGTAATTAGACGCCTGTTTATAAATGTGTCAGCATGGAGAGTTTATATGATTTAACAGGTGCAGTACGTCACAATACAAAGATGACAAGAGGGTGAAGAAAGGATATAAATATATGTGTGCGTGTGTGTGTGTGTGGCGGTGTTCATAGTTTACATTCAGCAGGTAAACTTTAAGCAGCTGCAGCATCCTGTACGCTCAGTGGAGGTTTACACAGCATAAACGCATCACTTCCCCCTCATTTAGCATGATGTAAACCAACCGTATACCCACCAGGACACCAGCCTTCATCCTGTGAAAGCAGGAAATGTGACGCTACCTTTGGCCCGCCGCTTTCTGGGTGGCACTGCCATGACGCGGCCTGGGAATTAGCCTGATGACAGCTTGTATCCATTAGGGTTACGGGGTGGCCATAATGTTATGTACTCACATCCTCTCGCAGGCTCTTAAAATGACATTTTTTTCTTCTGTCACAGGTTCACCTAGGTGAAATATTTTGAAGTCTTTCTAAATATTCAGAGCGTTTGCTTACTCCAGCTTAGAGTGGGTGGTTTTGCAGCTCCGGGAAAATACTGCTGTCATGTAGTTACACACCATTTACTTCTGTTTATGTCTCATTTACATTTAGAGCAGTGTATTTCCCCTCCTTTTTGTTTTTTTGTTTTTTTTTCAATGCTTGCTGCATGCAATTATGTTTTTTTTAACATATACTTGCCTTTGTCTTTTTGTAAGCTAAACAAGTCATGGTGGAAAACCAAACCAGTGATGAGAACTGCAGGAAAGCTGGTCAAAGAAGGTGGAAACTTTTTATTGTAGTCTGATGACAGAGAATGGAAACTCAACGCAACATTTTTAATGCCCTCCAAAGATACCTGCGTGACTTAGGCTACGTCCACACTCACCCAGATAGATTTGAAAACTGTGTTTTTATCTGAAAACGCTCTGTGTCCACACTAGCATTTTCAGTCGTTTTCACAGAGTTGTGCGTCCACACTGAAACGGCCAAAAATGCTTATGTTCCAGTCCTGCGCATGCGCGAAACGCAAGAAGATTCGACCTGCCTCATTTATGTCAGCCGTTTATTTACTTTCCGGCTCTTTGAAATGCCGCAGCAAAATGAGTCTTTTAAATGGACTAACAGTGAGGTGGAGTTGTTGCTGCGAGTAACACAAAAGCACAAAGTTGCAAAAGCAAGTGAGAGTTAAAGAATTTGAAGAAAAGCTACCTGAAGCATGTACAGACTGATATTAATCTTTAACAGGGCTGTCAAAATTGAGAGCAAACAAAACAACTGCTGCATAATGCCCTCCGCTATCTTTGTTTAATTGGTCACATAATAATAATAATAATGGATTTATATAGCGCTCTTCAAGGCACCCAAAGCGCTTTACAATGCCACTATTCATTCACTCTCACATTCATACACTGGTGGAGGCAAGCTACAGCTGTAGCCACAGCTGCCCTGGGGCAGACTGACAGAAGCGAGGCTGCCATATCGCGCCATCGGCCCCTCTGGCCAAGACCAGTAGGCAAGTAGGGTAAAGTGTCTTGCCCAGGGACACAACGACCAGGACAGAGAGCCCTGGGATCGAACCGGCGACCTTCCGGTTACAGATGTGATTCCCAACCCCCTGAGCCACGGTCGCCCATATATGACTATATCATATGACTAACATGCGTCATCGTTTTTGAAAGTCTCCGTTTTCGCTTTCCACACTGCGACGCAAAAGCACCGTTTCCAAATGTATCTGTTTTCGAGAGCGTTTTGAAAATGCCGTCTCAGTGTGGAGGCCAAAACAGAGAAAACTATGCTTTTTCAAACGAAAATGCATTAGTGTGGACGTAGCCTTAAAAATGATGCAACTGGTGTTTTCTGCCCTGCCAGTTAAGATATAATCAGGGTTATACTGTATATTTAAAGAAAGTATTTCATTCATGTCATTAAATAGAAGATCTGATACATTGATCAGTTACAGTAGAGCAAAAATGAGATAGCACCCTCCCTGCAACAGGCCACTACATTGAATTGTTTTAAGGCAACCCCTTTGGAACTGCAAAGGTCACCTGGTGGGAGGCAACCTGTCTCCGAACTTTCACAGTTTAACTTGGATTGAAAGAAGTCAGTGGATTTGCACATTTCCATATAAACAGAGAAAATTCTACAGAAACTCTACTGGAGATGATTCGCTTCTACACTCAAACGCAGCTTTTGTAATTGCAGAAAATAAGTCACTGAAGTTTGAGATAAAGTTTGAGTGGATTTCAGTTTCATTCATACAAAGCGCTCTCCATCAAAGCTAATAGTTTTTAAAAGGTAAAACAATTACAGGAAATCAACGGAGCTGAACGTACAAAATGCAAAAATATCCTCAGAAACTGTGCAGGAATTTTAGGTTTTCTTTTCAGCTCAACAGTCAGTGGTGTTTGATCCATGGTTTGCAATGTTCCACAGAGGTTTCTTCCTGTTAAAAAGGAGTTTTTCCTCCCCACTGTCACCAAGTGTTTGCTCACAGGGGGGTCATCTGATTGTTGTTCTCTGTATTATTGGAGGGTCTTTACTTTACAAAATAAAGCGCCTTAAGGCACCTTAATGTCCTGTTAATGAAGAAATGCAGAAATGTTGAAATCCTACAGAAAATCTGTGGAGTATGGTGAGTGACCATACTCTATAATGTGTAGAACCAAATATACAAATATTTATGTATAATAATAATATTATATATACATATCTGTATAGATGCCAATCAACATCAAGGATTGTATTTACATAACAGAGGCATCTACAGACCTCACCTGGTCTTTACATGCACTGTCATCACTGTTTTTCTTATTAGCCTAAATGTGTTCATTTTTGCTTATTAATAAACTTTGTGACATATATTCTTTACTTTTTTCACTTTTTTATTAAACAAAAAATACATTTAAAAATAAAATAAAGTGATTAAGATTTTAGAGAAAGTCATTGGACTATTCCATGTTCATTGAAATGCATGTCATCGACACTCAAGCGCAGAAATGGTGCCTGAGTAAAGCCAACTTTGGTTTTTTTGTTTCAAGCAGGAAGTTTTTAAATGTTAAAATTTTAAAGACAGCCAATGGAGCTCAGGGTGGGGTTTAGCATGCATTTCTGCTGCTCTCATTTAAAAAAGCACCCAGCTAAAGCTCTTATGTAGGACTCAGATGTTATTTAAATAGAATTAATCAAAGTTGATTTTGTTTTTCATAAAGTTCATCATTTTTAAAAGTTGAACTTGGACATTTAACTCACTTTCACTTTGCACTGAAGGGTGCTGAAATGATTTCGTAATAGGTAAAGGGTAGAAAAATGTTAAAATGAACAGAAAGTCAATAGACTTTGATGCAAAATACCACCAGCTCTGCGAGGCGAAGCTTTATTTGAATAAAGAAACAAAGACTGAAGTGTACATATGCTAGACTTTAGTCAGAACCTTTGCTGCTATTATTCTTACTGTATTTTCAATTAATTTCAACAGTTTTCTAAACAATTTTTGTTTCCTGAGCAGCTTCATTTTGTAGTGCGTATAAAATAAATGTCGATCAAGTGATGATTTAATGTTTACAGAAATGCGCTGTGGCCTCAGAGGAGTCTTTAGATGCTTTAGGGAAACCTGCCTGTTTGATTATCTTATTTTTCAAGACAAGCTCCTCTTTGCATACACAAACTATGCAAATGCACGGGTTAAAAAAATATACGTGTATATAATATATTCTGTACGGGGCTGTAAGTTGACGCTTTCTCCATACGCACACCCTAAAGTGTGTGAGAGAAATACACCTCTTCTTGTATCTTAGGAGTGTGGGTAGCAAAGGATGCATATAACCTCATTCCACATCCGACGTTCAGTGACAAATACATAGTTTGGGGCAAATTTCCATTTCATGTTCGACTACACCGCACATCTCAAATTAAGAGCGCAGCATTATCATCGACAAGGAAATACATCGCGTTAATATTCTCGCTTCACAGTTGCCAAAGAATTAGTTCAGATCTTCGCATAAATTAACGGTGGCACAGTTTAAAAATCGGTAGCTCAAGGCCATGCTCTCAGAACAAGGCAGTGAGTGCCGTGC
Organism: Diplotaxodon limnothrissa; assembly: GCF_057381915.1. Classification (NCBI taxonomy): domain Eukaryota; kingdom Metazoa; phylum Chordata; class Actinopteri; order Cichliformes; family Cichlidae; genus Diplotaxodon; species Diplotaxodon limnothrissa. Next base: position 27,923,514 of record NC_140617.1, on the reverse strand, counting down.
CTTAATTCACCATTTGTTTTGATGTCTGTATTTGAAGAGTTTGTTTCCAGAATGTTATATATGCATTTTTATACAGGAGGGGGGGGGGGGGAGAAATCTCATTACCTGAAGCTCATCATGCTGCATCTCGAGTAATGCAGGCGATCACGTCTAGAGAGCGTTCAAGCGAAAACTCCCAGTTTTTCTCTTATTTTTGTGTTATCAATCATCTTAAGTTGTCTTTTTTTTTTTTTTTTACCCCATAAAGAATTCACAACATTTAATACTTCAGATAACCTTTTATGTCCCAGAATTTACATGAGGTTATATGGAGTCCACCCCAGCTGTCATAGGACTGGGATAAACTCCCAACTCCAACCTAAATTGGATAAGTGGAAGGAGATGGACGGACAGAAGGATTTTAAAGATCTCTGACTGAAATACAAATTCCTGATTTGTTTGTTTGTATGGATATTTGTCACACTTCCATGTTTCAGTTCTTCAAACTAATTTTAATATTAGACCTGAGTAAATAGAACGTTCTAAATGATGACTTAGTCATTAAGATTAAAAAAAAAAAAAGTTATCCAAACCTACCTGCCCCTGTGTGAAAAACCTTATTTCCCTCTAAACAATATTAGCTGGATGAAGAACTGCAGTCAGTTGTTTGTGATAATGAGTCATTCACATAACTGTGGAGGAAATACGGCCCACTCTTCTTTGCACAATTGCTTTAATTCAGACACATTGGAGGCTTTTCAAGCAAAACGGCTCATTTACGGTCACATCAAAGCTTCTCAATGACACTTAAGTCCAGACTTTAACTAGACCTTAATTAACCTAACCTTGATTTTATTTTTTTATTCATTTCTGAGCCATTCAAAGGTGGACTCGCTGGTGTGTTTCGGATCATTGTCCTGCTGCATAACCCAAGTGCTCCTGAGTTTCAGGGCATGAACTGATGGTTGGACATTCTGCTTCAGGATTTTCTGGTAAAGAGCAGAAGTATTCATGGTTCCATCAGTTACAGCAAGTCGTCCTGAAGCAGCAAAGCAGCCCCATCACACTACCACCACCATGTTTGACTGTTGGTGTGATGTTCTTTTATTAAATGCTGTCAGTTTCATGTCAGATGTAACGGGACTCAAACCTTCCACAAAGTTCTGCTTTTGTCTCGTGAGTCCACAGAATATCTTCTTGGGGATCATCAAGATGTTTTTGGCAAATGTGAAACCAGCCTTTGTGATCTTTTTGGTCAACAGAGGTTTTCTCCTTGAATTCTGCCATAGATGCTATTTTTGCCCAGTCTCTTTCTTACTGTTGGATCATGAACTTTGACCTTAACTAAGACAAGTGATGCCTGCAGATCTTTAGATGTTGTTCTGGTTCTTTTGTGACCTCCTGGATGAGTGGTCGAAGCTCTTGGAGTTATTTTAATCGGCCAACCACTCTTGGGAAGGTTCACTGCTCTTAAAGGTTTTCTCCATTTGTGGATAATGGCTCTCACCGTGTTTCACTTTCTACCTTCTGTGGTAGAATAGTCCATGATTTAGTAGCCTGTTGTCAAAAGATGAATGACATAAGTTGTTTTTCTTTACAGATACATTTTGTTTACATGTAGTAGACTAATGTAGTAGCATTTAAAAGGTCAAAGCAGATAACCTTGTTCGTCAGTAGTGCTAGTTTCGGTCATTCAAATGTACTCTTTATAAGTTTGGGGAAGCCTGATGAAGTCACATTTCTCCCACTGAAAACGCTACGTCCAGATAAACACAATGAACTTTTTGGGATTTCTTTACCTGGATGATTGAGCATGCATCAAGATGTCAAAGCAGATCCAAAATACTAAAATATGGCTGGTAGTTCTCGACAAACAGAAAGAAAAGAACATTTATCTTCAGGAAACCGTGAGTGTAAGATGAAACACAGTGTCTATGTGAATTATTTACTCATTAGCTTTAAAAAAATATGTAAAAAAAAATTTGCTGAATATTTTGTGACATAGAAGAGGATCCAAATGCAGAATGTGCAGGAAGATTGAATAAAACGAAATGCGTGCCTTTAATCTGTCCTATTCACCAATCAACATAATGTAAAAACAAAACAGGAAGAACACAAATAAAAATGCAATAAACAATTAGAATTTATTTTACCAAAGTAGTCTGCATGTAGTTATTTTATTTTTTCTCTGCTGGAGCAACCTGGTGGGGGTTTCCCAGGTTGTTCCAGCAGCGTCAAACCTGTGACTTTGCAAGTTCAGCTGCATTCCTGGCTACTTCAGATATTAGTCACTTGCACTTTCTCCATTTTCTCTTTTCATGTAGTTTCCCAGTCAGTCTCAACTGTAATCCCACAACTCTTGTTTGTAGTTTTACTACCTGTCATGTAGCTCTTTCCCCTCATTCAGAGTCTGTGTTCAATTTCAGGAGACGTGCTCTCAGTCAGGAGGCTCACAGGACTCCCTTCCTGTTGCATTGTGCTCAGTCCTTGACGCAACCTCTTCGCATTACTGAGCCCCATGTCTCCCTGACTCCATTTCCTGTCCTCAGAAAACCTTGAGCATTGTTGAGTTAGCAAGAGTTGGATGTTTCTGAGTGTAGAAATGTGTACGCGACTGGCTGTCAAGGCCTCAGTTCATTATTGTAAGTGGATGAGATGCCAGGGGACTCATTTTGTTTTCTTACTGTTAGTTGTCTGCACAAGGTAGATTAAACCTGCTGAGCTAAAGAGCACTTTAAGTCAGGGCTGCTAAAGAGTTTTAAACTGAATAATCAGACTGCCTGCGACACTCACACAACCGATTCCTCATAGCTGCTTTCAAGTCAAATATTTGACTGAGTGCCACTGGACTTACACAAGCAGATTTTTAATATACTTGCACTTTATTTACATTTTTTTTGTTTCATTTCCTGTCTTGCAATTTTAAAGCATAAATCTACTAATATATTGTTCTGCGTGGTTACAAATTGAAGTCTTTATGATCAGTTATAATACAAACATTTCAGTGGGTGTGAAATCCTCAGATGTCATGCACATTGGCACACGTGTGTTTTTGGTGTGTGTATTTGTATTAGTAATCCATGCTTCGGGTCATGCGTGGTATTATCAACAATGCCAATAATGTAACATATATTGTGCATAATCAGTAGTCTAAGGAGCTTGGAAAGAAACGCGTCTGGACTTCTTTAAGTTGCTTGAAGATGTTTCACCTCTCATCCGAGAAGCTTCTTCAGTAAACATTACAGGACGTAGGCCCCAAATACCCACAAGTTACCCACTGCTTAAAATTACTTTCAGGATAATTACTTCTTCTTTCCTGTAAAGACTATCAGCTATCACACTATTATTCTGGTCTAGCTACCCATAAGTATTTGTAGGTAAGTGTAAGTATTGTCATAGTAAAAATCCTCCTGCAGTTCAGTGCAAGTGGTGTACATGCAAAGAGCTGTTAAAGGATCATTTCATCCTTTGTTTGTGATTATTTTGCCTCCACTCTCTTGCTCTGCAGTTTTAGGGTCACAGTATTCATAATAATCCAGTGCAGAGGTTGTATTCAGCTGCATTGTGTAATATTTCAGAGCTACACGCTGCGTTATGTTCACATTATGCAACAGCATCCTGAGTGAGTGCAGTGACTGCTTGATGGCCGTTGTGTCGATGTCAAACTGAGGGATTTCTTCATGTAAAGGTGCTTCCTGTGTGCAGCTGTGTGCAGCAGTTACCTGAAGGAAAGAAAAACTGAAATGTGGAGGTCGCTGGTCACTCGTATCTGTCTGCCTGGTACTGACGGTGTTAGAATAATTGTCTAGATGTTACTGGATTTACCGTCTTTTAATGCTCACGGTCGATTTAAGGAGACGGGTTTAAGGTTAAAGGTTAAGCAGATGGAAGATTCACATATAACAGGAGAAGTGTATGTGTGTGAGAGTGGGTGTGTGTGGTTGCCTGAGCCTCTCCGGCCTTCCTGTAGCTGTCACTGAATAACCAACCGCCAAGCCCACATGCCACAACCAACATGTCAGGTGCTGTTACATCACACACACACACACACACACACACACACAGTGAATTTGCCACCACAAAGGTAATCAGCCACAAACCTGATTGCTCCCCTCAGCTGTTTCACACCAAGCAGACACCTCAAATTACACCGTCCGGGCTTCAGAAGGACACACAGGTGGAGGGTGAGAGGATTTATCATCCCTTTGTTACCTCTGTGAGAATGAAAAGATGGCGAAAGATAAAATAAAGACAGACGGCTAAAGTCTTCATCTGCAGGTCAAAGATGCGTGAAAATAGAACATATCCTGAAATTTTCTAATATTTCAGAAAATACAGAGAAAATTATGGATGTGGTGTTTTTTCCTGAGAAGTGTCTGCAATATTGTTCATGTACGTAAATGAAACCAGGTCTAACCAGTTATTTTAAGATATAAAATATGTTAAATGCTTCAACTACACAACATGATGGACCTATTCAAATAAGAAAAGCTTCCAAAACCAACAGATCCATTTTCCTGTTCAGAGTCATGGGGGTTGGAGCCTATCCCATCTGTCACAGCTTGAGAGATAGGGTTGTACCCTGGGCAGGTCGCCAATCTGGAAAAAGTCAGAATACCCAGAGAGAAGCCATAAACACCTGGCGACAACATGGAAACTTCACATAGAAATGCCCCATAGTGGATTCAAACCCAGAACAGTCTTCCTGTGAGGGAACAGTGTGAACCACCACAACACTGTGCTGCCTAGAGACCCAGTAAGAAGGGACTCTCTGCACTCTTCATTTTCCACTATACTCTGGGAATTATTGTCTTTCTCGCACTTATGTGGACATTTCCTTGACACCACCCTCCTATACTTTGTTACAGACCACATACTGAGTCACTTTGCTCGATGGCAGCAGCCTCTTCCAGTAGGACAATGCTGCAAAAACTGCAGATGATTTGATGCATTGCAACAAACCTGATCCAAAAGAGGCCTTCACCTGAAAACCAGCAGGATCCAACATCCAGAGGTCCTGTGTGAGCCGTTTTGGCAGGATGGCCGTGGGTGTGGATGCTTCTTGTTCAGGTTCCGTTACAGCTGCTCGAGCTGATCACACCCACTCAAGACAATGCTCGCGAGTCTACCAGATGTGCTGCAGTTCATTTCAGAAGCGGATCTCTGCGCCGCGTTGCTTGAAATAACACCAAATGTATTTTTTTTAACAGAAGCCCTGTCAAGCTGGACAGAGCAGGAAAGGAGAACAAATCTAATCAAAAGACCCTGTGCAGGCTAAACACCCTGCTACTGGAGCACCCCTGGTATCATTTAAGGCTATGCAAGGGAAATAAAAGACAAGCAGTTTAAGGCATGCGGTGTATTCCTGGGGGAAAGGAAACATTACATTAAACACAAGTTAAAGTCTTAAAGTCTGTTCAGCCCCAAACTGCAAAGACTCAATCACCTTCAGTGACCAGACAAGTCTCTGGTCCCACAGCAAGGCCAGCGGCTGGACGATCTCCGTCAGTAATAGTAGTGGATCTTTATTTCTTTATAGCACTTACACTGAAACAGCTTTTTCACATGCTTCAGATTCGGTGACTTCTACCTTAAATTCCTTGTATATGGATTTCTTTTAAGGTCGTAGTTCTTGTACAATGTAAAAACAAACAAACAAACAAACAAACCCATCGCCATAGGATATGTTTGCAAGTTATTGTTATGACCTATAGTGATGCTTTAAATTTAGCAGCCTTTTGAATAAAATGTGCTGTGGTGTTTTCACCTTTTAGATGGCTAGGAACTCAGTGCCCTGGAAATCTATAAAATGGAGCTTTGCAACATGTGTTTGATGTCTTTTTTTAGGCCAAACCATTGTTTTTTTCTTAACAAGATGTTTTGGTGCCTAATCAAAGCAAAGAGCTAGAGAAAATGAAACTTTGAAAGCGGCCATACCAAACTCAAACTCCAAGCTTTGCACCCATGTGAATGCAGTCTCTTTTTGGCCTTAAAAGCTGGGAGAAACCCCTCTATGCGGTTGGAAATTATAAGAACAAATGACTGATATCACTGTTTGGCTGGAGGACTTGTTGATCTTTAAACTTCTGAATAGGAATTCAGATTCAATTAGTGTTACTTTCTCCAAAGTAGTGCGTTAGACACATATAAAAACTAACTAGAAGGTCTATCAGTCCAGAGGCCAATGCTGTACCACGGAGCCAGCTATCACTCAGCAGTATTTCTTTGAAAACTGTAGCATGAAGCATCAGAGCCAGCAGTCTGAAGGGAGCAATTTCAATGTCTGTTTTCATTTCTAAAGTTGATCAACGAGCCAGTCTAACCCCCAAAAAGAATTTCTTTTTAATTATCTCAACTTTCCTCCCCAAGCTGTTTGCCTGTCAGCAACTTTAGCTTCAGCCTCATGCTCTGCTGAGCACCCCTCCATCCCTCCACAGCAACTTTAAGTTGGCTGAGGCCTTGAACTTCTCTCCGAGGGGGCTGACAGCACTTCATTTCTCCCTGCCCCAGTTTTTGGCTGGAGTTAGCTCCCTCCTGGGCTGAATGGGAAGCAGTCAAAAAGAAAGACTCTAAATAAACAAGGCAAGTTTTATGTAGGTACTTTGAAAGAAGCAATGACAAGTTTGGGATCTGCTGATATTTGTATTCAGATTGGGTTTAAAATCAACATTTTCTTATTTTTCATTAGTTTAACTCCCCCAAAAAGCAGCTGTTTGTTTACCCAAAGCGATGCTGAGCTGACAAGAGTTTTCAGCCATGCTTAAACTTGAACTGCTTTCTCGGTGAAAAAGATTTTTTGCAACTTTGTTCTTTGTATATGAGAGGCACAGAATGATGATCTTAAAGTAATATTGTTCATGATTAGACGGGACCACGAGTATGTTTTCTTAACGGCATAACAATAACGCTTTACTTCTAGCTTGACTTTCAGGCCTTAGAAAGATTTCAATAAACATTAGCGTCCCAGGAATTTTGGGGCCCCCAAAAGAGCATGTAATCATGCATTTAAACAGAAATCAACAAGTAAAATTACATTTTATTCCCAGTTTAAATACTCCTGGAGTCTGGGAGTTGTCCTGTTTTTACTCAAAGTTAAATATTAGCTTTAGTGATGTAAGCTGGTACAGTACATAAAATACAGTATAATGTTGCCAGATCAGATCAGGCTGAGTTTCTGCCTCTCTGACAGATGTATTGGTCCACCTACAGTATGTAAAAAAGGTCTTGTTTTGATGTCACAAAAGATCGTGGATTTCCCGCTTCCCACCCAACTCTGCTCGGTCGTTCCATAAAAGCGTTGAGATCGCCCTCTGGTGGACAAACTATGCAGCATAGACGCTCATAACATGGATGAAGGGTGTTTCTCCCATTTTTTCTTAACTGTTTTTCATTTTCTTTAGAAGATTTTATAAATGCTGATATATTGGCAAAAATAAATCCAGTGCTATTTTAAGCAATGAGCCCCCACTTCGTACTGGATCCCAGGCCATGAGATATATAGGAAGATATAGTTGGAGATCAGAACGTTTGACAGGTCGTGGTAGTTAAGTCTGTTTACCTGTTTCCATGTTTGCCTACTTCTCAGCTGTCAAATCGTGAAACAGCAACTCCCAGTCTGTACATTGGCTCCGCTCCAGTTACAAACTCCGATCCCAACTCCTAGTGAAGAAACACACATTGGTTGACTAGGCAGTCCAAACACACACAAAGTTTTTCTTAGGCAATCCACAGCTGTACTGACGAGTAAACTCAACAATCCAGCATCGACTGAAGCTCAGCCACACGATTAAATAGAGAGTCTGCTGACGAAGGTAATCAGCTGCAGCTTGGCGATGGCTGATGTGCGACAGGTGTGGCTGCCTCCAGCGCGGGAACACTTCCCAGTCAGATGACACTCGGAAACTAGTCTTCCGAAAACACATACGTCACATACAGAAACATGCAAACAGCAAAACAGGGAATCGGGAGCGGAGTCAAGAAAACAAAACACAACACATGGACACAACGGGCAGGTCGACCGGCGAGGGCTGCCAGACCTTGATACTGTCATTAACAGCGAGTGTGACCGAGAAGCAACCAATGAAGAAACGCAGCTCATTCAGTGGACTACATGGCTGAAGATACAGATCTGAATAATCCGAATGAGACACGTGGTGGGTTCTAACTTTCTCTTTGAGTAATTAATATACTTTTAAATAAAGCTGAGCTCTTAGCACGGTCGTTTCAACATATATTTACTAGCTGTGAGTTTTTCAGACAACCTCAGATACAAAGTGCAGCAATAACACCATATGGTTACCTATTTTCCTACTTTCTTGTACTTAAGACTAAGTTTATAAAAGTCTTGTAACCATATGAGAAATCATTTTCACCATATGGTCTCTCTAATTAAGACATTTTACATTTTACATAAATATATTAGACATAAGGCAGCACGGTGGCAGAGTGGTTAGCAAGAAGGTCCTGGGTTTGAATCCACCATCTTGCTGGGCCTTCCTGTGTGGAGTTTGCCTGTTGTGTGGGTATTCCGGGTTTCTCCCACAGGCCAGTGTCATGCAGTTAGTGGGGTTAGATTAATGGGTGTTACCAAATTGGATGTAGGTGTGAATGTGACCGACGCGACCTTGAATTGAATAAGCGGAAGAAAATGGATATATGTATTTTTAGACATAATCTCACAGGTGCAGATTTCTAAACACGTGTCACTCAGTTCTTCCATCTGCAAGTTTTCTTGAGCCTTCTTTTATTATCACCACCTAATGACTTCTTTCAAACAGTGTAACTTGAGGGGAGGCATGCGAAGGTGGGCTCGATGGGTCTCTGTCACAGGGTTTTTTTTGTTTTATTTCAGGGGTTTAACCACGACAAGAGCTCCACCCCCGTCCTGCGTTTCAACACAGGAAGTTTGATCACCTTTTTGTCACCACATCAAAGGAGGGCGGGCTGGTAAGTTGGGGTGGGGTGGGAAATTATAGAAGTGCCACCGCTCTCTCATCGAGGTTCATTCAGGAGCGCTCCTCAATTTGAGCAGTCGGGGCACATTTTCATGCAAATAACGGCGTCACAATTTTTTCTCCAGCATTTCCCTAATAGCTTCTTACAAATGATGTGCCATTACAAGGAGGTTTATTTAAACAAATTTAATACGTCTTTAATCAACCCTCGGCGAGCGCCTTTCAAAAGGTCACACGCCGCATCAGGACGGGCTTCATATACCCCCCCCCCCCCCCCCCCCCCTTCATCACCACCCCTCGCATCACCGTATTAGCTCAAGGATGGAGGACAAGAGGGGCGGGGTGGGGAGAAGGAATTATTTCACGGACAACTCATTTTAAGCAAATCTTTATTTACATTTTTATTCAGTTATTAAATTTTATTTCATCAGGCAATGGAAAGGGCGGGGGGCCTCCCTCCTTTCACCTCCGCACACACTCATTTACTTATGAAGTCATCTAATCTGAGAGCAGGAGGGCGTGTGTGAACCTCTAGTGTCACGTCTGACATGGCGGGGCCCTTGATCTTTTGTTGTGTGCGCGCAGGGAGCGATGGATATGCAGGCGGGTGCTGTTTGGAGAAGGCATTTAGCGTCATTTACAAGTAGTTCATAAAACACATAACATTTCATAGATTTACTGTCATTTTAATGCAGCAAGTTGGCAAATTAAAGAAAAGAAATAGATTAAAATCACGTCTTGGGTGAGAGCTGAACTGAATTTTATTGCAGGTGCACTAAAGGCACCCACACAAAAAACAAAACACAGCACAAATTGTTAAATAACTTATTAAATAAATGACTAAATAATTAAACAAAGTGTTTATTGCATGCATAAAGACACCGCTGCGGTTTCTCTAGTTCATTATTTGCGAGGATCTCAAGAAGGAAGAAAGGGAACTGGAAAATACAATAGACTGTATATGAAAGATGGACATAGCCACTGTGACATCACCCAGTGGTCCATGAAGTGAATCTGTCTTTCTGTCTTGGAGCCAGAAGTGGCCATGATTGGAGGAGATGCTGCTTCTCTGGGGTTTGGGTTCCCAAAGTCAGAAAGTCGCAAAGTGGAAAAAAAATGGGCGCTTTTTTTTGTTTGTTTATTACTTAAAGGGCTTTTAAAACATCCTGATCAATTTTTCCAGTGCATAATTATCTGATATATCCTTAATACCTACTCTCTGTGGAGGCCAACTGTGTCAGTTTAAATAGTTGAACTTGGACCAGTATTTAAAACCTTCCTGTGTCAGTGGAATATTTATCTGCCATGTTTTTCAGTATGATGCCACCAACTTTTGTACCAACATGTTTTATGACTCTGTTGCATCCATGTGAGTGATTAGTGGTGAGTTAAATTCAATGAAACACCAATGTGGCGACAGCCAAAACACTAATATTAAGGCTTTAAAATAGAGTCCAAAAAGAAAAAAGGGCATGTCCATCCTCAATATACAGTCTTAATATAAGAGCTTTTGGAGGAAGAATTCCTGGTTGACTTAATTTAGCCTGGAAAAAGCTAACAACATGAACTTGCTATAAGAAAACTGCCACAGACTGTTTGAGAAGCTCCTAACTGTTCACTAGGCTGGAGGTGGGAGTGACACACACACACACACACACATATGCGACTTGAATCATTTGTCCTTGTACTTCTGCATTCTCTTAACTCCTGTTCTGTTGTTTCATTACCCTGCTGCCACATCCGCAACCCCGACCAAAGTCAATAAACAAACCTATTTGAATATGAGCGTCAGCCGAAGCCGACCCCGTGCTCCCGAGATGGAGCTATTTCAATATGCAAGATTGGGACTGTGTAATATTACCTCGCCATTTATAACCTGCGACCCAGAAGGCGAAGCACCGCCCACCATACACTTTACATATGCAGGCTCAAAGGTACGCCGCACATGTACCTAACATGCCCACAACCAAATCCTCTCTACACTCGACTGGCTACGCTTTATTTAATTGTCCATGTAACCGCGCACATGTAAATCCTCTGTTTGACATCTGAGTCATCAATACTCTGGATGAAACAGCATCCTAGCATGACCGAACCTCACCCACCCCACCACCCCCCAAAATAAACAAACAATGAAAATCCCACATGGCTGTTTTGGGGATAAAGTTATTCAGTGTCAGTGGCGAGAAGAGCGTCTTAATTTTTTTTCTTTTTTTTGGAGAGGAGGGTGGGTTTAACCCTTTCCACGCTAATGCCTTTTTCTCAGGGTGGCATTTACACAAAATGAATTGCTTGCTTAGACACAGCTAACTAAATAAAAGACAGCGGGGGCTGATACTATGAAAAATGGATTTTCATTACTGTTTCATTGATTCCAGTAAATAAGGGCCCCGGGCCGGCACCGCAAAGGCTGCAAAACGGTAATAATTTAATCTAAGGTGACACAGACCAAAATGTATGTGGACAAAAAAATCATCCCTGAATATTAAACAAGGCCCCGAGACAAGAGCAGGGGGGAGGCGAGGTGGGGAAGGGGGGAGAGAACGTGTTTGCGGGCACATTTAAATGTATGCAGATTGCCGTCCAACCTATTTAAAAACAAGAATTAGGCATTCCTGTCATAAATCACGTTTGCCGCTACGGATATGCCTTGTTATGTCGGTGTTTAACGGAAACCTGAAAGGTTAAAGTACTCGGTGCATTAAATTGTACAAGGATAATTAATACTTTTCTCCTGGCTATTTATAAAATATGGAAAATAGAGTCAGCTGAACTGTGACAACACACTCGTTTGAGGAAGAAGGAGATGAACACACATACGGGTGAACAAAACGCGGCAGCAAAAGGAGCAAACACCTTCCAGGCTGCACATAAAAGCACTTTTTTTTGTTCCTCTTGTTCTAAACAGGTAAAAACAAAGCTTTGATTTACATCGCAGAAGTCTCAATTGACTTTTAGCGCCAGTCAATGGACTCTCTTCCCCCGAGGGTGCCCGCAACCCGACCAAGTAATCTCTGGTTTGTTACAGAGGTGACACCCTCGAGCTTGTGTGTTAGTGCCGCTAATTAGTGCCTGTTAGCGGCAAACTAGTGCAAAGTCCCTTAATTTGACAAGCTCGTACTAGAGGTGTTGACCTCTCACTCACACCGGTGTCAGCACCTCTGGGAGAGAAGTGTCACATCTACCTGGCTGTGTCACACCTTCCACCGACACGCTGTCAAGGTCTGATTCTTTGGAAAAATGACTGTCTGGGTACTTCATGTTGAATTGGGAAGCCACTTTTAAAGAGCCAAAGTGTGAATAGAAGCGCTGTGTGTGTGTCTGTGTTAGGGTTAGGGTCTGTTATGTAAAAATAAATAAATAAATTGCGGGTCATTTGGCAAATGGCGGCCTTTCCATGTGAGCAAAAGGCGACTTGACAAGTGTCCGCGCCCATTACTCCGTGTTAGTCTATTCACCGACTTTTGCTCCACTGGTTATAATGTGCGCCTTTAAGACGCGCCGAGACGATCACATCAGCTCGGGGAGATAATAGCCTCAACATACAAAAGCACAACATCTGGAGCGAAAGCAAAGATTTCACTGAACCGTAGAGAAGGTCCACTTCCTTTGCGTGAAGTAAAGGTATGAGCCTAATAGCCTAATAATTTAGGTTACATGCTCGGTGTGACTTGCCCGACTGAAGGTGTTCGTATTTCACTGGAGAGTCCTGTGTTAATTCATGCTCGACCATCCTTACAGTCTTTGCCAATCCGCATTCTGTGCTTGACATGCGTGCAGGAATTCTGCACACTTGCGGCGCTTACTCACTAACGTACCTCTCAAAACCCGGCTCAGAATAGATAGGAACAGTTAAGCTGATGCGAGGAACGGTTTAGTGAACCGTCAGAGCTGCTCACATCTGTCCGTGTTCCCTCCCTTCACTGCAACCACAACTGACCTTTTCCACATTTGCTAAAATCTGAGCGCCAGAGTTCGTCTGCATCATCCTGATTAGACCGAGTCATTACAGGAATGCTGTATTTAGAGTGACACTGATTCCTTCTTCTCTAGGACAAGGGGGATGACGAAATGCAAAGAAGAAAAGCTAAATAGAAAAAAATAACTGGATCACGCCAAGCCGGATCCAGAGTGTCTAATGGAGACGACTCACTAACCGACTTGTGTCTAGTAAACGGAAATGTACACAGTTGGGGTCAAAAGATTACATCTACTTATCCTTGGGCAAGATACTAACCCGAAATTGCTCTCCGATGCATTCATCGGAGTATGAATGTGTGTGAATGTCAGTTGTGCTTGTGCGAATGGGTGTGAATGGGTGAATGCACAAGTTGTGTAAAGCGCTTTGAGTGCTCAGAAGAGTGGAAAAGCGCTATATAAGAACTAGTCCATTTACCATTTACCACTTATCATGAGCATGATTTCTTTAAACTGTTGTTTTTCCAGATTGGAATGACTGTACTGCACACATCTAATAAGTTTTAAAAACAGGAATTTGGTGTGAAACCTTATTTTGAATTTTCGCTAATCCACACAGACTAAAACGTATGCTCAAAACTGGATTATAGATGGCAGACAGTTGGTGTCGTAAACCACCGCCTCTGTTCAAAGATGGTCGCTTTTGAGTTCCCTCCTCAGACGTCTTAACGCCCACTCACATCCTGGGCCATCTGACCTCAGGAAATCGCATGATAACCCATTTTTACAACAACTGCCACTATTTGATGGAGCCAGGTCCAGGAATATATAATAGTTGATAATCCGAGTCTTACTAAACTCCCTTCATCTGTCTGGAGAAGTCAACTTTGCCATTGTTGGTAGTGCATATATAGCTAAACTCTAGAGATTAAAGGAAGAAATGAATGTCACCTCAAACTTAGCCTTCACTGTAATTTATATGTCACTTTATGGATTATGTGTTACACCAAAATATGTCTGGACCTGGCCAAAAAAACCCCAAACATTAAAAATAACCTAAAGATGAATAAGTCTATGAATTTGTTTGGTCACAGTTCACCACCTCTTGAGGTTAATGCAGCAAAAGTACAAGGTGCTCTCTCAGTGGAGTCAATTTGTGCATCTCCGTGAACGCTCTCATGCTCAGGAGACAATTTTGAATTCAGCTCACTCCTTCCATGGGTAAAGTGCCTTCCTGAAGTTAATAAAATATTTGCTGTTTGCTTGCAACAATTAGCGCAAGATAAACATGAGCTGGATTCTTCTTGTTTCTGCTAATGGAGCTAGCCTCTGGCTACACTATAATTATTCCTATTAACAAATTAAGTTGTTACCTTGCCTCCTTCCTCTTTTTTTATAAAGTGGTAGAAATTACTTGGAAATGAACTCAGAGCAGGAGATAATTTGGCAGTAAAGCTGGAAAGTATAGAGACTTCTAAATGTAGGAGGTGCACTTCATCAAACTACAGCACAGACTAAATGCTGTTGTTTTATTTTTCTTTTTTTTTAACCTTACTGACTTTGGTGATAGTGCTGGGAAAATGTGGGCTTAATGTAGAGTAATAAAGTGATCATATACAGAATGATGAAGGATTTAAGCAAGATTACACATATGAAATAATGTTTTTCTTCTTTCGGTCACACCAACCCTCTGCTTCTCCTCTTTCACTGGATCCATGATTCTTCTCTCTGTCTTCCTCTTTTCCTTCAATGTCCAAACCATCTCAGCCAGAGCTGTCTCTCTGATATAATCATTTCAAATCCTATACATTCTGGTGACTCCCAATAAAAGGATCTTGATCTCCACCTCCTGTCTTTATGTTACTGCCGCCATCTCCAAACCATGCATCACAGCAGGTCTCACTATCATTGTAAGTGTTTGTAGATATATATATATCTACAAACACTTACACTGCTCAAGTACACTGCTCAAAAGAATTAAAGGAACTAATCAGATCTCAGTGGGGAAAAAATCATGCTGGATATCTATACTGACATGGACAGCCACATCTTTTGATGGAAATGAAAATTGGCAACCTACAGGGGCTGAATTCAGACACCCTGAAAATCAAAGTGAAAAAATTATGCAGTGGGCTCGTCCAGTTTCCCGGAAATTTAATTGAACTAACTAAAATGGTGCTCAGTAGTTAGTATGGGCATCATGTGGTTGTAACCCAGATGCAACCTGGACATAAATGTTTTTTTTATTATAAAATTTGATATTTTAGAACAAAAAAAAAATAGAGAAAAAGAAAGACCAGAAAATTATCTTTGTGTATGTTTAAACACCTCAGTTAACCCCCCCCCCCCCACCCCCCCCAAAAAAAACCACTAGATTTCCAACCAATGAAGTTTCTCATATTCCAACTTCACCTACTCCTACACCTTTGGGATTAGAATACCAATATAAGACCAGACCTCTAAAACGCACAATACATAGTGCAACAGAGGGTCTAATCGGTTGTGTGGTTTGTGGTGCACTTGCATAGGAAAAGGAGCCCAAACTCCCTCCAAGGCCCCCAGGTATCCTCTTATGTCACAACCACTGGGGAGACTGCCAACCACAAGCCTTATATTGGGCAACCTCAGCGCGTACAGCAGGACATCGCACCTTCCTCAAAACGGTTGTATCTATTCAAAGCTGTGGTGGAAACACCTTTTTGTGATTTACATAACACATTCAGCACTTTCTCACACCGCTGTAATGAAGGTTCAGTTTTCTCCTCCATGTGGCTTATAAAAAGCGGTACTGCTTGCACTCATGCATGTTTAGCAGGTATTATGATTTAGTGAGCGTTTTAAAGCCAGATATGGATGTAATGCCCCCCTTTTCCCCTACCACTTGAAATATGTCATACACAAATAGCATTATACCATTTATTTTCTTGAGAGCACTTGACTTGAGGGAAAGGAAAATGAATGACTAAAACCCATATTAACAAAGCTGAAAACCTTTTTACTTGCTGGAATTCACATAGATTGATTAGTGGCTGTTTGAAATCACCTCCACTATGAAAAGAACAACAACACATCCTGACCATACAGCTTGATGTTCGCATAATTTACCCTCTCAATAGTCAGGCAGGCAGCAGCCTGTTTGGGGAAAACTAGAGTCAGGTCAGTTTTTCTAAGTATTTAGACAGTGACTTGATTTTTTTTGTATTTTTCCCTCTGTGCATCACCTCGGGGGATTTAAATGCAATGATTGGTTTATATACTTTATATACTCTTCTTCTCTATCCTATTCTATTCTCATCATTCGGTCACAGGTTAACCTTGGTCCCATGGGTGTAAAGATTTTTTTTCCAGAACTCTTTCCTGTTTGGTCTAATCTCATCTTCTTGTTTTTGACTATAACCTGTGGTTTGCACTTAGTTGTAAACCCTCTGTATTCACATTCACAGTTGTAGACTCTGGAAATGATGTGCCCACCTCAAAAACCTCAAGAGTTCTTGACTTGGTTAGATGGTGTGCTAGAAGATGTTTTTCCTGACTGTGGAAATAATTCTGTGATCATCCACTTTAGTTGTCTTCTGTGGTCTTTTAGGACTTTTGCTGTTGATCAGTGATTTGGTCACTCCTGAAGCTTTTTTGTATTGGCTTATTTTGGTTTTTCAGCCTAATGATAGGTTCCTTCAATTTCATCATCTTTAGACCTGAAATATAGAGCTCAATGGCCCCATTTTGATCCTTTATCTGTTTTATTTGACATAGAATAATGACTGAACAGACCTCAACTAGCCATACGATTGGTCAAGAAAAAGAAAAACTAAAAAAACAAAACAACTGATAACTGGACTGGTTCTTACCTAGTGCTTTTCTGTGCTATCTGAGCACTCGATTTACCGTAATAAATACCGTAAGAAAACATGTGCATGTGACATAGTAAAAGTGTCATCAACACAGAGCTGCTTCAGGATCTGATGGTCAGTAATGTTTTTATTCTTCTGTGCACCCTGTCACTGATTTCTGGTTTAATTGATGGAAAAATTCGTTTTTTAAGCCTCCTATCTGCCACACTTATTAACTAGCGCTTTACTGAACTTGCCTCATTCACACAAGGGTTTTTCACATAGTCTTTCTATGTAAGTGCTTTTTATCTAACATTCACACACATTCATACTCCGATGGATGCATTGGAGAGCAGCTTGGGGTTAGTACCCAAGGATATTTAGCATACAGCCTGGAGCAGATGGGGATCGAACCACCTGAGGTGCTGCTTTGGTGGACCAGATGAAAAACTTTTCTATTTTTTAAAAATATTTAATAACATTGTTGTGTTAGCAAACTCCTTTTTTAAAATATCTTCTTTATTTAAGCACAACTAATACCACACTTTATTCAAAGTTCATTTGTAACTTCCATAATGGTCTTTATTTACAACAGCTAAAGTATTTAGATGTTAGGTATTTGGGGGCTGTTTGTATTGTTATCATGTTTGAAATTCTAGTATTGTGATAATGCTACCATGCTATGAAACTGCATCAAATGAGGAACTGTGTAAAAAATGTCTGTAATTCCTAAACAGTTAAAGCAATACTGTTAGACATCACTTCAAAATTTACTATGTTGGTGTAGAAAGGTAGAATTTGTGTACAAAAGCCCAACAATCCTAGATTAACCAAATGAAAAAAATGAAATGAAAAAAAATGTCATTAACATTAGAACAAGTATCTATGAAATAATAAATATAATCTACAGCATATTCTTTAAGAGCAGTGTCACAAGCCGTCTCGATTCACTCATACCACAAACCAGCCTTAAAATCCTCAAAGCCCCCTTATTCCACATGAATACAAGATTTTTTTCTTTTTTTTGTAAGGGGCAAATGTATCTAGGGCAATGAGGATGTGGCTCAAGGCTGGGGAAAAAAACACTATGCTGTTTCATCTGCGAGATTCAAAAGGCTTGTGCAATGAAAATTTAAAAGTAATTTCTTATGTACATATTAAACCTGCAGCAGCAAAAATCAGCCTCTTTCACAATGATACAGCCACTTCCTCCACTGCCTGCTAATGATTCACTGACTTGCTTCTCGCTTGCAAAACAATCGGTTTGTCTGTTGTCTGAATGCTTGCTCTAATTGGTGATTGGCAGCTGAGGGAGATGTCAGGGTGGAATATGCGATTACACCGATACACGGGCCTGTAGTGCAGCAAATGCAAAATGGGTGTAGCAGCGCCTCGGCATCAAGCAAATGAGAGGCGCTGCTCATACGGGTTCAGAATTTGTAGAATTGAACCCAGATTGATAGATGTGCCCATCAATCAGCATAACCAGAAGAGTTAGAAATGTTACACATAATGATGTGAATGCACTATGAATTTTGGCCTGTTGTTATGTTTATTGAGTGATTAATATTTGGCATTGCTTGCTTGACAGGTATATTGTGACCATTCAGAAACCTTCATAGGTTAAGAAATGAGTTTCCTTTTGAATTATGAGAACGGCCACGGAGAAGCTATACACTGTTCAATTTTGAAAGTTTTTCAGCTTTTAAATCACAGCAAAGTGATTTAAGTTTGGGTGTTAGGGTTTTGTGACAAAGAATGCCTGAAAATATTTGCGATATTTCGGGGATTGTTTTTGGTGATGATGCATAACCAGACAGAGAGGATAAACACAATAAGAGCTTGATTCTTCTTAGGAGATGGCAGGCTGCTTATATACAGTGGGGCAAAAAAGTATTTAGTCAGCCACCGATTGTGCAAGTTCCCCCACCTAAAATGATGACAGAGGTCAGTAATTTGCACCAGAGGTACACTTCAACTGTGAGAGACAGAATGTGAAAAAAAATCCATGAATCCACATGGTAGGATTTGTAAAGAATTTATTCGTAAATCAGGGTGGAAAATAAGTATTTGGTCACCTCAAACAAGGAAAATCTCTGGCTCTCACAGACCTGTAACGTCTTCTGTAAGAAGCTTTTCTGTCCCCCACTCGTTACCTGTATGAATGGCACCTGTTTGAACTCATCATCTGTATAAAAGACACCTGTCCACAGCCTCAAACAGTCAGACTCCAAACTCCGCCATGGCCAAGACCAAAGAGCTTTCGAAGGACACCAGGAAAAGTATTGTAGACCTGCACCAGACTGGGAAGAGTGAATCTACAATAGGCAAGCAGCTTGGTGTGAAAAAATCAACTGTGGGAGCAATCATCAGAAAATGGAAGACATACAAGACCACTGATAATCTCCCTCGATCTGGGGCTCCACGCAAGATCTCATCCCGTGGGGTCAAAATGATCATGAGAACGGTGAGCAAAGATCCCAGAACCACACGGGGGGACCTGGTGAATGACCTGCAGAGAGCTGGGACCAAAGTAACAAAGGTCACCATCAGTAACACACTACAACGGCAGGGAATCAAATCCCGCAGTGCCAGACGTGTTCCGCTGCTGAAGCCAGTGCATGTCCAGGCCCGTCTGAAGTTTGCCAGAGAGCACATGGATGATACAGCAGAGGATTGGGAGAATGTCATGTGGTCAGATGAAACCAAAGTAGAACTTTTTGGTATAAAGTCAACTCGTCGTGTTTGGAGGAAGAAGAATACTGAGTTGCATCCCAAGAACACCATACCTACTGTGAAGCATGGGGGTGGAAACATCATGCTATGGGGCTGTTTTTCTGCCAAGGGGACAGGACGACTGATCCGTGTTAAGGACAGAATGAATGGGGCCATGTATCGTGAGATTTTGAGCCAAAACCTCCTTCCATCAGTGAGAACTTTGAAGATGAAACGAGGCTGGGTCTTCCAACATGACAATGATCCAAAACACACCGCCCGGGCAACAAAGGAGTGGCTCCGTAAGAAGCATTTGAAAGTCCTGGAGTGGCCTAGCCAGTCTCCAGACCTCAACCCCATAGAAAATCTGTGGCGGGAGTTGAAAGTCCGTGTTGCTCGGCGACAGCCCCAAAACATCACTGCTCTCGAGAAGATCTGCATGGAGGAATGGGCCAAAATACCAGCTACTGTGTGTGCAAACCTGGTAAAGACCTATAGTAAACGTTTGACCTCTGTATTTGAGAAGATTTGGCAGATATACAGTGGGGCAAAAAAGTATTTAGTCAGCCACCGATTGTGCAAGTTCCCCCACCTAAAATGATGACAGAGGTCAGTAATTTGCACCAGAGGTACACTTCAACTGTGAGAGACAGAATGTGAAAAAAAAATCCATGAATCCACATGGTAGGATTTGTAAAGAATTTATTCGTAAATCAGGGTGGAAAATAAGTATTTGGTCAATAACAAAAATACAACTCAATACTTTGTAACATAACCTTTGTTGGCAATAACAGAGGTCAAACGTTTACTATAGGTCTTTACCAGGTTTGCACACACAGTAGCTGGTATTTTGGCCCATTCCTCCATGCAGATCTTCTCGAGAGCAGTGATGTTTTGACCCCACGGGATGAGATCTTGCGTGGAGCCCCAGATCGAGGGAGATTATCAGTGGTCTTGTATGTCTTCCATTTTCTGATGATTGCTCCCACAGTTGATTTTTTCACACCAAGCTGCTTGCCTATTGTAGATTCACTCTTCCCAGTCTGGTGCAGGTCTACAATACTTTTCCTGGTGTCCTTCGAAAGCTCTTTGGTCTTGGCCATGGCGGAGTTTGGAGTCTGACTGTTTGAGGCTGTGGACAGGTGTCTTTTATACAGATGATGAGTTCAAACAGGTGCCATTCATACAGGTAACGAGTGGGGGACAGAAAAGCTTCTTACAGAAGACGTTACAGGTCTGTGAGAGCCAGAGATTTTCCTTGTTTGAGGTGACCAAATACTTATTTTCCACCCTGATTTACGAATAAATTCTTTAAAAATCCTACCATGTGGATTCATGGATTTTTTTTTCACATTCTGTCTCTCACAGTTGGAACTTGCACAATCGGTGGCTGACTAAATACTTTTTTGCCCCACTGTAGTTGGGCTACAAGATGTGAAGAGATACACAGAATCTGTCTTATAAATGAAGAAATACATTTACAACCAATCATTTATGTGATGTTGGGGAGGACTTGTTATAGTATTAAGATTTTTGTAAGTGTTAATAAAATCTGGTAATTGGCAAAAAGTCTTGAGCCAAATCTCATTTCTTTATATTTTCCTTCCAAGGAGCCAAACTTTCTTGTAATGAACTTTATACATTAGTTCAATAAGGAAGATCTGTAATTATTCATCTGCTGGCTTTCCTGGGTGTTTGGCTGTTGGTCTCTTCTTCACCTCCTACACTGTCAAACTCAATACTGACATTATTACACTAGTCCAATCATCTTCCTGCTGGCCTTCTTTGAGACAATCTGCCTCAGTGCTGTCTGTTAATCTCCCTTTCACACTTTTATTCATGCAAACCCACCCCGTCCACACCTCCACCTCACCCAAGTTACTCAGAGCTCCGTCCAAGCCTCCACCCTCATCTTCACCACCGCCAGTGTCACCGGCCTATCACCACTGAGATTCTGTGTTGCCATGATGGGTCATTGGAGTTTAATTACCAAATACATTGATTTCCTTATCAATAAATCATTTTTAGATCTTCCAAATGATCAGTCCTTATTGAAATGTTTTAAAATGTTCTTGAGAATGAGTTCTCCAGTATTTATGAAGTTTTTCTTTGGACATTGGCAGTTTTTTTCACTCATTTTCAATTCAGTTTTTGTACTTGACCATTTTCTGAAGAACGTTACCAGCAGCCTGTCCAAAAAAGACATAGTGTTCCAATTGTTGAATCTATAAAAATGTCAAAGATAACACAGTTTAACTGAAATAAAATAGTATTTTTGCACCAACAAGGTGATTCCCAAAGAACTATTAGCCAAAGGCATACAGCATACAGCACTTAGCATACAAAATGATGCTGTGGTTTGAGTACTGACAATGTTTTGTTGTCTGCAAGAACAGAAACATAGTTACTGCATTTTCTTTGAAGGAGAAAGAGAACACTGTTCAAAGTCATTAGGTACTTTGCCGTTAATATCAGCAGCAATATCAGCTGTTAGCTTCTAAAGTTGTTCTGAATCAAAATACTTTGCTTGTGAGTACTGTGTTGTAACATGTTGAGTCAAAGAAAATGATTAAAAAAGGATGGGATACAGACATAAAAATAAAATGGTGCAATTTTCTCCCTTAGTAGGTGTGTCCATCAGTTATTTTGCTTTTCATGGATCGAGTAAGGTTAGTGTCACATTTGGTGTTGTTGGATGACCTGAGTGTAGCTGGAAAATTACCCAAATGCTTACACATTTTGGCTGGAAGATGCAGGGTTGCCAGCCTTTCCAGCTGCTTTGGCAGAACACTAACCATCATTTGGACAGGCTCCTCAAAATCTAGCTGGCTTGAGAAAAAGCAGGAGGGGCTGGTGGACCCTGGAAATGACTAGTTACTGTTTGGGAAGGTGAGCTTCCCACTTTACATGTCGCTGGAATGGCTTTATGTGTTTTTGTACATTTGCCCACATCAATTAGATGACTTTGAGTGCTGTTTGTTTCAAACTTTAAAAGCTTAGTGGTTGATTGTGTCATTGTCTGTTGGCTAAATATCAAAGCTACTCCCTAAACTCACAAAATATTTGGTCTACTGACTTTAAGTTAAGATGCTGAGGTTTTCTTTCCTACTTTCTACATGAAATACTTTGAAATGTATTTGAAAAGTATTTAGATATTAAGACCATTTTAGCAACTTTACAGCATTACTTATATTCACAATGACATTTAACTATTAAGACTGTCATTCCTAAAGGATTTATACAGTATTTTGTTAATGAAACCCACACAATGCCTCAATTTTAGTATTTGTCCTGTCACCATGTTGGGTTTTGTGAGCCAGAAGTGATCATACTTGGATAAACTGCACAGGTACAGCAAACAGATATACACATCAGCTAATTAGTGCTATGCATCGGGCTAATAAAACTGGCTCATAAAACAAGGGAATTTGACCCATCAAACTGCTTGAATGACCTGTCCCATGCATAACGCTTTTAGTTTTATGACCAACAGCACCAATCACTCAAACACAGTGGAAAGGCCCAGTTAAATGTCTTTAAATAGCAAATTTCAAGTTAGCAGACACCAACCGTCTACAGCATCAGTTACATGTAGCTTACATGGAAGACTCACTAAACTTTAGTGGAGCTTAGAAACGTGATGCAAATCACAGAACGCCTGCCTTCAAAGTAAAAGTTGCACCTTTTGCTGGTTTCAGCAGTAATGCGTAGCTTCTATTTTGAAGGCGAGTGTTTTCCATATCCCGTCTATGTTGCATGTTTTTTAAGGTACACTAGAACTGGCCGGTTAGTTAGCAAGTGTTTGTAGACAAATCAACTTATTTTATGCAAATTACAGGTAACCAGAGCAATCACAAGAAGATTTTCCATGCAACTACCCTCTTTATGATCAGATTCTACCAACAAGAACCAACTATCGCTCACCAATTGGTTGAGGAATCTACATATTTACCCAAAATCTGAGGTTGCAAAAGGGGAGCTGACAGTTTCCTAGGTCTGTGTGACTAAAGTCTTAACATGGGAGTCTATGGGAGTCTGTTTCTTATTCCTTTCTTAGTATATTCTAGATATATATTTATAGCATTATCCAACCCAAGGTTTTAGTTCATAACTAACCTCAAATGTTTGTTTTCTGAATGCATCAATACTGTAATTTGAATAGCCAGTACTTTTTCACGTATAAAAGATAAATCTTTTCTGTATTTGTTTCCTTCACAGGAGGAGTTGCCCACTATGGAGTCTCTTGTTGCTTGTTTATTAAAAAGAGGTTTTGGTTTCCTAACAAGTATGTTTTATATTGTCTGGTTTTGGAACACATGGAGAAACAATCCAGTATGTGTGTGTCCTAACACCCTTAATCCCCTGTGTTTTGGGGTTGCTTCCTGTTGTTTCAGATTGTTTTCACTACTAACAAACCTCACTGCAGTTTGCTTGGAAGAGGAGAAAGATCCACATTTTCAGGCGCCTGGGTGCTGCGATGTTCTTGTTCTCACCTGGCCAAACAAACTTGAACCAAAGCATTAAATACTTGAGGCGTCCTCGATGTGAGTGCACCCCGAGTGGCGAGCGCGTATCTTTGCGCTGATATTAGAATGACAAAGTGGACTGCAGATGCATAAAACCTGGCTGCCGTCCCACATTAACATTGCCCGTCTGCTGATAGATCGACTCTGGCTGCATGTGCAATGCGTTAAGATGCCTCCCGCCGCTGGTAGAAAGACACCTGCGTGATTGATGCATGCTATTTAGCAGCGGGAAAGAACAAGTGCACCTCCGCTCCAGGGAGTGTTCGCCAGCACCTTGTACCGGACAGCTGTGGGTGGCCAGAGGGAGACAGAGAGGGAGAGAGTGAGGAATAAAGATTAAAAAAGTCAGGAGTAGGCAGAATAGATGAGAAAAGGTAAAACATCGAGGAAGATAAAAGAGAGTGAAGGAGAGAAAGGGAAAGAAAAAAGCGAGAGATGAAGTGATGGAGAGAAAAAGTGGATGTATGAGAACAAGAGCGAGCGACCTACATCTGTTACTCATTATCCTCCTGGCCCCCTCTCTGGTAATCGCTCCATCTGACATAACTCACAGCAGACCTCACTTTGACTACAGATGGGAGTCGATGGGAGGGGGGTAAAAGTTATTCAAGGCAAAGTTGCAAAAGGTATGATTGATCTCTTTTTCTCTATCTCTCAGTGAACACAAAGCAATAAAGAGGTGCGACTGAAGTTCTGCATCATTACAGGGAAAATTCTGTGTTTTTTGTCCCACTTTTGGACATCATTCCTGTGGGTGATAATATTGTATTCAACACTGTAATTGCCAAGATCTGGCAACGCTGTTAAACAGAAGTCTGGGCAGGAAACACACAATCAGACAGGTTGTAATTTAACCCCTGGGCGAGCCAAATTTATTTAGAAGTGAAAACAGAGAAGAGTAAAATTATTATCCAATCCCTGAGTTTCAGAGATAGAGATGTTACCTCCAAATGAAGTGGTTTGGATCATCTTGGCTTGTTTACAACCTCGTTGAACTTGTTATTCATTACTTATCTCTAGAATAGAGACATGGGTAAAGACTTTTCCTTATAAGAAGCTTTCTGGTTGCCATTTTGTCACCAGAGTTTTCTTTACGACCTTGGAGAACCTTGGATGGTGGTAAACCCCTACTTGAAGGTAATTAGAGCCTTTTAATTTTCATAATGTTGTGGATTACGTATTTTCTTAAAAGATCTCTTATTGATCTTGGGACGAATGACAAAACTCTTTGGGGTTGCATCTGGAAGAGCATACGAATCTGCCAAATCAAACATGTGGAGCTACCCATTGCGGTGACCCCTTGTGAATAAGTGGAAAGTTGAAAGTATAGTTATTCAAGTTAAGGAATAGGATCCTCTGAGGCCAAGGCTAGCACCAGGGGTGACCCTAACCTTAACCTTTGGCAATAACAATCTATCATAAAATTATCGTGTTTCTCCAAATTATAGACTATGGGTAGGGTAGAGTTATTAGCCATTATGACTTTGCCATCAGGGGTTTAAACCAGATATCTATTATTTGCGATCCTGATACTTGGGCTACACTAAGATGCCCTCACAGAGTTGGTCATCAGTCTAGCCAGCGGCTTCCAGGATTTTCCTTAGCAATCAAATTGTGAATCACATTTGAGTAATAATCAATTGTAAAGATGGTAAGACCTTCAAAAGCAGCACAGATGTTATAATAAATTGGCATTACCATTTAAGCAGCACCCTTCTGTTCCTAACTTTGGCATTTTTTTCAAAGTGAGGAAAAAAAAAAGATAAACTCAAAGAAAGGTGTCCCAAGAAATAAGAAATTACATGCATGCAAATTGGGTATGGGGATACAAATAGCGTGTTATTATAATCAGATTCTCCTCAGTATCTTGCAGGTCATTGAATTCTCGAGGATGTGCAGAGACTGTTGAGGCCTCTGCCTGCTCTTAATCACCATGTCTTGAAATGAGATCCGTAGTCGCTGCGAGGAGCCCCTGGGGGCCGGCGGCACACTTGTAGACTCGGGAAGGTCAGGCCCCCATTGTGCTTCTCAATAGTCAAGTGCTCTTTTTTAATCACAGAGCTGCTCTCGCTCAGGGTTTTGCAATCATACACATACCCGAGTTGTGTTGTCAGAGTGTCTGACCGTAACAGCTCTTGAATATGCAAGGTGGCTTTTTGTTTGTGTGTGTAACTGCATCACTGCCACTGTGGAGGCAGGTGTAATGTTTGGCCGATGAGTGCAGCTTTCAGCACCTGTAGCATAACCTCATGCTGCAATTTATGCCCAAATATCCTAGGTTCTCACAACTTCAGCCTTCATTTGAGCACAGGTTATTAATTCGAAGTCAGCATTTAATGAGTTATATGTGCCCTCCTAGCCTTCATAAGATTTGTTTTTTTTTTTAATGCAGCAATGATTTTTTGCAATTCTGTCAAAATAAGTTTCTTTTCCTTCTGAAAATGAATATACACAAACTGTTGCCGAACAACAAGATGTGTGATACAATAAGCTTTTTAGCTTTTCTTTGTTGTCTTTTTAAGTATGATTAGTATGACCCAATCACAGTGGAGTAGGCTTTGGCTGCATAAGCCACCGCGTAATGATGATATGATTTTTTATTAGCTTTTTATTTATCTTTTAAGGTGCACTCATAAGCAATAACACAGAACTGGACATATAATCCACTCTTGGATATTCTGGCTCCAGTGAAACCCCCAGAAAATTGGTCATTGCCCCCAGAGGCTAAGTAATCAGACTAGTCAATGGATTCCAGGATTTCATCTTATCATAGCCGACTATCTTGCAGTAAATAGGGTCACTAAAAGCCCTGAAAAAACCTTTAAAAAACTATATGGACAAAGGTACTGGGTGACTTACACATTACAGCTGCAGGAGCTGCTCAGCCATGGAAGCCCATCCCATGAAGCTCCCAGCCCGCAGGTGTTACACTGATGTTAATGTGAGAGGCGGTTTGCAACTCTGCAGTTGGAGACTTTTATGCACTTTTCAGCACCCAATTATCACAAGTGTGTAATTTTACATGGTCTGTCACTCCACAGCTGAGTTGCTATGGTTACTATACTACTTACAAGTAGCTGAACATGAAATATTAAGGGGGGAAAAATACCAAAAGCTGACTTGTTGCTTTGGTGGTATCCATGTTACAGTACTATGCTCAGATTCAGCAAGCTTATTATTTTAAACATTTTGATAAAGGCAGACTGAATGGCTAGTTGCTTGATGGTAAATCAAGCAACTAGCCATTCAGTCTGCCTTAATACACCTGAATTCAAAGATTAGGAGGTGTGGCTCAATGCTTTTCTCCATAAAGAACTGCATAAGATACTACCTCCGCTTGAATTATTGTTTATTTTTGTTGCACCAATAAAATGGTTTCAGCTACTTGATACCCCTATTATTGGCAAATTGCTTGAAACCTGAAGCGTTTGTGGCTGGAAATGATTACAATGCAAATTGTGTGCTATGTTGAGCGTACTGCAAACTCAAAAAAGAGCATAGGCTTTGAGAAACTGACAACAATGAATTTACTGGGAAAGTGTGTATTTTTACTTTGATGGTTTAAAAGTGGTATTTAAAGGTCTTAGAAAGACTTGAAGTGAATTTCTTTATACTGGTAAACACTGTGAATAATTGATTTGTAGGTAAGTTGCAGAGGATGTTATAGCCGTTAATTCAGAAATCAAAACTATCTTCTAAACTGAGGCTTAAGTATGTTAGCTTAGATTTTTTTTGTTACTGAAACTAAGGAGTAAAAAAACAGTTGTGATCAGCGAGTTGCCCTTTTTTTGTGTTTCTTTGGTTTAGTGAGTGCAACAGGTTGTTACATCTTGGTCTGTTTTATCTCAAGAGGCCATATAAGACTTTACAAAGGTGGTGTGCGGTGTTTGTAATATTGTGCAATTAGGGGTCTACACAAAACCAAAGACAGACCACTACACACTGGCTGTAGACCCAAACCAAACAGAGAGATGATTTGAGATGATTGGCCCACCTAGTCAAAGATGTATGGGACATGATACATTTGTTAGTTTTTGTAGATTTCTGGCTCTAATTTAGTGAATGTATGTCTTTGGTTTCAGTTCTGACCACATTAGACATTCCATAACTGTGTGTGCTGAGTTTCTCAAGGTGTGTTTTCAAGCCGCTGCTGTTGCCAGCGGGTGAAGGGATGAGGCATGAAATTTAACAAAGGAGTGGAAAGGACTTCACCGAAGGCACCTTACAGCTGTAAAAACACAAACCCTCACACAGAGAAAAGACTTTGAATGCCAACTTCAGGTGACTGCGCACCTTGGATTCCATTTATCAAAACCCTGTTTGCTCTGGCTGACAAACTGAGGCCGCAGAGGAATTGACTTCCTGGCAAAGATGGATGCGGCATGCTCTCATCTTGGAGAAAAACCCTGACAGCTGTGGCCAGAGGCGAGTCCCCAAGATTAAGAAAGGAACTGGTGTTAGAATGGGGTGGAAATCTGGTATTTGGTACTGGAAGTGTCGGACAAAAGAATACCTTTCTGTAAGTGTATTATGGCAGCAGATTGAAGTAAAACTTCCTTTAAATCAACTTTTAAAATTTTAATTAAAGTTTTTGCTGAGTGTGAAGAAAATCGGTTTGCACATTCACACCTGAAAACTGCCTGTTTAATAAAACTTGGATTTTGCCAGGTGGGAAAACACATGTGAATGAGTAATACCCCCCACAATGTGTTTCAGATGCCTTTAGGCAAGAGCCCAAAGCCAAAGCTTGACTTGGAGGTCCTCAATGGCCTCGAGTAGAAAACTGCCCTTGTACTGGGCAAAACTAAGGTGTGAAGTCATATGTTTTTAAAGGTAAAGAAGGTCACCACAGGCACATTAAAATGAATTATACTTGAAAGCAAATGACAGGTTTGTTTTAAGACTTGTGTTTTCCAGCCTAGAATTCCTCAAAGACTAAATGGCGACAATCCAAAAGGAACCAGCAGTAGTCTCAAACCTGTATTTGTATTGCTGCAGCTCAACAAAAGGCTTACACTGCATATTATTGCAGTAATATACAGAGTATGTCATTTAAAAACGTCAGGGATTAACCTGCTAGAAGTCCTCTGAACAATGTGTTGACCTTACTTTATCTGCAGACTCTTCAGTATCTGGTAATCATTGAACTAATCTAGGAACATATACACTGATCATATTAACCCTTGAGGGCTAAGCCATCATACGTGGTACACCAGCTCTACAGATTGGAGAATGGCGAATCAGATTTTAATGATAAATATGTGAATGATTATTTTCTTTGATTGCCTAAATGTCCATCCATCCATCCATCCATCCATCCATCCATCCATCCATCCATCCATCCATCCATCAATCCATCAGGGTTGTGGTTGGGCTGAAGCCTATCTCACCTGTCTCAAGCCGGTCACCCTGGACCGGCTGCAATTAAAAGTACATACTCTAATTGCCTGGGATTATAATAAGGGTTGGGATCATCATTAATGTTGATCGGTCAATATTTGGTAGGTCCACCTCTAGCTGTCAAATAAGCACTGAAAAATTGGGACATAATCAAAAGATCTCTGGGTGCTGTTGGCTCTGAAATATGGCCTCCATAGATCAGGCTTCTTGCATGCCCCATATAAATTTGGAGCTGGGGATTTTGAATACCCGGTCAAAATTTGGCATGCTTCTAAAACTGATTCTCAGTGCTGTTTGTGATCTAATGGACGTCGGTCCAGAAGGAATATATTGGTCAGGTTCTACAACATTGTCAAAGGAGCTTGCAAAGAAAAGCGTCTGGACTTCTTTAAGTTGCTTGAAGACGTTTCACCTCTCATCCGAGAAGCTTCTTCAGTTCTAAGGTCAATGGTGGAGACTCTCCACCATTTGACCTTAGAACTGAAGAAGCTTCTCTTTGCAAGCTCCTTTGACTACGATGACCTGGATGACTGAGAACCTTCACAGACGTTCTACAACATTGTTTAGGCCTCAGGTACACAGGACTGGAGACCAGTCGTCAACCCTGACTCATCAGTTTCACAACCGCCTTAGGGAGTAGTTAGTGACCACAGACAAATCGGTATCTGCCATACAAACTTTACAAGACAATTCTATGTCATTGTCTCTGTCATTGTTTAAATGACACATTTTAAAGAACTAAAAAGAAGCTTAACTAACAAAGCTTAACAAAGGACTGTTGCAACTATATAAACTGAACTATTCAAGGGAAGCCAATAATACTGATCCTTGCCTACATATACTGCATATTCACATGGTATTATCTGGTTAATGAGGTTAAGTGGGTGGTAGGTGCCAAACTAACATTCACATAGATGCAAAACCCCAAGGTTTCCAGGGCAACTTTCATTTTTATTAATGTTTTTTTGTTTCTTTTGTTTATGTGTTGTGGCTGCTCGGCGTAAAAAGTTGGTATTACACTGTATAGCACTAACTTGAAATGCTTTGGGGCTTGTGTCATGTCAGCTGATCTTGTGCATTAGGCATGCTAATTCACAAACAAACCCTCAATTAAATTTGCACAAACCAAATGACATACAATAACTTCAGAGCTTTCAGTGCCCGCGGACTTTGGGGTGCCTCGGGGCAAATGCCCATTTTGCCCCAGCTGCATTCTGAGGCACTTGCGGTCTGCCCATTCCATATAAGGAGGGAAAAGACAAACCAAAGTTAGATCAAAGGTCAAAAGTACAGTTTAGACTTCACCACAGAAACAATTTATGCTCATAAATAGGACTAAATGATAAATAATCCTTTCCTGGACCACCGCTTCTTTCCTGTTAGAGCAGGAGATCAGCTCAGTCTCACTGCCCACACAGCTCACACTCTAGCTTTTGCAGGGCAGCAAACATGTGATACAATAATGTAATAAGGTAAGCTTCACTTAAATACAGGAAGGGCATATTAGATATTTTTACGGCTTAAAAAGAATGCATAATAACGCACTGCTGAAATTGCCTCTGGGAGTTGGATAGGAGTGTAGGAGGGTGGGAGAGGATTGTACATGTTCCTGAGCTCAGATAAGCCAACATTTCCTCCCTGTTTGGGTTTATTTTCCTTCGGCTTTAGAGTCTGGCCTCATATCCCACGCTACAAAGCCTCTGCTCAGTAGAAACCAGAGCCATCTAAAACCTGGACTAGCGGTGTCCTCTTGTGTGAACCCCACCTCCAGTGTTGACCCTTCAGTTGATACGCCTTGAAGTACACAGGAAGCATCATGAGAAGTGCTTGTGCATGCCACATACTGAATTTACATTCCACTCGGATTTATGGTATATTTTGAGAGCGTTGAACAAAGATGGAAATAATAGATGTGAAGAGGTCTTTCATTCTTTTCTTTCTTTTTTTCTCAGCAGCACGAGTCACATTCTGATTTGTGTCATCAGTGATGTAGAATCACTGATTAGTGCAGCTTGAAAGCGTTAGTGTTTAGTCTCTCAGTTAAAACAGAAACAGGAGCAGCAGATGGATATTAGCAACAGAACTTCAAAGAACACCTTAACTGTGGTCAGTCTGGGATAACCTGGGAATGGCGTGGGTGCACTGTTGCATATAAGCTGGTATTTTCTTTTTTCTTTTTCCTGTTGCTGAGGAAAATAAACCACCGTGGAGCCCCTTTCCCCCTCGGGCTCTCTCCCACGTTTAACATGTTATCCTCAACATCTGTAATAATAAGGGGTCATTTGTTGTGATTACGGCTTTTATCTGCGACCTGCATCTTACATCCACAACATCCTCTCCGCTACACCTTCCTCCCCACGCTGGTGTGTTTACACTTACAACGATAAACTCTTGTCTGGGGAGCCCGTGCTTCATTCGCTGGCACCGTGATGGATATCCATATACAGTAACAGTGCAGAATAATATACAGTGGAGTGATAGTTGGAGACCACACTGATGCACTTAACCTGCAACTTGAGTGTCAGAAAAGTAAAAATTAGAAAACAGAACCTATTAATTACTTTCTTTACTTTAAATATTTATTATATATCATTAATATTACTTTACTTTGACTAGAGCTACTGTCTGAGCTTAAGACAGACTTTTTTTGCAAAGATTGTCTACAAAGACACCTATGGTGCCACTAGTTCATGGTATGCCAAATATTTTGTGTTTGCTCCAGATTAACTCTTAAAATTTGATAATTAGATCCCATGAAATGTGATTTACAGCTGGTACAGGCAGGAGACAGACTGACTGTAAGAGGATGCTAGTAGATGCTAGCATCCTCGTACAGTTAGCCATTGTTAGCATCCCTTTACAGGATGCTAACGGTCACTGGGGGCTTTTAATGATTTCTTTGAACTGTATGACCACTACTTCTTTACCTACATCTACTGTTGCTTTTGGTGGGAGGCTTTCCTTTGAGCATCACCAAACAAGAAACTCGCACATGCAAATTACACATGTGGCACAACATCTGTTAACCAAATGGTAAACTTAGCTATGGCCCCAAAATGGCTAGAGCTGACACCAAGTACATGTACCTGATTTTATGGTATTTCAAATTGCTCTCTTTATGACATATTTTAATATTCATGGCTTGAGACTTATTTCAAATAATAAACTGTAGCAGCCCATTTAACTATTGGTTCTTCTAGTGTTTACCACTACTACTATTTTGACTACCTTTACAGTGTCACTGAGAGTATAGTGTCAGTGGTATCATTATTACTGTGGTAGACAATTTTTAACTGGAAAAAGAAAAAGGACAAAATGTTTCTGGGTCTGTGCGTGATGTCAAATGTGTCAACTTTTGAGTGGCCAGCATGTTACAGAAGAAGTGATATCCTTGGTTGGCAAGATGGGAAACATTGGGGCGTCTTCCAGATTTCGTTTGGGCTTTGAGAAACTGTCGGAGGATGTGACAGTGTCGTGCTGGAAGAATAATGTAATCTGTCAAAGTGGTAAACAGCGATGCGAGGAGTCGTTCTTCGAGGCGACGAGCTATAGTAGCAGTGTCAAAAACGTCCGCTGCCCTGACATAACAAAAGGCAATGACTTCTTCATGAACTGGCATTAGGATGGCTGAATGAAGAGAAATTAGGTTTTATCGTGAGCTGAAGCGTTTGTCTTTGTTTCTTGAAGTTTTAAAGAAATGAAAGACAATGACAGCAACATAAAGGAAGATTTTTTTCCTCACCAGTTTTTACTCCCATTGTCTTATAAGCTGTCTCATAGGCATAGCTTTGTTTAGTTAATTGTCATTTAATATTTATTGCTGTTTGTTTTCCCCACAACAGGGGATTGTTAAACATTTCCTCTACATCAAAGTTAAAACTCTAAGAGAAACATTTGTAGTTAACCACATAACTTCACTTTGCAATGTTGGATAAAACCCATAGATTCATACTTAGAGTCAAGAGTTAGAAATAAAAGAGTGCTGATGTTCACAAAAATCAACCATATTCTAGCATAAAATAAATCACAGAGTCAGCTGACCTTATTGGCTTACAAGTTCTGATATACAATCACCGGCCACTTTGTTAGGTACACCTGTTCAACTGCTCATTAGCACAAATGTCTAATCAGCCAATCATATGGCCGGAACTCAATGCATTTAAAAAGGTAGCTGAAGTTCAAACTGAATTCAGAAGAAGGGTAATTTAAGTAACTTTGAAAAGGCATGGATGTTGGACATAGCTGAACATAGCTGACAAGAAAGCAACACAAAAAACACCACTCATTCCAACCAACATATGGAGAAAAGCATCTCTGTATGCACAACCCTTTGAACCTTGAAGCAGATGGGCTACAGAAGACCACACCGGGTACTGTTACTGTTACCTACCTACTGTTACCTAAGAACAGGAAACTGAGGCAACATTTCATATGCACTCGCCAACATTGGACAATAGAAGGTTGCAAAAAGGTTTTCTTGTCTGATGAGTTTTGATTTCTGCAGTAACTTTCAGATGGTAGGTTCAGAATTTAGTGTGAACATGAAAGCAGAGATCCATCCTGCCTTGAACTTAACAGTTCAGGCTGCAGGTGGCTTGGTTTATTGGTGTGGGGAGATTCTCTTGGCACACTTTGGGCCCCTCAGTACCAACTGAGCATCATTTAAACACCACAGCCTACCTGAGTATTGTTGCTGACCATGTCCATCCCTTTATGACCACAGTGTAGCCATCTTCTAAAGGTTTCTTCCAGCAAGATAGCACACCGTCACAAAGCTCAAATCATCTCAAACCGGTTTCTTGAACATGACAATGAGTTCACTGTACTCAGTTGGCCTCCACAGTCACCAGATCTCAATCCAGTAGAGCACCTTTGGGATGTGGTGGAACAGGAGATTCACATCATATGATGATAATGTGCAAACAACAAATCTGCAGCAACTGCTTGATGCTGTCATGTTATCATGGACCAAAATCTCTGAGGAATGTTTCCATCACCTTGTTGGATCTATGCAACGAAGGATTAAAGCAGCTCTGACGGTAAAGGAGGGTCCAGCCTGACACTAAGGCTCATGTGTGTATACGCAGCAATGTTTTAAAATGAACTCCAAATTTCACTGGAAGCCCAAAATTTCAGGGTTATGTGGAATCAACAGATATCAAATTATTCAAGTCTGAAAGATAATTTCTTCCACATGGGTCGAGATGCTTCTGATTATACTGATGATATATTTTGGGTTAAAATCAAAACTATTTCCTTATTGATAAGTCTAACTGCAAAGAATGATTTGCTTTCCCTCTGTGGGTGTAATGTATACTAGTCTGTAAAGTCAATCCAAAATGTAATTTACACTCTCTGAGAATGTGAAATGTATTTTGTTCTTGTGGTTACCTCAGTGTCAGAGTATATCCAAGATTTCTCCTAAATTTAACACCATGACGGTCTCAGGTT